>NC_084616.1:16524011-16854011 GCF_033978795.1 Nerophis ophidion | reverse complement strand
TGCCATTAAATTCTTAGTTCATGATTATTTGCAAAAAAAAAATATTAGTTTCTCAGTGTGAACATTAAATATCTTGTCTTTGCAGTCTATTCAATTGAATACAAGTTGAATAGGATTTGCAAATCATTGTATTCTGTTTTTATTTACCTTTTACACAACGTGCCAACTTCACTGATTTTGGGTTCTATATTTTAGATGATAATAAGACGTTGTTGAGTTGATTATGCTCCTATTTGTTTAGTTTAGTACTTGTAAGACATTTGTAATGACTGAAGCGGAGCGCGTGTCAGTGTACAGGGTGATCAAGAACCAGCCTCCCCCCATCCTCTCCATCGAGTTGGACCACAACCCCTTCAAGTGTCCTTCGGATGGCTGCACCAAGTCCTTCCGGAAGGCGAGCCTGCTGCACTACCACATGAAGTACTACCACTCCGAGCAGCAGCAGCAGCCAGACGAGCACGGCAGCGTGGCGGAAATGCCCAGGTGGGTCTTTGCCGCCGCCGTCGCCGCATTGAGCGGTTTTTGTAACTCCTTGCTCGGCTTTGTTGTAGGAGGAAGCGCTCCACTTCCGAGGGCAACCACTTCCTGTGTGACACCCCGAGCGCCGCCTGTCACCTTGACGACGGAGCGTTCAGCGCCACGCTAGCAGGTCAGCTGATGCATGCATTAAAAAGACGACAGTACTGGGGTTTTACAGAATCCACAACATGCACAAGAACCAAAGCGAACTTTTGGCGCAATGTGTGGGAGGCATACGAAAACCGTTAGCGTCTTAGATCCGCAATTTAAGTGCCAATATACAGTAAAGGCCAAAAGTTTGGACACACCCTCTCATTCAATGTGTTTTCTTTATTTTCATGACTATTTACATTGTAGATTGTCACTGAAGGTATCAAAACTGTGACACCTGTGAAGTGAAAACCATTTCAGGTGACTTCCTCTTGAAGCTTAATGAAGAGAATCCCAAGAGTATGCAAAGCAGTAATCTAGAATTTGATTTATTGATTGAAACTTTTATTAGTAGATTGTACAGTACAGTACATATCCCGTACAATTTACCACTGAATGGCAAGTTTTTCAACTTGTTTAAGTCGGGGTCCACGTTAATCAATTCATGGTAATATGAATGATTTAAAATTTTATAGAATATAAAATATGTGTTCAGTTATTCCACCTTTTTTTGCTAAGTACATAACTCCACATGTGTTCATTCATATTTTTGATGTGACAATCTACAATGTAAATAGTCATGAAAATAAAGAAAACGCATTGAATAAGAAGGTGTGTCTTAACGTTTGGCCTTCACTGTATATTAACCCATCATTTATCGATGTTAATTGGTTCCGTGCTTGACCGCTATGTCAAATGTTTTCAAAGCTAAAGCATGAAGAGCTTATAAATACAAATTTTAACTTCATGAGAGCTCTCCAAAGACGAAAAAACAAACACATAAACATCTTTATGCTCAAAAGAGGCGGGACTGGAAGCTGGTTGAGGCTTAGCCAATCAGTGGCCACGATACCGAACCGCATTCTGATTGGTTTGGTCTCATCTAGTGGCCAATACTAATGTAGCGTTTATATTTTTACTGAATTCAGACAATTTTTATGCATGAAAATGCTTAAATTAGATCAAAAATATAATTTTAAGGGGTCAAATGATTTATTTCTACTTCCTTGTTGTCTACATAACATGTAATGGTGTTTTTTTTGGTACAGCGTCTACTCCCCGTCATCCACGTTATTTTTTTAGCGCTTCCATAGCAATATAATATAAAACTATACACTACTTTGTATTTAAAAATGGCAACAGCGAAGGATGCATGTGCATGTACGAGCCAGTCTGCCCCACAACAGGGAAAAGGAAAGCAGAGCACTTAGGGTAAATTCATACCAAATATGGAAAATCTGCTAAAGTCATAAAGAAGTTTTTTGAGCACAAAAATGATGACTAAAATGATAAAGCTGTATTTTCATTTGCACTTGCCTAATTATAAATGTAATTGATTTATTTTAGCGAATTACTCATATTTGGTATAAATTTACCGAAAGTGCTTGAGCCGCCATTGTACTAGAAAAAACTTAATTCTCTTTTTTTGTTCAAAATAATGCAGTTTGGGTTTTAATTGTTTTGTATTTGTTATTTTGGAAAAAAAAATATATATATATATATTTCTGTTTTAGTGTAAAATATGCATCAAATTAATGTTTGATTAAAAAAAGTATAACGATTGTTTCAAATAATTAAAAAAAGTGTCATTGGTGGCCTAGAAATAAAAGTGCTTATTTAGCCAAAATATTCTAATTAGCCTCGCCACAGTAGATGATGAAGTTGGTGTCTGCCAGCAGAGATGAAGAGGGAGGTGGCCAGGGAGAAAAGTCGTCACGAGCGGAAACAGAGGAAACACTTCCTGAGAGACAAGGTAAAGAAGAAGAAAAAGAGGAAGAAGAAGAGGAAGAAGAAGAGGAGTCTCTCAGGTGAACGCCCGAGCACTAATCTCATTTTTGTCATTTAACAACACAGCAATGTTTGTTTTGTGGTACCAGTTTAAATGTCGAATTTCACAATGGGGATTGTCTTTCTGGTCAGAACTGTGCAGCAGCGACGACGACGACAACATCTCGGCCCCGCCCCCCATCGCCTTTACGCTTGGCGAGGACCACGGCGACGGCAGCCCCACACATAAACGCCAACCGCTGACACACGGCGACTCGTGCCGCCCCCAGAACCACGACCAGCTCATCCGCCTCCCGGCCGATGACGGCAGCGACTGGTCCACGCTGACTGCCGAGAGCGGTGAGGACACGCCCTTTTGGTCCTTCGCCATGGAGACGGAGGACTGTGAGGTGGTGAGGTGCGTGTGCGAGGTGGACGAGGAGAACGACTTCATGATCCAGGTGACGCACACACACACACGCAACTTTTTCGAATAAATGTTTACTTGTGAAAGCAACATGCATGTGTGTGTGTGTGTGTGTGCAGTGTGAGTCGTGTTTGTGTTGGCAGCACGGCACCTGTATGGGCTTGTATGAAGACAACATCCCGCACAACTACATCTGCTACTACTGCAGACACTGCACAGGTACCTCTTTCCTTTTTTCAGTCGTGGTCCAATATCGGTCCGGTACCAGCAAGATGATACGGGCTTGCGTGTGAAATGTGCGATACAGGCCAGCTAACGTCTAAATGTCCTCCAATAAGCACACGGTTTCTTCTATTTCATTAAAGGCCTACTGAAATGAGGTTTTCTTATTTAAACGGGGATAGCAGGTCCATTCTATGTGTCATACTTGATCATTTCGCGATATTGCCATATTTTTGCTGAAAGGATTTAGTAGAGGTCATCGACGATAAAGTTCGCAACTTTTGGTCGCTAATAAAAAAGCCTTGCCTTTACCGGAAGTAGCAGACGATGTGCGCGTGACGTCACGGGTTGTAGGGCTCCTCACATCCACACATTGTTTATAATGTGAGCCTCCAGCAGCAAGAGCTATTCAGACCGAGAAAGCGACAATTTCCCCATTAATTTGAGCGAGGATGAAATATTCATGGATGAGGAAAGTTAGTGTGAAGCACAAAAAAAAAAAGCGACGGCTCCAGGCGGTGGCAGTGGGACCGTTTTAGATGTAATTAGACACATTTACTAGGATAATTCTGGAAGATCCCTTATCTGCTAATTGTTTTAATAGTGTTTTACTGAGATTGTAAAGTCATACCTTAAAGTCGGAGGGCTGCGATGAACGCCAGTGTCTCTCAGAGAAGCCGAGGAGCCAAGATCACAGCTGCCTTTTTGAGCTGCAGGAGGAAGTCCCATAATCCACTGAAGTCTCCGGTAAGAGCCAACTTAATATCACAATTTTCCCCATCCAAAAACTTGCTGGTTGACGTAGAGAAACATGTTCGCTTGACCGCTCTGTGTTAAAGCTTCACAACAAACAAAGAAACACCGGCTGTGTTTCGGTGCTAAAAGCAGCTGCAATCCACCGCTTTCTACCAACAGCATTATTCTTTATAGTCTCCATTGTTAATTGAACAAATTGCAAAAGATTCAGCAACACAAATCTCCAAAGTACTGTGTAATTATGCGATGAAAAGAGACCACTTTTTAGCCGTGTGTGGTGCTGGGCTAACATCCCGAGACGTCACACGCACGCGTCATCATCCCGCGACGTTTTCAACAACAAAACTCCGCGGGAAATTTAACATTGTAATTTAGTAAACTAAACCGGCCGTATTGGCATGTGTTGCAATGTTAATATTTCATCATTGATATATAAACTATCAGACTGCGTGGTCGGTAGTAGTGGGTTTCAGTAGGCCTTTAACATCTAAGTGTCCTCTAATAAGCACACAGTTTATTAGATTTCATTAAGCTATTTACAGAAGGTAAAAGGGCTAAGCTATAGGTGACTGACAGCTGCACAACAGCTAAGCACACAAGCTAGACCTACATGATTCCTTGATTCAGCGCTTCTCAATTATTTTATGTTACACCCGAGGAAGAAGAAAACATTTTGCGCCATTCCCCCATTCTATGCCGCAACTATAAAGAGTATAATTTGTCTAAAAAAAATGTGTTATACATGGACATTATTTATTTAATCTGATCAACATTTGGATTAGAATGTTCCTGTGTGCATGTAACATGGAATTTTCATGCATCACAACTTAAATCGGAATACTTTACTCGTGACATGCCATCCCATCCATCCATTTTCTACCGCTTATTCCCTTTCGGGGTCGCGGGGGGCGCTGGCGCCTATCTCAGCTACAATCGGGCGGAAGGCGGGGTACACCCTGGACAAGTCGCCACCTCATCGCAGGGCCAACACAGATAGACAGACAACATTCACACTCACATTCACACACTAGGGCCAATTTAGTGTTGCCAATCAACCTATCCCCAGGTGCATGTCTTAAGAAGTCGGAGGAAGCCGGAGTACCCAGAGGGAACCCACGCATTCACGGGGAGAACATACAAACTCCACACAGAAAGATCCTCAGCCTGGATTTGAACCCAGGAATGCAGGACTTTCGTATTGTGAGGCAGACGCACTAACCCTTCTGCCACCGTGAAGCCCACTCGTGACATGCGCAGAACTTAAGATAAATGGAAACGTGTGTAATCATTGCTGCTATGGTTCTAAGATAAATGGAAACGTGTGTAATCATTGCTGCTATGGTGCCATCTTTTGGATGAGTTTGCTCACTGCAGGTGCTGACTCAGCAGTGACTTCCACTGTAAACAAACATGACTTTGTGCTTTTATGCTTGTCCGACGTTATCACAGTGTTTATTTATCATTTTCCCTTTCGTTCACTACTTTTGTTTTACCTGTCTTTTTAAATGGAGCTGTTTTGTGCTTTTTATCTTGTCATTATGCATGGATTGTGACGCGTCTTTACGTTACGATCTTGTTTACGTGCCTGAGGCTAGCTGTTAGCGCTTGAATTAGGTGTAAGGAAAACTAAAAGAAAAAATAAACATAGGTCATCTTACAAGCAAGAATAATTTTATTAACATTGTTTTTTTAACCTGTAACGAGATGTAAAGGTTTTTAAAAATGTATCATTTAAACTGTAAAAAAAAAATTACCGATTTGAGCCATTTGATACTGCAAAATATAATTAAATAGACTCCATAAATAATAATAATTGCAAATCGATCACCAACAACAGTATTTATTTATAATTTTGTGTAAATGGTAAATAAAAACAGAATACAATGATTTGCAAATCCTTTTCAACTTATATTCAATTGAATAGACTGCAAAGACAAGATATTTAATGTTCCAACTGAGAAAGTTTTTTATTTTTTTTGCAAATAATCATGCACTCTTTTACTATGAAGCCACGCTGTTGTAACATGTGGCTTGGCATTGTCTTGCTGAAATAATCAGGGGCGTCCATGATAACGTTGCTTGAATGGCAACATAAGTTGCTCCAAAACCTGTATGTACCGTTCAGGATTAATGGTTCCTTCACAGATGTGTAAGTTACCCATGCATCCCCATACTATCACAGATGCTGGCTTTTCAACTATAACGGTCCGAATGGTTCTTTTCCTCTTTGATCCGGAGGACAAGACGTCCACAGTTTCCAAAAAATAGTTTGAAATGTGGACTCGTCAGACCACAGAAGACTTTTCCACTTTGCATCAGTCAATCTTAGATGAGGCCGGGCCCAGCCAAGCCGGCAGCGTTTCTGGGTGTTGTTGATAGATGGCTTTGGCTTTGCATAGAAGTGTTTTAACTTACACTTACAGATGTAACGATGAACTGTAGTTATGGGCAGTGGTTTTCTGAAGTGTTCCTGAGCTCATGTGGGGATATCCTTTACACACTGATGTTGCTTTTTGATGCAGTACCGCCTGAGGGATCCAAGGTCCGTAATATCATCGCTTACGTACAGTGAATGTTCCAGATTCTCTGAACCTTTTGATTATATTACGGACCGTAGATGGTGAAATCCCTAAATTCCTTGTAATAGCTGGTTGAGAAATGTTGTTTTTAAACAATTTGCTCACGCATTTGTTGACAAAAGGGTGACCCCTCGCCCCATCCTTGTTTGTGAATGACTGAGCATTTCATGGAAGCTGCTTTTATACCCAATCATGGCACCCACCTGTTCCCAATTAGCCTGTTCACCTGTGGGATGTTCCAAATAAGTGTTTGATGAGCATTCCTCAACTTTCTCAGTCTTTTTTGCCACTTGTGCCAGCTTTTTTTTACATGTTGCAGACATTAAATTCCAAATGAGTTAATATTTGCAGAAAATAACAAAGTTTTCCAGTTTAAATATTAAATATCTTGTCTTTGCAGTCTATTCAATTGAATATAAGTTGAAAAGGATTTGCAAATCTGTTTTTATTTACCATTTACACAACGTGCCAACTTCACTGGTTTTGGGTTTTGTATATGTAATAGAGTGGGACCTGATTATGTTGACAAGCAGACTTATGTTGGATCAAGTCTTATGTTTTGTCGAAATATTCAGGCTGGAGGCGTGCTCAGCGCTACCCGGCCGAGCCCGACTTGCTGGCGTCGGGTCGCATGTTCGGCCTGTCCTGCGTGAGGGACAACTACTCCGAGGTCAACGCCTCCAAGATCACACTTACCAGCCGCCTCCTGGCGCACACGCACGGCCTCAATCAGGTCCTCAGCGGGCTGCAGCTCAAAATCAGCCTCTTACTGTGAGTCCAAGATGGCAGCGCTCGCCCGCCGCCACCGTCGCTCACCCTGTCTGTCCGTCCTTTCCACGCAGCACGCCCTCGCACCCTGACCTGCAGCTGTGGCGCTTGCCGTGGAGACCGGAGGAGGGGCGTCGGCCGGCGGGCGGTCCGAGGGGAGAGACCTCCGTCAGCTACGTCAGCAGCGAGCACTGCTATCAGAAGCCCGGTGCATTATGGGAGAGTCAGGAAGGGGAGGAGACCGAGAAGCAGGAAGCTCACGACCAGCACAAGGTAAGCATGTGACCTGACCCACCAGGTGGGAAATCATCTGTTCCAGGGTCAAACTGTGGCCTTTGGGAGGAAATCAAAGAGCAGAAATATACGATTAAATTCACATCTGATTTTTTTTTTGCAAAGTATGACATTTCTGTCAGACACCAGAACTTCAGCATTTTTTCCGTAATACATGAATTCAAGAATGATGGCAATAATCATGCATGGATACATTAATCACGCACTTTATTTTGAGGCGGGTTTTTATTCAGCCAGTGTTCAAATTTCCCTTCAAAATAAACTCAAACGGCACTTCAAGTTCTACTGAAACCCACTACTACCGACCACGCAGTCTGCTAGTTTATACATCAATGATGAAATATTAACATTGCAACACATGCCAATACGACCTTTTTAGTTAATTAAATTGCAATTTTAAATTTCGCGCAAAGTATCCTGTTGAAAACGTCAGTATGATGACGCGTGCGCGTGACGTCTCGGGTTGAAGCGGACATTTTTTTCCAGCCCGGTCCCAGCTATAAGTAGTCTGCTTTACTCGCATAACTACACGGTATTCTGGACATCTGTGTTGCTGAATCGTTTGCAATTTGTTCAATTCATAATGGAGACGTCAAAGAAGAAAGATGTAGGTGGGAAGCGGTGTATTGCAGCTGCCTATAGCTACACAAACACAGCCGGTGTTTCCTTGTTTACATTCCCTACAGATGACGGTCAAGCTTTACTATGGAACAGAGCGGTCAAGCGAACATGGTTCCCTACCACATGTCAAACGGCAGGTTTCGGTGAGAAAATTGTGGTAATAAGTCGGCTCTTACCGCAGACATGAGCGGATAGCTTGCGTCGTTTCTTGTGCACCTGTCAAAGAGGCAGCTGTAGACTCTCTTGCCTCCTCCGACCGGCCCCCCCCGAATGTGGGATGCTTCCAGAGTGAAGGAGGGGGGAAAAAAGCTCAGACCGACCCCAACGGCTGCCTCCGCTTCGCCTCGTCGACAAACGTGGTTTCCCTCAGAGACACTGGCGGTCACCACACCCCTCAGACTCTCAAGTACCATATAATCTCCCTTAAACACTAATAACACAATAAGCAGATAAGGGATTTTCCAGGATTATCCTTAATAAATGTGTCTAATATCTGAATCGCTCCTACTGCCATATTTTTTTTTCTAGTCCTTCACTCTAACTTTCCTCATCCACGAATCTTTCATTCTCGCTCAAATTAATGGGGAAATTGTCGCTTTCTCGGTCCGAATCGCTCTTGCTGCTGGTGGCCATGATTGTAAACAATGTGAGGATGTGTGGAGCTCCACAACCCTTGACGTCACGCGCACATCGTCTGCTACTTCCGGTACAGGCAAGTTTTTTTTTATTAGCGACCAAAAGTTGCGAACTTTATCGTCGATGTTCTCTACTAAATCCTTTCAGCAAAAATATAGCAATATCACGAAATGATCAAGTATGACGCATAGAATGGACCTGCTAGCCCCGTTTAAATAAGAAAATCTCATTTCAGTAGGCCTTTAAGATAAAGTTCCTGCCAAGTTCTTGCCAAATTCTGAACAAATGATTGACTTAATTTAGTAAAATATTTAGAAAACGTTCCGTTTATGACAGGGATTCTCAAACTGTGGTACGCCAAATAATCACTTGACGAAAGTACAGTGTTGTATTTTCTGTGAGCAAAGTCTTTTTTTCAACGGCCAAATTTTCGGTGCATCGCGAGTCAATAGTGCGCAAATTATAGGCTCTAGATCAGGGGTCGGCAACCCAAAATGTTGAAAGAGCCACATTGGACCAAAAATACAAAAACAAATCCGTCTGGAGCCGCAAACAATTAAAAGCCATATTACATAAAGATAGTGTGTCATGAGATATAAATTGAATTAAGAGGACTTAAAGTAAACTAAATGAGCTGAAATATAGCTACAAATGAGGCATAATGATGCAATATGTACATATAGCTAGCCTAAATAGCATGTTAGCATCGATTAGCTTGCAGTCATGCAGGGACCAAATATGTCTGATTAGCACTCCACGGAAGACAGTAAGAGCAACAAAACTCACCTTTGTGCATTCACGCATAATGTTAAAAGTTTGGTGGACAAAATGAGACAGAAAAAGAAGTGGCATAAAACACGTCCTAGAAAGTCGGAAAAAGTTGTACATGTAAACAAACCACGATGAGTTCAAGGACCGCCAAAATTATTAGGACAAAACAAATACTCGAATCAGTGAAGCATGTTTAATACAAACATTGTGCTTTATAACAATTAGGGAAGTTTGTGTCATGTTTGTCCTCCTGCAGAAACTATATTAAAACAAAAAAATAAAATTTTTTCCCCTCATTTTTTTCCATTTTTCAGACATTTTTGAAAAACCTCCAGAGAGCCACTAGAGTGGCGCTAAATAGCCGCATGCAGCACGCCGACCCCCGATCTAGATTTATACTTTGATTCCGAAGAAATAGTGATTGTTGAAGGACTGGAAATGAGGCCAGGGCGTATTTGCTTAGATGCGTGTTGAAAAATAAAGCTAACGTAGATCCACGCTAAGTGTTATCCTCTACTTAACACATACTCGCCAACCCTCCCGATTTTCCCGGGAGACTCCCCAATTTCACTGCCACTACTGAAAATCTCCCGGGGCAACCATTCTCCTGAATTTGTCCTGATTTCCACCCTGACAACAGTGTTGGGGGCGTGGCCTTAAAGGCACTGCCTTTAGCGTCCTCTCTCACCTGTTAAGGAGACTATTATATATGTCTCTGTTATCCATAGGTTTATCTATAACCCATAAAGTAGGCAGGCACGGAGCTATTTCTCAGCGTGTTTTTATTCCAGCCGGCACGTTAATACACTGACACACAACATCCGGATTCCCATCATGCATTGCTTCAAAACTACGGCAAGTAGTAATGTCCAAAAACATAACAGAGACGAAGCAGAAGAAAGACATGGCGACGACGAGTAAGAAAAGGAAGTACGCTTGCAAGTTCCAAAATGATTGGGAAAAAATAATTTCAGTTCATCCAGGACAGCTCGAAGGGGAAGGGGTAATGCTGCCTGCAAATTTTGTAGATCAGATTTCTCCATTGAACACGATGACCGAACATATACTCATTCATTCATGAACGGATTATATGTGTGTATATATATACAGAGGTAGGTAGTAACGGGCTACATTTACTCCGTTACATCTACTTGGGTAACTTTTGGGATAAATTGTACTTCTAAGAGTAGTTTTTATGCAACATACTTTTACTTTTACTTGAGTATATTTATAGAGAAGAAACTCTACTTTTACCCCGCTCCATTTATCTGCAATCAGGTCGCTACTCACTACTTTTTTTTTTTTTTATCGATCTGTTAATGCACGATTTGTTTGTTTTGATTTTGGCAGACACGCATTCAAAGTAGGATCTAAGCATGCCTGCGTTTCACCAATCACATGCAGTCTCTGGTGACGTTGGACCAATCAAACAGAGCCAGGTGGTCACGTGACCGTCACACGTAGAACCCGACATGTTGAAAAACTTATTGGGGTGTTACCATTTAGTGGTCAACTGTACGGAATACGTACTGTACTGTGCAATCTAATAATAAAAGTTTCAATCAATCAACCAATCAATCAAAAGTGTAAAGGAAAAAAGACACTTTTTATTTCAACCGTACTTCCCGTCAAAAGCCTAAAGACGGATCGCACAGTTCCTGTCTTCACAATAAAAGTGCCGCTCCATCGCGCCTGCGCTAACAAAGTAAGAGTCTCCGAAAGCCAGCGCAAACAAACTAGCAAGCTACGGAGTTTGCCGCCAATGTATTTCTTGTAAAGTGTATAAAAACGAATATGGAAGCTGGACAAATAAGATGCCAAAAGACAACGACTTTCATGATGTATTAGACAGGAAGGAGAAACTTTTTTTCTCCTCCATTTGAAAACCAGGACGTTATCAGCACTACTGTCTAATTCCAATCAATGCAAGTCATCAGAATCAGGTAATACACCAACTTATATTCTTGTCTTCATGAAAGATAGAAATCTATGTGTTAAACATGCATGTATATTCATTAAAACACCTTTAACATGTCAACAAAAACGGCAAAATAAATATAAATTATATACTGTATATATAAAGGTATATATATATATATATGTGTGTGTGTGTGTATATGTATATATGAGGTAGATCACCTTGACTTGGTCATTTAAGTAATTGATGAACGTTGAAAAACTTATTGGGCTGTTACCATTTAGTGGTCAATTGTACGGAATATGTACTGTACTGCAATCTAATAATACAAGTTTCAATCAATCAATCAATCAATCAATCAATCAATGCCTACTGAGCCTATGGTGCTGTTAAGTTATTGTGGCTCAATGTGCCTTATTTTTTTTTATTTTAATGTATTATTATTTAATATATAATATTGTTTTAGTTGCTTAAGAGATAGTCCTGGCTCATTGCTATTTTTAGGTTTTTGTGCATTATTTGTTGCCGTAATCAGGTTACTCATCAGTTACTCAGTACTTGAGTAGTTTTTTCACAACATACTTTTTACTTTTACTCAAGTAAATATTTGGGTGACTACTCCTTACTTTTACTTAAGTAATAAATCTCTAAAGTAACAGTACTCTTACTTGAGTACAATTTCTGGCTACTCTACCCACCTCTGTATATATATATATATATATATATATATATATATATATATATATATATATATATATATATATATATATATTACACTATATACATCCATTCATACTTTATATCACTTTTTTCACGTAAAAAGCACACATTTTTAAGGTGTGGTGATTTTTATTTTATTTTGTAGTAGTTGTAGCGACTTCCTTGTTCATTTACAGCAGGGGTCCCCAAACTTTTTGACCCCACTGGTGCCAAAATGTTTTCCGATACTTTTCCAAACAAACGGGACCACAAAATTGTCTTTATTTGAACAAAAAATCCTAGCAAACGTGTTTATTATTGCAATTTAGTCCTTAAATAAAATACTGAACATACTAGACAACTTTTAGTTTAGTAGTAAGTAAACAAACAAAGACTCCTAATTAGTCTGCTGACGTATGCAGTAACATATTGTGTCATTTATCATTCTATTATTTTGTCAACATTATGAGGGACAAACTGTAAAAAATGGATTACTAATCCACTTGTTCATTTACTGTTAATACCTGCTTACTTTCTGTTTCAACATGTTCTATCTACACTTCTGTTAAAATGTAATAATCACTTATTCGTCTCTTGTTTGATGCTTTACATTTATTTTTGGATGATACCATAAATGCAGGTATCGATCCGATACCAAGTAGTCACAGGATCATACATTGGTCATATTCAAAGTCCTCATGTGTCCAGGGACGTATTTACTGAGTTTATAAACATAACATGAATTTGAAAAAAATGAAAAAGATTTTTTGACGATAAAAAATATCGATATAATCATAGTAGTATCGACTAGATACGCTCTTGTACTTGGTATCATTACAGTGGATGTCAGGTGTAGATCCACCCATGGCATTTGTTTATATCCAGGCATGCTAGCTTTTGTTATCGGTGACGCCGGTGAGCTATTTTATCCTCCTACGTTGTGTAGTGCAGCATGTTTAGCTATTCCCCGTCCTCCAGTGATAATGTTACGTGTAAGAAACTTACTTTATTAGGATTACTGATTTAGACGTAGATAAAACACTGCAGACTGCGGAGGGATGTTAGCTGCTAGCTAATTTGCCATGACTTAAAGGCCTATTGAAACCCACTACTACCAACCACGCAGTCTGATAGTTTGTACATCAATGATGAAATATTAACATTGCAACACATGCCAATACGGCCTTTTTAGTTTACTAATTTGCGATTTTAAATTTTGCGCCGAAGTATTCTGCTGAAACGTCGCGGTATGATGACGTTTGCGCTTGACTTTGTAGAGGACATTTTGTTCCTGCACCGTTCCCAGCTATAAGTCGTCTGTTTTCATCGCATGATTCCACAGTATTCTGGACTTCTGCGTTGCTGAATCTTTTGCAATTTGTTCAATGAATAATGGAGACGTCAAAGAAGAAAGCTGTAGGTGGGAAGCGGTGTATTGCGCCTGCCTTTAGCAACTCAAACACAGCCGGTGTTTCCTTGTTTACCTTCCTGAAAGATGACGGTGAAGCTTTACTATGGAACAGAGCGGTCAAGCGAACACGGTCGGATTGGACCACACACACAAAGTACAGTGTATTATGCAGCGATCATTTCGAAAGATCGTGTTTCGAAGAGGGTCCCTTGCGAAGGGCAGAGATGGGCATCGCCACCACCCGTCGACTGGTGCTGAAGAAAGGTGCAGGGTTGTACAGGTACGACCATATAACCTCACTAAAACACTAGTAACACAATAAGCAGATAAGGTATTTTCCAGAATTATCCTAGTAAATTTGTCTAATAACATCTGAATCGCTCCCACTGTATAGTCTTTTTTTTTTTTTTTTTCTAGTCCTTCACTCACTTTCCTCATCCACGAATCTTTCATCCTCGCTCACATAAATGGGGAAATCGTCGCTTTCTCTGTCCGAATCGCTCTCGCCGCTGGTGGCCATGATTATAAACAATGTGAGGATGTGAGGAGCTCCACAACTTGTGACACCACGCGCACATCGACTGCTACTTCCGGTACAGGCAGGGCTTTTTTATTAGCGACCAAAAGTTGCGAACTTTATCGTCGATGTTCTCTACTAAATCCTTTCAGCAAAAATATGGCAATATCGCGAAATGATCAAGTATGACACATAGAATGGACCTGCTATCCCCGTTTGAATAAGAAAATCTCTTTTCAGTAGGCCTTTAAAGCACCTCTTTCTGAGGGGGTTTCAGTATTATAACTTCACATTTATCTTTAGTTTTTAAGCATTGTCCGTCTACACACTGTCTGCTTGTAAGT
The DNA here is from genome assembly GCF_033978795.1 of Nerophis ophidion. NCBI lineage: Eukaryota > Metazoa > Chordata > Actinopteri > Syngnathiformes > Syngnathidae > Nerophis > Nerophis ophidion. The sequence continues at coordinate 16,839,612 of NC_084616.1, read as the reverse complement.
ACTCGGTGTGTGTGCTGCCAAACATGCTCCTCCGCTCCTAAAACCAGCAATGTCACGACATGACGGTACTTTTCAAACCGCGTATAGTACCGTTTTTGATTCATTAGTATCCCGATACTATGCTAGTATCAACTCTAGTTCAAACACAGTGTTACTTTTCAAACGGTGTGTAATGTTACAGCGGCCAAAATAATGAAATGTTTAATAAAACCTCTGCCCTGTTTTTAATGAACACTTGGACCTACTATGCTGTTTTGTTTTAATGTTGGTGGTACTTGGTCAAAAAAAAAAAAAAGAAGGTGCGCATTCTAGAATAGAACAGAAGGGACTTTATTGTCATTATATTTGCATATAACGAGATTAAAGACTCCTAACGTTTTAGGCTAGCTGTGTAGCTTACTTTGTACCGTGACACCTAAAACTCTCGGATTCAGACTCTCGGCACCGTCTAATACAGGGGTGTCAAACTCAAATACAGAGCAGGCCAAAATTTAAAACTGAACTAAGCCGCGGGCCGAGGTTGAACAAATTAATCCTTTAATAGGGACCCAAACAAGTTTTGCATTGAATATTGACCAAGCAAGGCTTATATAACTTTATAGTGACATGCAAAGTCGAGTTTAAAATAATAATAATTAAAAAATATCAATGGCATATCAAATAAAATAGAAATACAAATTGAATGCCTCTTTTCGGCGGCGGGTTTGAGGTGGGGCGGGGTTTGGTGGTAGCGGGGGTGTATATTGTAGCGTCCCAGAAGAGTTAGTGATGCAAGGGGTTCTGGGTATTTGTTCGGTTGTGTTTATGTTGTTTGTGTTGTGTTACGGTGCGGATGTTCCCCCGAAATGTGTTTGTCATTCTTGTTTGCTGTGGGTTCACAGCGTGGCGTATATTTGTAACCGTGTTAGAGTTTATACGGCCACCCTCAGTGTGACCTCTATGGCTGTTGACCAAGTATGCCTTGCATACACTTGTGTGTGTGTGTATGAGCTGCGTATATTATGTGAGTGGGCCGGCACGCTGTTTGTATGGAGGAAAAGCGGACGTGGCGACATGTAGAGAACGCCAAAGGCAGTGCTTTTACAGCCCGCCCCCAATATTATTGTCCAGGTGGAAATCGGGAGAAATTCGGGAGGGGCACTGAACTTCGGGAGTCTCCCGGGAAAATCGGGAGGGTTGACGAATATGAGTATTAGTGATGAATGCGGTGTTACTGCGGCGGGCCAGCTCTAATGTTAATTTGATATTGCCTCAAGGGCCAAATGAAATTACACGGAGGGCCATATTTGGCCTGCGGGCCAGAGTTTGACACCCATGGTCTAATAAGTACGGCGGCTTCCGGCGACCCCCGGCCAGGGGTCCACGGCACAGATAGCAGGCCCATCAAAATTTCCGCCAAATTTTTGCCAATTCTAAGGCCGCCGCACCCTGAGCTGCTCTGGCGCCCCCCAGTGGAGACTGATTGACAACCACAGCGTAAAGAGAAATGGTCGGCGACTACATCCTCCATCTTTGAGTCAGCGTGCGCGGCGTACGTGGTAAAGCCCCAGGTGATGCCGGGAGAAGTATCTGAAAAAGGGAGGTTTTGCGCAGCAGACTGCTGCTGTTGCTATGGCAACGTGCCACCGCCGGTGACCTATTTTCACGTGAATCTTCGCAGTCTTCCTCCACACACAGAACGAACCTGATGTTTCTATGGCGACCATGGCTCCTTACAGGACGTGAAGCGGGAGGACGAGGACGCAGACGGGCGCGGCGAGGACAGAAGGTCACGTGGTCACGTGACCTCGGCCACCCAGTGCCAGCTCAACCTGCTGGACCACGTGGAGAGTCTACACCAGCATATCTGCGCCAGGATGGACCTGGTCGAGAAAGACCTGGACGGTGAGACATAAACCCCGCCCCTTTTTTCCAAAGTGCAATGGAACGCCCCGAAAGATGGACCCGTGTCCCCCTCGTACCCCGTCACTGCAAATGTTAAAGGGATATTTATTATTCATAACCAGTCCCGTCACAAAATAGATTTATTATATATTCCTAGCACAAACGCTAAGGACACAGTTGGGGAGATTTCATTATATAAAAATTATAATAGGTAATGTTTATTGTAGCGTCCAGGAAGAGTTAGTGCTGCAAGGGGGTCTGGGTATAATATTATAATATAAAGTATAATAGTTAAAAACATAAAAAGTACAATAGTTAATAACATCCATCCATCCATTTTCTACCGCTTGTCCCTTTAAGGGTCGCTGGAGCCTATCTCAGCTGCATCCGGGCGGTAGTTAATAACATCCATCCATCCATTTTGTACCGCTTATTCCCTTTTGGGGTCACGGGGGGCGCTGGCGCCTATCTCAGCTACAGTCGGGCGGAAGGCGGCGTACACCCTGGACAAGTCGCCACTTCATCCCAGGGCCAACACAGATAGACAGACAACATTCACACTCACATTCACACACTCGGGCCAATTTAGTGTTGCCAATCAACTTATCCCCAGGTGCATGTCTTTAGAAGTGGGAGGAAGCCGGAGTACCCGGAGGGAACCCACGCATTCACGGGGAGAACATGCAAACTCCACACAGAAAGATCCCGAGCCTGGGATTGAACCCAGGACTGCAGGACCTTCCTACTGTAAGGCAGACGTACTAACCCCTCTGCCACAGTCAAGCCCAGTTAATAACATAAAAAGTATAACACTTAATGACATAAAAAATACAATAGTAACATAAAAAGTATAATAGTTAATAACAAAAACTATAATAGTAACATAAAAACTATAATAGTTCATGACATAAAAACTATAATGGTAACATGAAAAGTACAAGTTAATAACAGAAAAAAGTATAATCCGTATTTTAAAAAAGTATAATACATTAAAAAATATGATAGTAACATAAAGTATAATATCATAAAAAATATAATAGGTAATACCATAAAAACTATAATAGTAACAAAAACTATAATAGTTAATAACTTGAAAACTATTATAGTAAAAAAAATTATAATAGTTAATAACATAAAAACTAATAGTAACATAAAAAGTATAATGGTTAATAACATCATGTGTAATAGTTAACATAAAAAATATAATAGTAACATAAAAAGTATAATAGTTAATAACATAAAAAATATAATAGTAACATAAAAATATGATTGCTAACAACATAAAAAAAGTATAATAGTTAATCACATACAAAATGTAATAGTAACATAAAACTATAATAGTTAATAACAAAGTATAATAGTTTTTTTTTAAAGTATAACGTTGATAACATAAAAACTATACTAATAACATAAAAAATATGATAGTTAACATAAAAACTATAATAGTAACATAAAAAGTATAATGATTTATAACAAAGTATAATAGTTATTTAACATTTTTTAATAGTTAATAACAAAGTATAATAGTTAATAACATCCATAGACATGCACCTGGGGATAGGTTGATTGGCAACACTAAATTGGCCCTAGTGTGTGAATGTGAGTGTGAATGTTGTCTGTCTATCTGTGTTGGCCCTGCGATGAGGTGGCGACTTGTCCAGGTTGTACCCCGCCTTCCGCCCGATTGTAGCTGAGATAGGCGCCAGCGCCCCCAGCGACCCCGAAAGGGAATAAGCGTTAGAAAATGGATGGAGTTAATAACATAAAAAGTATAATAGTAACATAAAAATATGATTGCTAATAACATTAAAAAAGTATAAAAATTAATAACATAAAAAAATGTAATAGTAACATAAAACTATAATAGTTAATAACATTAAAACTATAATAGTAACATAAAAACTGTAATAATAACATAGAAACTATAATAGTAACATAAAAAATTAAATAGTTAACATACAAACTATAATAGTTAATAACATAAAGTATAATAGTTATTTTTTTAAAAGCATAACGTTGATAAAAAATATGAACGTTAACATAAAAACTAAAATAGTAACATAAAAAGTATAATAGTCCATCCATCCATCCATCATCTTCCGCTTATCCGAGGTCGGGTCGCGGGGGCAACAGCCTAAGCAGGGAAACCCAGACTTCCCTCTCCCCAGCCACTTCGTCTAGCTCTTCCCGGGGGATCCCGAGGCGTTCCCAGGCCAGCCGGGAGACATAGTCTTCCCAACGTGTCCTGGGTCTTCCCCGTGGCCTCCTACCAGTTGGACGTGCCCTAAACACCTCCCTAGGGAGGCGTTCGGGTGGCATCCTGACCAGATGCCCGAACCACCTCATCTGGCTCCTCTCGATGTGGAGGAGCAGTGGCTTTACTTTGAGTTCCTCCCGGATGGCAAAGCTTCTCACCCTATCTCTAAGGGAGAGCCCCGCCACACGGCGGAGGAAACTCATTTCGGCCGCTTGTACCCGTGATCTTATCCTTTCGGTCATGACCCAAAGCTCATGACCATAGGTGAGGATGGGAACGTAGATCGACCGGTAAATTGAGAGCTTTGCCTTCCGGCTCAGCTCCTTCTTCACCACAACGGATCGGTACAACGTCCGCATTACTGAAGACGCCGCACCGATCCGCCTGTCGATCTCACGATCCACTCTTCCCTCACTCGTGAACAAGACTCCTAGGTACTTGAACTCCTCCACTTGGGGCAGGGTCTCCTCCCCAACCCGGAGATGGCATTCCACCCTTTTCCGGGCGAGAACCATGGACTCGGACTTGGAGGTGCTGATTCTCATTCCGGTCGCTTCACACTCGGCTGCGAACCGATCCAGCGAGAGCTGAAGATCCCGGTCAGATGAAGCCATCAGGACCACATCATCTGCAAAAAGCAGAGACCTAATCCTGCGGTTACCAAACCGGAACCCCTCAACGCCTTGACTGCGCCTAGAAATTCTGTCCATAAAAGTTATGAACAGAATCGGTGACAAAGGACAGCCTTGGCGGAGTCCAACCCTCACTGGAAATGTGTTCGACTTACTGCCGGCAATGCGAACCAAGCTCTGGCACTGATCGTACAGGGAACGGACCGCCACAATAAGACAGTCCGATACCCCATACTCTCTGAGTACTCCCCACAGGAGTTCCCGAGGGACACGGTCGAATGCCTTCTCCAAGTCCACAAAGCACATATAGACTGGTTGGGCAAACTCCCATGCACCCTCAAGAACCCTGCCGAGAGTATAGAGCTGGTCCACAGTTCCGCGACCAGGACGAAAACCACACTGTTCCTCCTGAATCCGAGGTTCGACTATCCGACGTAGCCTCCTCTCCAGTACACCTGAATAAACCTTACCGGGAAGGCTGAGGAGTGTGATCCCACGATAGTTGGAACACACCCTCCGGTCCCCCTTCTTAAAGAGAGGAACCACCACCCCGGTCTGCCAATCCAGAGGTACCGCCCCCGATGTCCACGCGATGCTGCAAAGTCTTGTCAACCAAGACAGCCCCACAGCATCCAGAGCCTTCAGGAACTCCGGGCGGATCTCATCCACCCCTGGGGCCTTGCCACCGAGGAGCTTTTTAACTACCTCAGCGACCTCAGCCCCAGAAATAGGAGAGTCCACCACAGATTCCCCAGGCACTGCTTCCTCATAGGAAGACGTGTTGGTGGGATTGAGGAGGTCTTCGAAGTATTCCTTCCACCTATCCACAACATCCGCAGTCGAGGTCAGCAGAACACCATCCGCACCATACACGGTGTTGATAGTGCACTGCTTCCCCTTCCTGAGGCGGCGGACGGTGGTCCAGAATCGCTTCGAAGCCGTCCGGAAGTCGTTTTCCATGGCTTCCCCGAACTCTTCCCATGTCCGAGTTTTTGCCTCCGCGACCGCTGAAGCTGCACACCGCTTGGCCTGTCGGTACCTGTCCACTGCCTCCGGAGTCCTATGAGCCAAAAGGACCCGATAGGACTCCTTCTTCAGCTTGACGGCATCCCTCACCGCTGGTGTCCACCAAGGGGTTTTAGGATTGCCGCCACGACAGGCACCAACTACCTTGCGGCCACAGCTCCGATCTGCCGCCTCGACAATAGAGGTGCGGAACATGGTCCACTCGGACTCAATGTCCAGCACCTCCCTCGTGACATGTTCAAAGTTCTTCCGGAGGTGGGAATTGAAACTTTGTCTGACAGGAGACTCTGCCAGACGTTCCCAGCAGACCCTCACAATGCGTTTGGGCCTCCCAGGTCTGTCCGGCATCCTCCCCCACCATCGCAGCCAACTCACCACCAGGTGGTGATCGGTAGAAAGCTCCGCCCCTCTCTTCACCCGAGTGTCCAAAACATGAGGCCGCAAATCCGATGACACAACTACAAAGTCGATCATGGAACTGCGGCCTAGGGTGTCCTGGTGCCAAGTGCACATATGGACACCCTTATGTTTGAACATGGTGTTTGTTATCGACAAACTGTGACGAGCACAAAAGTCCAATAACAAAACACCACTCGGGTTCAGATCCGGGCGGCCATTCTTCCCAATCACGCCTCTCCAGGTTTCACTGTCGTTGCCAACGTGAGCGTTGAAGTCTCCCAGTAGGACAAGGGAATCACCCGGGGGAGCACTTTCCAGTACTCCCTCGAGTGTTCCCAAAAAGGGTGGGTACTCTGAACTGCTGTTTGGTGCATAAGCACAAACAACAGTCAGGACCCGTCCCCCCACCCGAAGGCGGAGGGAGGCTACCCTTTCGTCCACCGGGTTGAACTCCAACGTACAGGCTTTGAGCCGGGGGGAAACAAGAATTGCCACCCCAGCCCGTCGCCTCTCACTGCCGGCAACGCCAGAGTGGAAGAGAGTCCAATCCCTCTCGAGAGAAGTGGTTCCAGAGCCCTTGCTGTGCGTCGAAGTGAGTCCGACTATATCCAGCCGGAATTTCTCGACTTCGCGCACTAGCTCAGGCTCTTTCCCCCCCAGTGACGTGACGTTCCACGTCCCAAGAGCTAGCTTCTGTAGCCGAGGATCGGACCGCCAAGTGCCCTGCCTTCGGCTGTCGCCCAGCTCACAATGCACCCGACCTTTATGGCCCCTGCTATGGGTGGTGAGCCCATTGGAGGGGTGACCCACGTTGCCTCTTCGGGCTGTGCCCGGCCGGGCCCCATGGGTACAGGCCCGGCCACCAGGCGCTCGCCATCGTGCCCCACCTCCGGGCCTGGCTCCAGAGGGGGGCCCCGGTGACCCGCGTCCGGGCGAGGGAAATCTGGGTCCATGGTTTATCATCTTCATAAAGGTCTTCGAGCTGCTCTTTGTCTGATCCCTCACCTAGAACCTGTTTGCCTTGGGAGACCCTACCAGGGGGCTTTATGCCCCCGGACAACATAGCTCCTAGGATCATTGGGACACGCAAACTCCTCTACCACGATAAGGTTGCAGCTCAAAAAAAGTATAATAGTTAATGACATAAAAAATACAATTGTAACATAAAAAGTATAATAGTTATAACATAAAAAATACAATAGTAACATAAAAAGTATAATAGTTAATAACAAAATCTATAATAGTAACATAAAAACTATAATAGTTAATGACATAAAAACTATAATGGTAACATAAAAAGTATAATAGTTAATAACAGAAAAAAGTATAATCGTTATTTAAAAAAAGTATAATCGTTAATAACATAAAAAATATGATAGTAACATAAAGTATAATAGTTAATAACATAAAAAATATAATAGGTAATACCATAAAAACTATAATAGTAACAAAAACTATAATAGTTAATAACTTAAAAACTATAATAGTAACAAAAACAATAATAGTCAATAACATAAAAACTAATAGTAACATAAAAAGTATAATGTTAATAACATAAAGTATAATAGTTATTTGAAAAATGTATAATAGTTAATTACAAAGTATAATAGCTAATAACATAAAAAGTATAATAGTTAATAATATAAAAAGTATAATAGTTAATAACATAAATAAAGAGTATAATAGTTAATAACATAAAAAATATAATGGTAACATAAAAAATATAATTGCTAATAACATTAAAAAAGTATAATAGTTATTAACATAAAAAATGTAATAGTAACATAAAACTTTTGGGGTCGCGAGGGTGGCTGGAGCCTATCTCAGCTGCATTCGGGCGGAAGGCGGGGTACACCCTGGACAAGTCGCCAGCTCATCGCAGGGTGATAGTTATACTAACAGTACTAGTAACATAAAAAGTCCAATAGTTAATAACATAAAAAGTATAATAGTTAACAAAAAATGTATAACAGTTAATAACATAACTAAAATGTCAATAAAAAAACGCAATAGTTAATAGCAGAACTAAAATGTTAATATAAAAACTTAATATTTAATTAAGGAATATTTGCAATGAGGTGGCGGTGAAATAGTGCTCTTTATGATGAGACTTGAGCTCAGTGAGCGTATTTTAATGTCCACTGTAGGAAAGTGTTGTTCATAACTGCAGCAATGCCTATAAAAGACCACTAGGTGGCAGTAGTGTTTCCTATTAACTGTGTCACTTTAACTACTTCTGCACTTACACGGTGCCTGGTGGGATACATGGTGGTCCTTTTTTCAGATTTGTTGTTACCTTGTAGAGCAAGAAGTCAACTTAACCCTTTTTATTGTGTGTGTGTGTGTGTGTGTGTGTGTGTGTGTGTGTGTGTGTGTGTGTGTGTGTGTGTGTGTGTGTGTGTGTGTGTGTGTGTGTCCTCACCCGCCAGTGTTGGAGTCCTGGCTGGACCACTCGGGCGAGCTCGAGCCTCCCGAGCCTTTGTCCCGCCTCCCGCAGCTCAAGCAGCGAATCAGGCGGCTGCTGCGAGAGCTGTCCATCATCAGGCGCCTGTCCGTACGCCGCTGGCACTGACTCCCAGCCACTTGCACGCCTAGCGTTAGCTTAGCATTAGCATCCCTTCATGTCAGCGTCGCACTTAACCGAGTTTTTCTTTACTTTCTAATCAGGAAGATAAAAACCACATCACATTGCCGCCAAAACACGCGCTTTCAACTAAAAGTATCGGGACGAACATTTCCACTAACTGCAATTCCAGACGACAAGACTGATGATGTCGCCACACACAATGTAAACATGATGAATGTTTTCTATTCTTCCACAGGAAGGTGTAAAAAGTTGTAATTTTGATAAGCACACCAGCGAGGTTCTTTCAATCTCCTTTTAAAGGCAAGACGGCGTTCAAGGAGGCCGCTCATTAAACGCTAAAGTTGTGACCGCCGTGTTTTGTTTGTCAGACACACACTCGCTAACTTGATGACGTCAGCACTATGTCTTGTCATCCTACTGGTCAGCAGGTGGTCACACACAGGGTGTGTGTGTGTGTGTCTGTGTGTGTGTGTGTGTGTGTGTGTGTGTGTGTGTGTGTGTGTGTCTGTGTGTGTTCCTTCCTTCCGGCATTGCTTACTTAATGGGGACATCACTCTGTTTACACAGTCACCTTTAGGGGATTCCTTCCTTCCTTCTGTCTTTCCTTCCTCGCTCTGTTTACACAGTCACCTTTAGGGGATTCCTTCGTTACGTCTTTCCTTCCTTCCGTCCGTCCTTCCTTCCTTCCTTCCTTCCTTGCTCTGTTCACACAGTCACCTTTAGGGGATTCCTTCCTTCCTTCCTTCCTTCCTTCTTTCCTTCCTTCCTTCCTTACTTCCTCGCTCTGTTTACACAGTCACCTTTAGGGGATTCCTTCCTTCCTTCCGTCTTTCCTTCCTTCCTTCCTCTCTCTGTTTACACAGTCACCTTTAGGGGATTCCTTCCTTCCTTCCGTCTTTCCTTCCTTCCTTCCTCGCTCTGTTTACACAGTCACCTTTAGGGGATTCCTTCCTTCCTTCTGTCTTTCCTTCCTCGCTCTGTTTACACAGTCACCTTTAGGGGATTCCTTCGTTACGTCTTTCCTTCCTTCCGTCCGTCCTTCCTTCCTTCCTTCCTTCCTTGCTCTGTTCACACAGTCACCTTTAGGGGATTCCTTCCTTCCTTCCTTCCTTCCTTCTTTCCTTCCTTCCTTCCTTACTTCCTCGCTCTGTTTACACAGTCACCTTTAGGGGATTCCTTCCTTCCTTCCGTCTTTCCTTCCTTCCTTCCTCTCTCTGTTTACACAGTCACCTTTAGGGGATTCCTTCCTTCCTTCCGTCTTTCCTTCCTTCCTTCCTCGCTCTGTTTACACAGTCACCTTTAGGGGATTCCTTCCTTCCTTCTGTCTTTCCTTCCTCGCTCTGTTTACACAGTCACCTTTAGGGGATTCCTTCGTTACGTCTTTCCTTCCTTCCGTCCGTCCTTCCTTCCTTCCTTCCTTGCTCTGTTCACACAGTCACCTTTAGGGGATTCCTTCCTTCCTTCCTTCCTTCCTTCTTTCCTTCCTTCCTTCCTTACTTCCTCGCTCTGTTTACACAGTCACCTTTAGGGGATTCCTTCCTTCCTTCCGTCTTTCCTTCCTTCCTTCCTCTCTCTGTTTACACAGTCACCTTTAGGGGATTCCTTCCTTCCTTCCGTCTTTCCTTCCTTCCTTCCTCGCTCTGTTTACACAGTCACCTTTAGGGGATTCTTTCCTTCCTTCCTTTCATCTTTCCTTCCTTTCTTCCTTTTTTCCTTCCTTCCTTCCTCGCTCTGTTTACACAGTCACCTTTAGGGGATTCCTTCCTTCCTTCCTTCCGTCTTTCCTTCCTCGCTCTGTTTACACAGTCACCTTTAGGGGATTCCTTCCTTCCTTGCTCTGTTTACACAGTCACCTTTAGGGGATTCCTTCCTTCCTTCCTTCCGTCTTTCCTTCCTTCCTTCCTCGCTCTGTTTACACAGTCACCTTTAGGGGATTCGTTCTTTCCTTCCTTCCTTTCATCATCCTTCCTTCATTTTTTTCCTTCCTTCCTTCCTCGCTCTGTTTACACAGTCACCTTTAGGGGATTCCTTCTTTCCTTCCTTCTTTTCGTCATCCTTCCTTCATTTTTTTCCTTCCTTCCTTCCTTCCTCGCTCTGTTTACACAGTCACCTTTAGGGGAATTATTCCTTCCTTCCTTTCGTCTTTCCTTCCTTTCTTCCTTTTTTCCTTCCTTCGTTCCTCGCTCTGTTCACACAGTCACCTTTAGGGGATTCCTTCCTTCCTTCCTTTTTCCTTCCTTCCTTCCTTCCTTGCTCTGTTTACACAGTCACCTTTAGGGGATTCCTTCCTTCCTTCCGTCTTTCCTTCCTTCCTTCCTCTCTCTGTTTACACAGTCACCTTTAGGGGATTCCTTCCTTCCTTCCGTCTTTCCTTCCTTCCTTCCTCGCTCTGTTTACACAGTCACCTTTAGGGGATTCTTTCCTTCCTTTCATCTTTCCTTCCTTTCTTCCTTTCTTCCTTTTTTCCTTCCTTCCTTCCTCGCTCTGTTTACACAGTCACCTTTAGGGGATTCCTTCCTTCCTTCCTTGCTCTGTTTACACAGTCACCTTTAGGGGATTCCTTCCTTCCTTCCTTCCTTGCTCTGTTTACACAGTCACCTTTAGGGGATTCCTTCCTTCCTTCCTTCCATCTTTCCTTCCTTCCTTCCTCGCTCTGTTTACACAGTCACCTTTAGGGGATTCCTTCTTTCCTTCCTTCCTTTCGTCATCCTTCCTTCATTTTTTTCCTTCCTTCCTTCCTCGCTCTGTTTACACAGTCACCTTTAGGGGATTCCTTCTTTCCTTCCTTCCTTTCGTTATCCTTCCTTCATTTTTTTCCTTCCTTCCTTCCTTCCTCGCTCTGTTTACACAGTCACCTTTAGGGGATTCATTCCTTCCTTCCTTTCTTCCTTTTTTCCTTCCTTCGTTCCTCGCTCTGTTCACACAGTCACCTTTAGGGGATTCCTTCCTTCCTTCCTTTTTCCTTCCTTCCTTCCTTCCTTGCTCTGTTTACACAGTCACCTTTAGGGGATTCCTTCCTTCCGTCTTTCCTTCCTTCCTTCCTCTCTCTGTTTACACAGTCACCTTTAGGGGATTCCTTCCTTCCTTCCGTCTTTCCTTCCTTCCTTCCTTGCTCTGTTTACACAGTCACCTTTAGGGGATTCCTTCCTTCCTTCCTTCCGTCTTTCCTTCCTTCCTTCCTCGCTCTGTTTACACAGTCACCTTTAGGGGATTCGTTCTTTCCTTCCTTCCTTTCATCATCCTTCCTTCATTTTTTTCCTTCCTTCATTCCTCGCTCTGTTCACACAGTCACCTTTAGGGGATTCCTTCCTTCCTTCCTTTTTCCTTCCTTCCTTCCTTCCTTGCTCTGTTTACACAGTCACCTTTAGGGGATTCCTTCCTTCCTTCCGTCTTTCCTTCCTTCCTTCCTCTCTCTGTTTACACAGTCACCTTTAGGGGATTCCTTCCTTCCTTCCGTCTTTCCTTCCTTCCTTCCTCGCTCTGTTTACACAGTCACCTTTAGGGGATTCTTTCCTTCCTTTCATCTTTCCTTCCTTTCTTCCTTTCTTCCTTTTTTCCTTCCTTCCTTCCTCGCTCTGTTTACACAGTCACCTTTAGGGGATTCCTTCCTTCCTTCCTTGCTCTGTTTACACAGTCACCTTTAGGGGATTCCTTCCTTCCTTCCTTCCTTGCTCTGTTTACACAGTCACCTTTAGGGGATTCCTTCCTTCCTTCCTTCCGTCTTTCCTTCCTTCCTTCCTCGCTCTGTTTACACAGTCACCTTTAGGGGATTCCTTCTTTCCTTCCTTCCTTTCGTCATCCTTCCTTCATTTTTTTCCTTCCTTCCTTCCTCGCTCTGTTTACACAGTCACCTTTAGGGGATTCCTTCTTTCCTTCCTTCCTTTCGTTATCCTTCCTTAATTTTTTTCCTTCCTTCCTTCCTTCCTCGCTCTGTTTACACAGTCACCTTTAGGGGATTCATTCCTTCCTTCCTTTCTTCCTTTTTTCCTTCCTTCGTTCCTCGCTCTGTTCACACAGTCACCTTTAGGGGATTCCTTCCTTCCTTCCTTTTTCCTTCCTTCCTTCCTTCCTTGCTCTGTTTACACAGTCACCTTTAGGGGATTCCTTCCTTCCGTCTTTCCTTCCTTCCTTCCTCTCTCTGTTTACACAGTCACCTTTAGGGGATTCCTTCCTTCCTTCCGTCTTTCCTTCCTTCCTTCCTCGCTCTGTTTACACAGTCACCTTTAGGGGATTCATTCCTTCCTTCCTTTCATCTTTCCTTCCTTTCTTCCTTTTTTCCTTCCTTCCTTCCTCGCTCTGTTTACACAGTCACCTTTAGGGGATTCCTTCCTTCCTTCCTTCGGTCTTTCCTTCCTCGCTCTGTTTACACAGTCACCTTTAGGGGATTCCTTCCTTCCTTCCTTCCTTCCTTCCTTGCTCTGTTTACACAGTCACCTTTAGGGGATTCCTTCCTTCCTTCCTTCCGTCTTTCCTTCCTTCCTTCCTCGCTCTGTTTACACAGTCACCTTTAGGGGATTCCTTCTTTCCTTCCTTCCTTTCGTCATCCTTCCTTCATTTTTTTCCTTCCTTCCTTCCTCGCTCTGTTTACACAGTCACCTTTTAGGGGATTCCTTCCTTCTGGCAGGCAATGCTCACTTAATGGGGACATCGCTCTGTTTACACAGTCACCTTTAGGGGATTCCTTCCTTCCTTCCTTCCGTCTTTCCTTCCTTCCTTCCTCGCTCTGTTTACACAGTCACCTTTAGGGGATTCCTTCTTTCCTTCCTTCCTTTCGTCATCCTTCCTTCATTTTTTTCCTTCCTTCCTTCCTCGCTCTGTTTACACAGTCACCTTTTAGGGGATTCCTTCCTTCTGGCAGGCAATGCTCACTTAATGGGGACATCGCTCTGTTTACACAGTCACCTTTAGGGGATCTCTGACGGTGTGGGGACCAAAAATAAAATGTCCCCAAAAGGGAGGTTTAACCATTAATAGTACTGTGATTCTGTATGGTATCCATCCTTAGTTGAAACTAATATATTTTTCCTAAAACAAAATCTGGTTTAGTGTTCCTCAGGATGACATTTTCATACAGCATGATTATAAAACATTACTACCTTTTGAAGTATGATTCACATTCAGAATTTTCCATCCTTCTATATATGGTAGTTGGAGTTGCAGACAACTTCATTACTGCTAAATAGCAGTTTTCAGTAATGTTACAGAAGATGCAGGATTTGCTTTAAACATTTAAAGGCCTACTGAAACCCACTACTACCGACCACGCAGTCTGATAGTTTATATATCAATGATGAAATATTAACATTCCAATACGGCCTTTTTAGTTTACTAAATTACAATTTTAAATTTCCCGGGAGTTTCGTTCTGGAAACGTCGTGTAATGATGACGTGTACGCAAGACGTCGCGGGTTTTTAGGAAGTATGAGCGCTGCACACACACACAGCTAAAAGTTGTCTGCTTAAACGCGATAATTACACAGTATTTTGGACATCTGTGTTGCTGAATCTTTTGCAATTTGTTCAATTAATATTGGAGAAGTCACAGTAGAAAGATGGAGTTGGGAAGCTTTAGCCTTTAGCCACACAAACACACGGTGATTCCTTGTTTAAAATTCCTGGAGGTGAAACGTTACTATGGATCAGAGCGCGGTCAAGCGAGCATGAATCAAGACGGAATGTCAACCAGCAGGTTTCGGTGAGAAAATTGTGGTTAAAAAGTCACTTCTTACCGGAGAAAAGCTGAGCATGTTTCGTCCATAGCTGCCGTCGACTCCCCTGAGACATTGCGCATCAAGACACCCGTGGAGACACCCTTCCGACTATCAGGTACTATTTAACTCACTAAAACACTAGCAACACAATAGAAAGATATGGGATTTCCCAGAATTATCCTATTAAATGTGTCTAAAAACATCGGAATCCGTCCCAATCGCATTTTTTTTTTCTAGTCCGTCGCTATCAATATGTCAGAGTTATTTTGTGTTGAACCCCATGATGCAGAGATGGAGGCAGGCATTGGATAAAAAGACATGATTTAATTCAAACTAAACAAGAACAAACAAAAAGCACGCATGTGGGCGGAATAACCAACTAAGGGAGCTAGCACTGGGGGCTAGAAAAACAAAAAGGAACTTTAGCATGGAAGCTAGTGGATAGCAAACAGAAAAACTGGAAATAACTAATGCTAGAGTGACATGTGGCAATACAATACAATACAATGATTCAGCAACTGACACAAGATGAAGAGGGTACAAATAGGAGCGGGCTGATTGGTAACAGGTGTGACCAGGTGCCAATCAGCCGCAGCTGAGGAGGAACACAGCACTCAGGGAACGAGACAGGAAGCTGACAAAATAAGAGCACTAGACAGGAACTAAAGACAAGAGATACTAAACACAGAGGAAACAGACAAATGCAGAGGAAAATTAAAACATGGACAAACTGTCAGGGGAAAGCCTCACAACATCCTCAAACACGAATCTTTCATCCTCGCCAAATTAATGGGGAAATTTTCTCGGTCCGAATAGCACTTTTTGTTGAAGTGAAGTGAATTATATTTATATAGCGCTTTTCTCTAGTGACTCAAAGCGCTTTACATAGTGAAACCCAATATCTAAGTTACATTTAAACCAGTGTGGGTGGCACTGGGAGCAGGTGGGTAAAGTGTCTTGCCCAAGGACACAACGGCAGTGACTAGGATGGCAGAAGCGGGAATCGAACCTGCAACCCTCAAGTTGCTTACACGGCCGCTCTACCAACCGAGCTATACCGTTGGAGGCTCCCATTATAAACAATGTGAATATGTGAGGAGCCCCCACACTTGCGACGTCATCGTCTGCTACTTCCGGTAGAGGCAGGGCTTTTCTCTTAGCACCGAAAGTTGCGAACTTTATCGTGGATGTTCTCTACTAAATCCTTTCCGCAAAAATATGGCAATTTCGCGAAATGATCAGGTATGACACAGAATGGAACTGCTATCCCCGTTTAAATAAGAAAATCTCATTTCAGTAGGCCTTTTTTAAGTGGTGAAACTTATAAGAGGACAGCTGTAGTGCTGTAATCTGAGAATCATGTCATATTTAATTTGAACTTTTTTTTGTTTTTTAAATGGTCCTCAGTAGCCACGTACAAATTTGTGTGAATTATGCAAAATTATTTAAATTGGGCTCCATGAATCATTCTAATTTTTTTCCCAGGGTCCCCAGTAAGAATGATCAGCACATTACTTCATCAATCCAGAGATTTAAAGACGTGTATGAGCTAACTGGGCAGAGGCCATTTTACCTCATTTTTTTTTATCAATCAATCAATCAATCAATGTTTACTTATATAGCCCTAAATCACTAGTGTCTCAAAGGGCTGCACAACCTGTAGAAAGGGTGGTCCCCACAAGTCACGATCAAAAACTTGATCCCCATTGCAAATGATTACAATGTGTGTGTGTGTTCTGGCAATGCTTACTTAATGGGGACATTGCTGTGTTTACAGAGTCAACTTTAGGGGATCTCTGACAGTATGGGGACCAAAAAAAAAAAGGCCCCTAAATGGAAACTTTTTTAAATGATAGTCAGATCCATTCTGAGGATGCCTAAGTGATTTTTAAGCTTTGGCCCATAAAACATGTTTACTGAAAAGTAAACATGTTTAACATCTAATTTGATTTTTTTTTTTAAATGGTCCTCAGTAGTCACGTACTAATTTGTTTGAATTATGCAAAATTATTTAAATTTGGTCCCCATGAACCATATGAACTATTTTTCCCCCAGGGTCCCCAGTAAGAATGATCAGCACATTACTTCATCAATCCAGAGATTTGAAGACGTGTATGAGCTAACTGGGCAGTGGCCATTTTACCTAATTTTTTTATGCCTCTACAACCTGTAGAAAGCATGCTAGCTTTTTAAGCTAATTTAGCAGATATACACCTCAGTGTCATATATTTTGGTATTTCATAAATGCTAACTGTAAGCATGC
This sequence comes from Nerophis ophidion, assembly GCF_033978795.1. Classification (NCBI taxonomy): domain Eukaryota; kingdom Metazoa; phylum Chordata; class Actinopteri; order Syngnathiformes; family Syngnathidae; genus Nerophis; species Nerophis ophidion. Next base: position 16,822,853 of record NC_084616.1, on the reverse strand, counting down.
TAATGTTAGCATGCTATCTTTTCGATGTACACGAAAGTCATACTTTGGTACTTGATGTAGGCTAACCTACATGCTACAGTATGCTAACATTAGCATGCTAGCTTTTTAAGCTAAATTAGCAGGTATACACCTCAGTATCATATATTTTGGTATTTCACTAATGCTGACTGTAAGCATGCTATTGTTAGCAACGTAATGTTAGCATGCTAGCTCTTCTTTACCTCATATTGTTTTGTTACTTGACGCTATCTGGCCAGCGTGCTGACTGTTAGCATTTCAGTTCCGCTGTGGCTCTTGAGCCTTCGCACAAAATCCATCCATCCATCCATTTCCTACCGCTTATTCCCTTTGGGGTCACACGGGGATCTGGTGCCTATCTCAGCTACAATCGGGCGGAAGGCGGCGTACACCCTGGACAAGTCGCCATCTCATGGCAAAATCTCTACCCAAATTGTATTTTTGTAAGAAAAAGGGGACAAACTTCAAACTGCCCTGGGATCGGTTGGTGGACGCAAGTGTGTCTTTTTTCTTCATTGGCTGCCGACTCTGGACAAGCGGACGAAGATGGATGGAATGTCAGTCACAAGAAAGATTACAGAATAAATTATTATTTTTAAATATAAATAAATAATAAAAAAACACTGACTTTATTTGAATAAATAGTCCAGAAGCAAAACGTTTTTATTTGTTTATTTAAAAAAAAAAATCTTATATAAATTGCTGCAACCTGAGGCTCCGCCCACCTCACGCACGAGCACTTGTTTACGTTGCCTTAACCCCGCCCCTCGCTGTCATCTAAAGCGGGAGCCCGGCGCGTTCACTTCAGTCCACTCGACGTCCTCTTGGCGGCAACAAGGTCCTCCGGAGAGCCCGCAGCGGACTAACTAACGTCTCCCAGTCGGTTCTCCTCCTCCCGCCGCCCTCTTTTTTGGTTCGACGCGGACTTTACGGTGAGTCTTTTACGGGAACCGTAGCCGTTAGTTAGTTAGCTAAGCTAACGAGGGGGCTGACTAGTGGTCACGTGGTCGCGCGTTACCCACGCATAGGTGTTGTGTCTCTACGTACACGTGTACGTGTGTGTGTGCGCGCGCGACGGCTCCCATGGCAACGGTTGCTAAGCAGCAGGTGCCCGTCCTGGAGCTAACATTAGCATGCGCGCGCCACGAAACTCATGTTAATGTTGAACATACGCTCAGGCCACTTTATTAGGTACACCCAGGTTTGGGCGATATGGCCTTTTTTTTTAATATCTCGATATTTGTAGGCTATATCGCGATACACGATATATTGATATTTTGCCCCAGCTTTGAATTAGAGTAGAATAGAAAGTATTTTATTTATCCCTGGGGGAAATTCAGCACCACAGTTTGCTCACAATAGACAATAATAATAATAAATAATATATAACATATAATATATGAATAGTATAAATATATTCTACATTTAAAGGGGAACATTATCACAATTTCAAGAGGGTTAAAAACAATAAAAATCAGTTCCCAGTGGCTTGTTTTTTTCCAAATTTTACACCTCCCGGAATATCCCTAAAAAAAGCTTTAAAGTTCTTGATTTTCGCTATTTGCGATGCGACTGTCCATTTCCCTGTGATGTCATACAGGGCTGCCAATACAAACAACATGGCGGTTACCACAGCAAGATATAGCGACATTAGCTCGGATTTAGACTCGGATTCCAGCGGCTTAAGCGATTCAACAGATCCCGCATGTATTGAAACAGATGGTCGGAGTATGGAGGCAGATAGTGAAAACGAAATTGAAGAAGAAATTGAAGCTATTGAGCGAATAGCTATTGACGCTATTCGGCCATAGCATGAGTGTACCTAATGAAGTGGCCCATAGCATGGCTGCCTTATTAGCATCGCCGGTAAAATGTGCGGACCAAACGATCAGGACTTTCGCATCTTGTGACACTGGAGCAACTTATATCCGTCGATTGGTAAGTGTTTGTTTCGCATTAAATGTGGGTACCTACTTTTAAATGTACATACAGCTAGCGTAAATAGCATGTTAGCATCGATTAGCTGGCAGTCATGTCGTGACCAAATATGTCGGATTAGCACATAAGTCAACAACAGCAATAAAACTCACCTTCGTGATTTCGTTGACTTAATCGTTGCAAATGCATCTGCAGGTTATCCATACATCTCTGTGCCATGTCTGTCTTAGCATTGCCGGTAAAATGTGGAGACACTCCGGCACATTCAATGGTGGTCTGGCGGCAGATTTCTTGCCAGTGGTGCAACTTGAATCCCTCCCTGTTAGTGTTGTTACACCCTCCGACAACACACCGACGAGGCATGTCGTCTCCAAGGTTCCAAAAAATAGTCGAAAAAACGGAAAATAACAGAGCTGAGACCCGGTGTTTGTAATGTGAAAATGAAAATGGCGGGTCTATTACCTCGGTGACGTCACGTTCTGACGTCATCGCTAAAAGACCGATAAACAGAAAGGCGTTTATATGGGTGAATTTTGGCAAATTAGAGTTCGGAAATCGGTTAAAAAAAAATACATGGTCTTTTTTTCTGCAACATCAAGGTATATATTGACCCTTGCATAGGTCTGGTGATAATGTTCCCCTTCAAAGGCCTACTGAAATGAGATTTTCTTATTTAAACGGGGATAGCAGGTCCATTCTATGTGTCATACTTGATCATTTCGCGATATTGCCATATTTTTGCTGAAAGGATTTAGTAGAGAACATCCACGATAAAGTTCGCAACTTTCAGTACTAAAAGAAATGCTCTTTCTCTACCGGAAGTCGCAGACGATGACGTCACATGTTTGATGGCTTCTCACATATTCACATTGTTTTTAATGGGAGTCTCCAACAAAAAGTGCTATTCGGACCGAGAAAACGACAATTTCCCCATTAATTTGAGCGAGGATGAAAGATTTGTGTTTGAGGATATTGATAGCGACGGACTAGAGAAAAAAAAAAAAACTGCGATTGCATTGGGACAGATTCCGATGTTTTTAGATACATTTACTAGGTTAAATCTGGGAAATCCCTTATCTTTCTATTGTGTTGCTAGTGTTTTAGTGAGTTTAATAGTACCTGATAGTCGGAAGGGTGTCGCCACGGGTGTCTTGATGCGCAGTGTCTCATGTGAGTCATTGGCAGCTATGGACGGCACAAGCTTGGCTTTTCTCCGGTAAGAAATGACTTTTTAACCACAATTTTCTCACCAAAACCTGCTGGTTGACATGTGGTCGGGATCCATGTTCTCTTGACCGCGCTCTGATCCATAGGAAAGTTTCACCTCCAGGAATTTTAAACAAGGAATCACTGTGTGTTTGTGTGGCTAAAGGCTATAGCTTCCCAACTCCATCTTTCTACTGTGACTTCTCCAATATTAATTGAACAAATTGCAAAAGATTCAGCAACACAGATGTCCAAAATACTGTGTAATTATGCCGTTAAAGCAGACGACATTTAGCTGTGTGTGTGCGCAGCGCTCATACTTCCTAAAAACCCGTGACGTCTTGCGTACACGTCATCATTACACGACGCTTCGAAGACTAAGCTCCCGGGAAATTAAAAATTGTAATTTAGTAAACTAAAAAGGCCGTATTGGCATGTGTTGCAATGTTAATATTTCATCATTGATATATAAACTATCAAACTGCGTGGTCGGTAGTAGTGGGTTTCAGTAGGCCTTTAAGTGCAGTCAAGAAGCAACATATGCATTATACAGTCTGATGGCTGTCTGTATGAAGGACCTCCTGTGTCGTTCCGTGTTGCATTTAGGGAGTCTGAGCCTTCCACTGAACATGCTCATTCTCTCCGCAAGGTCCGAGTGTAGTGGGTGGGAGGTTTGCTAGACTTCTCCTCTCTGACACCACCGCCAGAGAGTCCAGCTCCACTCCCACCACGTTACTGGCCTTCTCTACCAACTTTTCCAGTCTGTTTGCGTCCCTCACTCTCAGCCCGCTGCCACGGCATACAAGAAAGCGCCCGCCACCACCGACTCGTAAAACATCTTCAACATCTTTGTACAGACCTTGAAGGATCCTAGCCTCCTGAGGAAGTAGAGGCGGCTCTGTCCCTTCTTGTAGAACAAATACAGCAGTATGACGATTCTATGTGTCTACATTTAAACATTCTTCTTCATACTGCATTAATATATGCTCATTTTAAACTTTCATTCAGAGAGGGATATCAAAACTGTACCAACTGTAGTCTTTTAATGCTAGGCATAGGGAGAACTGAAAATAATACGTTACAGTAATCGAGACGTAACAAACGCATGAATGATAATGTCAGGGTCGCTCGTGGACAAAAGGCAGGCATGTGATTTTTCTGTCTAAAGTCGGAATTCCGTCTTTTTTAATCTCTGGGTGGGAAAAAAAATGATCTTCCGTTTTTCCGTTTTTTTTTCCGACCCTAAGTCAAGATTCGTTTACTTGCCAATTCGTCTTTTGTAATCGAGACGTAGCTTATATTACGCCGTAGTTGATTGGTCGATATGTTCATTGTGACCAATCAGGACATCTGTTATGAATAATGACTAGGGTTGGGTATCGTTTGAATTCGAACGATTCCGATTCTTTGTTTCGATTCCGATTCCTGATGATTCTCGATTCTTTAAATGAAAAAAAATGAAAAAAGGCAGGGTCAAAAAAAAGTTTAAGATATTTTAAATGAGCTAGCTAACCTACAGTCTTTCTGAATGAAAGTCTGACATTCTCCATCAATTTTAATTATTTTCACTTTTTATGAACTTTACAATAAATTCCTCACAGGGCTGTTTTCAACTAGAATATAAATATCAAATCTATGAACTTGAATATAAATATTATAAATTATGAACACATTTTCACAGGAGTACACTTTCATCAAGAGAGCTTTATTTTTGAAAACCTCATGAAAACACATTTACACACACAAGTGTAGTATGCTGCAGGTACTTAAACATGTTACCGTGCTCCCACTGATGGGCTAACCTGGTGCAGAAAAGCAAATAAACAATAAGAAACAACTTGCAAAACCCAGTCCAGATTAGCAGCAGGTACAGTATAAAAATCAGAGACAGTTCTTGTTTAGGAAAATGACCATATCCGCCTTCTCAGGCAGGATGCGTGAGCGTTCTGGACGGATAGTGTCTCCTGTCGAAGACGGGACACGCATTTATTTGTACTCCATGAACTCGGAGGTGCTTCATCATGTTCGTCGAAGACACGAAACAGTCCTGTCGCACGTGTTACATTTCGCCGATATTTAATTTTTTTTAGTAAAATAAAGCCACACTTTCGACCGTCGAGGCCCGCTATCCATGCTTGACTGACTGGCTCGGCTACATAGGCTCGGCTATGCTAACACTTCTGGTGGTGGGCGCTTCTTCGTTGGTGTTCAGCGGCTTCTTCTTCCGGGTCGGCGGACTTATTATTTTTTTCCGGTCGGCGGACTGGGTATCGAAACTAGGAGTCGAAATTTAAACTTTTGAATGATTCCGGGAGAATCCGAAAGTTAGTCCCGGTTCCAATCCATACCCAACCCTAATGATGACGTTACTACAGCCATTTTCCAAATGTAAACGATGTTGGTTCTCGAGAGAAAGGACGCTTCACGAGTAAAAGAAATTGATAAACATGTCAAAAATAAGTTTCGATGGGACTGGATGGAAAGGGAAATCACTGATACTGTTGGGAAGAAGGAAGTTACGACTTTGTTCTGCGAACTTTTCACTAGCTGGTACTCTTGGATGTCAACCGAAAGTGAGCAAACCTTACGGACTTCATCCTTTGTTTACATCGACAACTGCCGTAGACATCGAGAGGAAAGATCCACCCAAACAACCCAATTCAGTTGCAGACAAGGTAGTTAATGATGAGGTAAGCTATAAAATATTTGCTTGCGAAATACACATGTTTGTTTTAAATATTAACCAATTATTGCTTTGCTAAATATAAATGGGTTTTTCTAAAAATAAAAAGCGACGTGAAAATCCATCCATCCATCCATCATCTTCCGCTTATCCGAGGTCGGGTCGCGGGGGCAGCAGCCTAAGCAGGGAAGCCCAGACTTCCCTATCTCCAGCCACTTCGTCTAGCTCTTCCCGGGGGATCCGGAGGCGTTCCCAGGCCAGCCGGGAGACATAGTCTTCCCAACGTGTCCTGGGTCTTCCCCGTGGCCTCCTACCAGCTGGACGTGCCCTAAACACATCCCTAGGGAGGCGTTCGGGTGGCATCCTGACCAGATGCCCGAACCACTTCATCTGGCTCCTCTCGATGTGGAGGAGCAGCGGCTTTACGTTGAGCTCCTCCCGGATGGCAGAGCTTCTCACCCTATCTCTAAGGGAGAGCCCCGCCACCCGGCGGAGGAAACTCATTTCGGCCGCTTGTACCCGTGATCTTATCCTTTCGGTCATGACCCAAAGCTCATGACCATAGGTGAGGATGGGAACGTAGATCGACCGGTAAATTGAGAGCTTTGCCTTCCGGCTCAGCTCCTTCTTCACCACAACGGATCGATGCAATGTCCGCATTACTGAAGACGCCGCACCGATCCGCCTGTCGATCTCACGATCCACTCTTCCCCCACTCGTGAACAAGACTCCTAGGTATTTGAACTCCTCCACTTGGGGCAGGGTCTCCTCCCCAACCCGGAGATGGCACTCCACCCTTTTCCAGGCGAGAACCATGGACTCGGACTTGGAGGTGCTGATTCTCATTCCGGTCGCTTCACACTCGGCTGCGAACCGATCCAGTGAGAGCTGAAGATCCCGGCTAGATGAAGCCATCAGGACTACATCATCTGCAAAAAGCAGAGACCTAATCCCGTGGCCACCAAACCGGAACCCCTCAACGCCTTGGCTGCGCCTAGAAATTCTGTCCATAAGTTATGAACAGAATCGGTGACAAAGGACAGCCTTGGCGGAGTCCAACCCTCACTGGAAACGTGTCCGACTTACTGCCAGCAATGCGGACCAAGCTCTGACACTGATCATACAGGGAGCGGACTGCCACAATAAGACAGTCCGATACCCCATACTCTCTGAGCACTCCCCACAGGACTTCCCGAGGGACACGGTCGAATGCCTTCTCCAAGTCCACAAAGCACATGTAGACTGGTTGGGCAAACTCCCATGCACCCTCAAGAACCCTGCCGAGAATATAGAGCTGGTCCACAATTCCACGACCAGGACGAAAACCACACTGTTCCTCCTGAATCCGAGGTTCGACTATCCGGCGAAGCCTCCTCTCCAGTACACCTGAATAACGTGAAAATATATTATGAAATTCAAAGAGTTGCATTATTGATTCCATTTAACAATTTATTTGAAATACATTTGCATATAATACTATTTTGTAATATTAAGTTCTTATGTAGTCTCTTGAAACAATATTGTCAGTGGTGTAACAATCTTGAAGGTAAATATTTTCACACTTGTTTCATGCAATATGACAGTGTCCTCACATTATTATTATTTCTTATTTTCAAATATGAGTAAACAATACTAAACATGTTGGCAGTGAAATCCAAAAAAGAGGCTACAAAAGCAGCGACCAAAAGGAAAATGCAGGATCCTCAGAAATTTGCAAGGAAAGCTCATGTTAGGGCTCTCTGAGCAAGTAAATGTGTGAAGTGAATTGAAGTAATGTGGTAATACTGTAAATAAACTGTAGATAATAACACTGATCAATGTGACACCTGTGGATGTGAAATGAACACAAGATGTAAATATTAGTGACTAAATACTGTTGGGACTGAACCATATACAGTGATTCATTAGGATAATTGGGGTATGTATGTTCTATTAATGATGTTTTAATGTCTTTAAACACTAAAATATTTTCTTCAAATGGTGCTGTCTTTGTTAATTTTAGCATGTTAAATCGGTGAAAAACCAGGAACTTCGGGGGGCGTTGCCCTGGACCTGGCTTGGGGCCTTTGTCCCCCAGACCCCCGGAAATGTTTTCAGTCTTTTTCATTGTGTTCAAATCACATGCCTGAAAATAGAACACATTTTAGCAACATTAGGGCGATGAAAGAAGGTCGTTTCAGTAACACTTTTAATGTGTGACTCAAAAGAGAGCGTTGGGGTCGAAGATAATACCCAGATTCTTTACCGAGTCGCCTTGTGTAATTGTTTGGTTGTCAAATGTTATGGTGGTATTATTAAATAGATGTCGGTGTCTATCAGGACCGATAATCAGCATTTCCGTTTTCTTAGCGTTGAGTTGCAAAAAACATCCATTGTTTAATTTCATTAAGACGCGCTGTAGAGGTTGCCCTGTAGTGGGTTCTTCAGACCACCACACTGCCAGGAATTCTGGGTAAAACAGTTTATTTTCATAGAATGGTGCAAAGTCTTTTACTTTCCAGCAAACTGTCTTTCTCTCCTGCGTCCGCTCAGCAGCACCTCCAACTCCAAATACTCGTCTCATCACAGCTCCTGCTAAAAAAGGCGACAGGTGATGAGATAACAAGGCCCACCTGGGCCATCTGTGCACCTGCCGCTGTCTTCGAGGCCGGTCCTGGCAACACCCCGTTCCGCGGCAGGCCCGCAGGCCACGCCCTCTCCACACGCACCTCCAGCTGACTACAATCAGTCGTGTTGGTCAGCTTTAGGGACATGTAGTGTCATCAGCATCACAGTAAAAGCTAACACCGTAATTGCGTATGTTGTCACCTTGCGGCAGCATGTGGATGCAGAAGAGTGCAGGGCCACGAACTGAACCCTGGGGAACTCCACACGTCAGCTCCGAGGTCACATTGTTATGGGAGACGCACCGCATCTTGTCAGTAAGATAGGAGTTAAACCAAGATAAGGATAAGTCTGACATACCAACATGTGTTTTGATACGCTCAAATAAAATATGATCGACAGTATTGAAAGCAGCGCTAAGATCAAGAAGCAGCAACATAGATGACGCATCAGCATCCATCGCTAACAATAGATCATTAGTCATTTATAGCTCGGTTGGTAGAGCGGCCTTGCCAGCAACTTGAGGGTTGCAGGTTCGATCCCCGCTTCTGCCATCCTAGTCACTGTCGTATCCTTGGGCAAGACACTTTACCCACCTGCTCCCAGTGCCACCCACACTGGTTTAAATGTAAAAATTAGATATTGGGTTTCACTATGTAAAGCGCTTTAACTAGAGAAAAAGCGCTATATAAATATAATTCACTTCACTCTTTTCAAGGGCTGTCTTTTTTTTATGTGCAAATAATCATTAACTTTAGAATTTGATGCCAGCAACACGTGACAAAGAGGTTGGGAATGAGGGCAATAGGTACTGATAAAGTTGAGGAATGCTCATCAAACGCTTGTTTGGAACATCCCACAGGCGTGCAGGCTAGTTGGGAACAGGTGGGTGCCATGATTGGGTATAAAAACAGCTTCCCCAAAAATGCTCAGTCTTTCACAAGAAAGGATGGGGCGAGGTACACCCCTTTGTCCACAACTGCGTGAGCAAATAGTCAAACAGTTCAAGAACAACGTTTGTCAAAGTGCAATTGCAAGAAATTTAGGGATTTCAACATCTACGGTCCATAATATCATCAAAAGGTTCAGAGAATCTGGAGAAATCACTCCACGTAAGCGGCATGGCCGAAAACCAACATTGAATGACCGTGACCTTTGTTCCTTCACTGTATCAAAAACCGACATCAATCTTTAAAGGATATCACCACATGGGCTCAGGAACACTTCTGAAAACCACTGTCACAAAATACAGTTGGTTGCTACATCTGTAAGTGCATGTTAAAGGCCTACTAAAACCCACTACTACCGACCACGTGGTCTGATAGTTTATCTATCGATGATGTAATCTTAACATTGCAACACATTCCAATACAGCCGGTTTAGTTTACTAAATTGCAATTTTAAATTGCGCGCGGAAGTATCCTGCTAAAACGTCGCGGTATGATGACGTGTGACGTCACGCATTGTAGAGGACAGTTTGTTCCAGCACCGTTCACAGCTATAAGTCGTCTTGTTTTTATCGCATAATTCCACAGTATTATGGAAATCTGCGTTGCTGAATCTTTTGCAATTTTTTCAATGAATAATGGAGACATTAAAGAAGAAAGCTGTAGGTGGGAAGCGGTGTATTGCGGCCGCCTTTAGCAACACAAACACAGCCGGTGTTTCATTGTTTACATTCCCGAAAGATGACGGTGAAGCTTTACTATGGAACAGAGCGGTCAAACGAACACGGTTCCCTACCACATGTCAACCGGCAGGTTTTGGTGAGAAAATGGTGGTAATAAGGCGGCTCTTACCATAGACATGAGCGGAGAGCTTGCGTCATTCCTCCTGCGCCTGTCAAAGAGGCAGCTGCGGACTCTCTTGCCTCCTCTTACCGGCCCCCCCGACCGTCGGATGCTTCCACCGTGGAGGAGGGGGAAAAAAATTAATCTCAGCCTGGCCCCACCGGCCGCCTTCGCCTCGTCGAGAAACGTGGCTTCCCTCAGAGACACTGGCGGCCACCACACCCGTGGCCACACCCCTCCGGCTTTTTTTCCCCCCTGCTGTGCCAAATTCCGTTGACAAAAGTGCCAGATTTACGCCACTTTCTTGCCGCACTCTATTGCTATTGGATTGGCCCACACACACAAAGTACAGTGTATTATGCAGCGATCATTTCGAAAGATCGTGTTTCGAAGAGGGTCCCTTGCGAAGGGCAGACATGGGCATCACCACCACCCGTCGACTGGTGCTGAAGAACGGTGCAGGGCCGACCTTCAGGTTGTAGAGGTACGGCCATATAATCTCACTAAAACACTAGTAACAGAATAAGCAGATAAGGGATTTTCCAGAATTATCCTTGTAAATTTGTCTAATAACATCTGAATCGCTCCCACTGTATAGTCTTTTTTTTTTTTTTTCTCCTAGTCCTTCACTCGTACTTTCCTCATCCATGAATCGTTCATCCTCGCTCAAATTAATGGGGAACTCGTCGCTTTCTCGGTCCGAATCGCCCTTGCTGCTGTTGGCCATGATTGTAAACAATGTGAGGATGTGAGGAGCTCCACAACTTGTGACGTCACACGCACATCGTCTGCTACTTCCGGTACAGGCAAGGCTTTTTTATTAGCGACCAAAAGTTGCGAACTTTATCGTCGATGTTCTCTACTAAATCCTTTCAGCCAAAATATGGCAATATTGCGAAATGATCAAGTATGACACATAGAATGGACCTGCTATCCCCGTTTAAATAAGAAAATCTCATTTCAGTAGGCTTTTAAAGCTCTACTATGCAAAGCGAAAGCCATTTATCAACAACATCCAGAAACACCGCTGGCTTCTCTGGGCCCGAGATCATCTAAGATGGACGGATGCAAAGTGGAAAAGTGTTCTGTGGTCTGACGAGTCCACATTTCAAATTGTTTTTGGAAATATTCGTCATCGTGTCATCTGGACCAAAGAGGAAGCGAACCATCCAGACTGTTATTGACGCAAAGTTCAAAAGCCAGCATCTGTGATGGTATGGGGGTGCATCAGTGCCCAAGGCATGGGTAACTTACACATCTGTGAAGGCACCATTAATGCTGAAAGGTACATACAGGTTTTGGAACAACATATGCTGCCATCTAAGCACCGTAGTTTTCATGGACGCCCCCGCTTATTTCAGCAAGACAGTGACAAGCCACATTCAGCACATGTTACAACAGCGTGGCTTTGTAAAAAAAAGAGTGCGGGTACTTTCCTGGCCCTTTTGCAGTCAGACCTGTCTCCCATCTAAAATGTGTGGCGCATTATGAAGCGTAAAATATGACCGCGGAGAACCTGGACTGTTGAACGACTGAAGCTCTACATAAAACAAGAATGGGAAAAATTCCACTTTCAAAGCTTCAACAATTAGTTTCCTCAGTTCCCAAACGTTTATTGAGTGTTGTTAAAAGAAAAGGTGATGTAACACAGTGGTGAACATGCCCTTTCCCAACTACTTTGGCACGTGTTGCAGCCATTAAATTCGAAGTTGATTATTATTTGTAAGAAAAAAAAAGTTTATTAGTTCGAATATCAAATATCTTGTCTTTGTAGTACATTCAATTGAATATGGGTTGAAAAGGATTTGCAAATCATTGTATTCCGTTTTATATTTACATCTAACACAATTTCCCAACTCATATGGAAACAGGGTTTGTAGAACCCAGTAGTAGCTGGGATGCATTGTCTTTAATCTCCTTTCTAATAAGTTCAATTTTCTTATTAAAGAAATTCATAAAGTCATGTGCCGAGTGGGTGGAGCTACTGGGAGGAGTCCCTTGTTGGGTTAGCGATGCTACTGTACTGAACACATTTTTAGAGTCGTTTTTGTTGAGGCGGATGAGATTTGAGTAGTAATCAGCTTTAGCTAAAGTAAGCATGGATTTATAAGTTATTACACTATCACTCCATGCTTGATGGAAAACCTCAAGTTTAATCGCCCGCCACTTGCGTTGCAGCTTTCTTCATGATAGTTTAAAGGGGAACATTATCACAATTTCAGAAGGGTTAAAACCAATAAAATTCAGTTCCCGGTGGCTTATTTTATTTTTCAAAGTTTTTTTCAAAATTTTACCCGTCCCGGAATATCCCTAAAAAAAGCTTTAAAGTGCTTGATTTTCGCTATTTGCCTAAGCCACTGTCCATTTCCCTGTGACGTCACATAGCGATTCCAGTACAAACAATGGCGAATAGCACAGCAAAATATAGCGACATTAGCTCGGATTCAGACTCTGATTTCAGCGGCTTAAGCGATTCAACAGATTACGCATGTATTGAAACAGATGGTTGGAGTATGGAGGCAAATAGCGAAAACGAAATTGAAGAAGAAACTGAAGCTGTTGAGCGAATAGTTATTAACGCTATTCGGTCATGCATGTCTGTCTTAGCATCGCCGGTAAAATGTGCGGACCAAGCGATCAGGACTTTCGCATTGACTCTGGATCAACTTAAATCCGTCGATTGGTAAGTGTTTGTTTCGCATTAAATGTGGGAGGAAGGAAACGCTGGATGAAAATATAGTTTCAAATATACATACAGGTTGAGTTTGAGTTGAGTTGAGTTTGAGTTTATTTCGAACATGCAAGCATACAACATGATACATCACAATTTCCAGTTTCTCTTTTCAACATGTTCGAAAAGGAGTAGGAAGAAGCAGAGCTTATTTAATCCTACCCCTTTTCTTTACATAACACTTGCTAAAACTTTTATTCACTTCCTGTTCTCAGTGTATTCACAATGTATACTCCTTAAGTAATAAGTAATCACGAGGAAAATAAATAAACAAATAAATAATTGGTGAAGCAAGTTTTATTCCATACGATGAGATAAGTAAGATCATTTTGTGAATGAATGGGTGAGTAAAATCAGAATGATTATCATAGTTCTTCTTTTTTGTACTTTGTAAACACTTCCAGTTTGAAGTGTTTCTTGAAGTGGATCATATTAGTACATTGTTTGATTGCTTTGCTTAATCCGTTCCATATTTTAATTCCACATACTGATATACTAAACGTCTTAAGTGTTGTACGTGCATACAAATGTTTTAAATTACATTTTTCTCTAAGATTATATTTCTCTTCTTTTGTTGAGAAGAATTGTTGTATATTTTTGGGAAGCAGTTTATAGTTTGCTTTGTGTATAATCTTAGCTGTTTGCAATTCCACTACGTTGTGGAATTTCAGTATCTTTGATTCAATAAATAAAGGGTTTGTATGTTCTCTATATCCAACATTATGTATTATTCTAACTGATCTTTTTTGTAACACTGTTAGTGAATGAAGTGTACTTTTGTAATTATTTCCCCATACTTCTACACAGTAACTCAGATATGGTAACACTAGTGAGCAGTAGAGAATATGAAGTGATTTTTGGTCTAGATTTAGGTAGCCTAAATAGCATGTTAGCATCGATTAGCTGGCAGTCTTGCCGCGACCAAATATGTCTGATTAGCACATAATAAAATCAACAACACTCACCTTTGTGATTTCGTTGACTTTATCGTTGGGAATGCATCTGCTTTGAGTGTCGCAGGATATCCAGACATTCTTGTCATCTCTGTGCCATCTCTGTCATAGCATCGCCGGTAAAAACCAAACGAGGGACTTTCGCATCTCTTGACGCTGGAGCAACTTAAATCCGTCGACTGGTATTTGTTTGTTTGGCATTAAATGTGGATGGAGGGAAAGGCTGGATGTAAATATAGCTACAAATGAGGCTGCACATTCTACGTAAATCAACTTGAATCCGTTCCTGATTGTGTTGTTACACCCTCCGACAACACACCGACGAGGCATGATGTCTTCAAGGTATCGGAAAATAGTCGAAAAAATGGAAAATAACAGAACTGATGTGACTCGATGCGTGTGATGTGGTAGGGAAAAATGGCGTTGAGTACCGATGTGACGTCGCCGCTCACAGAGGCATAAACAGAAAGGCGATTAATTCGCCAAAATTCACCCATTTAGAGTTCGGAAATTGGTTGAAAAAATATATGGTCTTTTTTTCTGCAACATCAAGATATATATTGACGCTTACATAGGTCTGGTGATAATGTTCCCCTTTAAGAGGTGTAGTTTCTTCTGTAAACCATGGGGTACGCCTTTTAGGGGCCCTTTTTAGCATTAGCGGTGCAATACTATCAATAGTGTCGCGCAGGGCGTCGTTAAAGTTGTTAGTGAGGTTATCAATAGAGCCCACATAGCTACATGGCTGTTATCTACCACCCACATAGCTTCGTTAGCTTAGCAGCTACCTAGGTCAATCAATGTTCCGCCGCTGCCGCCAACACCCTCTTCAGAGCAGACGTCGAGGCAATTGTCCCCAAAAACGGGGGAGAAATCTTCTCCGCGGTTCAGAAAATGTTGACTTTAATTGCCCGGAATCCTTTCAAATTGCTAAAAATCGCGCCATTCCTGAGAAGACTGTAATTGAAGTGTTTACTTCCGGGGTTACTTCCGGAAAGACTGCAGTCTGGCTCGCCTTTGCTAAAGTAACAGTGAGAACATGGACTGGATTTTCAATATAGAAATGCTATATCAGGGTATCCGCGGATCCTTAAAAAGTCTTAAAAAGTCTTAAATTTATGTATCTAAAATTAAGGCCTTAAAAAGTATTACATTTATTAGAAATTCCTCAAATGGCCTTAAATTCAGTTTTTTTTTCGGGGCACGTCTTTGAGTAAAAGTTACAGCACGTCTTTGAGTAAAAGTGAGTGATTTCAGCTCACTCATTTTTTCTTCAAGAGATAAAAAGAAGAAATGAGTGAGCTGAAAAAAATTGAGGCAGAACTCGTGAATGAGAACAGCCAGCTGAAGCTCAACTGAGCCTCATTCGAGTGTGTGTTCAGTGTTTTGTTGTTGACGTTATAATACTGCTTTGCACTATTTTTGCACTTATTGACCAAATTTAATTTATTTTTACCCTCACCTCGGTTATGTTTTTACTGGTGTTGGTTTGTTTGTTTTGGATGTCAAAGTTTTTGGATCTCTCAAGATTTTTGATAAGCTGTTTGGCAGAGTGGTGCTTATCAGTTTGTTTATTAATAAACATACAAAAAGTAAACTTGACTGATTGTCATTGAGGTTGTAGTACAGTGGGATCCCAAACCATCGCTTATATTTATTGATTTTTTTATAATTTTTTTCCGTCTTAAATTTCATTCAAGGTGGCATTAAAAAGGTCTTAAAAAGTCTTAAATTTGACTTGCTGAAACCTGCAGATACCCTGTATATTGTATATATTGCTCATTATTTGCTTGTTATTTATGTGGAAATTGGATTATCTCAGTGCTATTTCAATATCTTTTATGTCCTTAGTGTCCTTTAATGCTTCCATACCTTTTATTTTTTGTGTCTGTACTTTAATATTTAGAATGTATTCAAAAATAAAAATCCATCCGCCGTCTTGTCTTTCATAAAGATTATGAACGACAGGCTTTTAAAGTGCCGGTGTACTTCACAAATCCATAAGTGGTCTGTGGAGGATCAAATACAAATAGAAAAACTTTGCATTTAAGAAGAAAAAAGAACAACATACAAATAAATGTTTGACGTTGCAAGATGTAAACGTAACAACCGAGCACGTGCTCGAGGCTGTGTGTTTTTTTTAAATGTTTTATATAACAGTGAATTATATTTATATAGCGCTTTTTCTCTAGTGACTCAAAGCGCTTTACATAGTGAAACCCAATATCTAATTTTTACATATAACCTGGGAGCAGGTGGGTAAAGAGTCTTGCCCAAGGACACAGCTGCAATGACTAGGATGGCGGAAGCCGGGATCGAACCCGCAACGCTGAAACCGCCGGCACGGCCGCTCTACCAAACGAGCCATACCGCCCATATGTCCAGCCTGTGTGCTATTTTGTGCTTAGCTGTTGCGTAGCTACTCGCCCCTAGTAACCTATAGCCTGCAATGTTTACATTTTATAAATGACTTCACTAAAATACAACAAAACATCAAACTTACAGTCGTGGTCAAAAGTCTACATACACCTGTAAACAACAGCTGCTGTCATGACTTTATTGTCATAGGTTTTTTTTCTCCATCCATCCATCCATCCATTTACTACCGCTTATCCCTTTCGAGGAGTTGGGGGGTGCTGGAACCTTTCTCAGCTGCAATCGGCCGGAAGGCGGGGTACACCTTTTTTTCCCCCCTGCTTTTAAAAAATATCCTATATGCACTTTGATGTCCGTGTTAGAAATGAAATTATTAGTAGTCCAGCAGTTTCTCACTTGGGGTGTAAGATGGCCATGGTATGTTCTTCACATGAACCCAGTCTTCCATTGAATGCAAATGTGTGTGTTCTTGTATTTCTAGCCTTCTTGAGACATGAAGAAGGAAAAGTAGCTTCCATTTAAGGAGATGTGAACAAGTGATGACATAATTCATGGTCCCAATAACATTGCATTTAATAGAGAATGTCTCATTTGCACCCCTGGTGGTGACATCTATCAATATGAGGGTGGTCCCAAAAAGGAGGGATTTTCATATTGACTGTGTGTCGCTTTTAGAAGTGCTCCCCCTCTGGCCAACATATGTAAAAACAAGTGTGTGTAAGAGATTGAAATGCGCCCCCTTTGGCCAAAATTAATAAAAAAAAATAAAAAATTGGTATATAGAGTAGAGATGCGCGGTTTGCGGTGTCATCCGTGGAGTCCGCGGGTCGGGCGGTTGACATGACGAAAAAATAGATTTTAATTAGATTCGGGCGGGTGGCGGTTGAACCATCCAGAAATATTTGATATGCGTGGTTTTGTGATGGGCATCCTTTGCCATTCAAAGTGCCATTGAAGACCCGTGTCATAAAGCGAAGAAGACAATAAGAGACGCTATTATTCTCCTGAACGAGTGCCGGTAGTCACCCAGATAATAAGTATTAGGGTGTGCTACGATGCCATTGGCTTTGTCGCCTACTACAACATGTACGATCTGCTTGTCAGTCCAGCATCATGTTGTGTGTGTGTGGCTTCCGCAGACACACGCACACGACTGCAAGGCATACTGGGTGACACAGAGTACACTAATGGTTGTGATTTTAACACTTAATAATATGCGCCACGCTGTGAAGCCACACCAATTAAGAACGACAAACACATTTCGGGAGAACATCCTCACAGTATCACAACATAAACGCAACACAACAAATACCCATAATCATTTGTATTCATGAGACTTCCTGACTATTTTATACACCTCGCTAGCAGCAACCCCCACCCCCCGTGCGTAGGTAAGGTGGGCGGGGTTGGGAGCGCGGGGGTGTAAAATATATTCAGTAAGTGTTACGGATACAAGGGATTATGGGTATTTGTTTTGTTGCGTTTATGTTGTGTTACTGTGAGGATGTTCTCCCAAAATGTGTTTGTCAATCTTGTTGGGTGTGGCTTCACAGCGTGGCGCATATTATTAGTAAGTGTTGAAGTTGTTTATATCACAACCATCAGTGTACTCTGTGTCACCCAGTATGCCTTTCAATCTTGTAATTGCGGAAGCTGGACACATGTTGCCGGACCAACAATCGGTTCGTACATGTTGTTGAAGGTGTCTAAGGCAATGGCTTCACAGTACGCCCATATTCTTGTAATCATGATGAACGCTATTGGATAGTTGCGGGAACGTTAGCGGCTCCAATTGTCTTCATTACTCTGTGAAACAGGTTTAAATATTTCTGTAAGTGGTAAAGTCGGACAACCTCTGATGTATTTCAGCGGGCGGTTGGCGGGCGGGTACGGTCCTGATAAAATGTTGGTTTGGGTGGACGGCGGGTGGATGACGACTTTGGTGATGCGGATGCGGATGATATAATTGCCTCTCCGCGCATCTCTAATATAGAGACATACTGTAATAACAAAGTAAATAATGAAGATTAAAAACCCTTTTTATATTTACATAGTACGTATTTATTTTTAATGTTGTAAATACAAATATTTTTTAGATTTGCATTTTATGCATATATTAATAATATTGTAAATACAAATCTTCATATATCTAGAAAGGGTGGTCCTAATGAGAGAGGCACTTTTCTCAGGTCTCAAGATGGTCACAATTGCAGGAGTGTGCATGTTCTTGTATTTCTAGCCTTGTTGAGACAGCAAGAAGGAAAAGTAGCTTCCATATGAGGAGTTGTGAACAAGTTGGAACATAAATCATGGCCCCAATACAGAAAGCGATTGCATCTAATAGAGAATGTCTCATTTGCACCCCTGGTGGTGACATCTATCAAAATGAGGGTGGTCCCAAAAAGGAGGGATTTTTCAAATAATGACTGTGTCTGGTAGAAATAACAAGTGGGTTTTAAAAAAAGAAGTGCGCCCCCTCTGGTCAACATATATAATAAGTGTGTGTAAGAAATTGAAATTAATAAAAATAAAAATGTATATAGAGTCATACTGTAATAACTTGAAGTTAATAATGAATATTTAAAAACCCAATTACAAACAAAAAAAATAACATCAATAAAAGCTTACTTTTTTATCTTTGCATAGTATGTATATATTATTAATGTTGTTAATACACATCTTTTTATATCTAAAATGGGTGGTCCCAAAGAGGTAGGCATTTTTCCTCAGATCTCAAGAAGGTAAGAAATACAATAATGTATGTGTGTGTGTGTGTGTGTGTGTGTGTGTGCGTGCGTGCGTGCGTGCGTGCGTGCGTGCGTGCGTGCGTGCGTGCGTGCGCGTGCGTGCGCGTGCGTGCGTGCATGTTCTTTTGGTTGTGCATCCTTAAAAAGCATCTAAGCAGCCTGTCGTTGGATATAACCACAGCAGATGGCTGAGAGTGTTCATGCGCTCGCATCACATTGCAGCTTTGTTTTGGCTTTTGGTTCACAGCCAGTTAGCCTGCAGGAAGAACACACACGCACACACGCGCGTTCACACAGTTAACCTCAATGGGCTGCACTGACAATGCTGCAGATAACAATGTTATGTGTTTAAAATAGTAGCTGACAAAGGGACTATTGAAGAGAAGTACATTTTGATACACTTTACAGTAGTCAGTGTACAGCTGGTATAGCAGTTTAGGTTTACCATCCACTAGGGGTGTAACGGTACACAAAAATTTCGGTTCGATATGTACCTCGGTTTAGAGGTCACGCTTCGGTTCATTTTCGGTACAGTAAGAAAACAACAAAATATTAATTTTTTGGTTATTTATTTACCAAATTTGTAAACAATGGCTATATCCTTTTAACATTGGGAACACTATAACAATTCTGCCCACGTTAATCCACATTAAACTCCCTCAAGTTGTTGCTTAGATTGAACAAAATGACAAAAATGTTCTTCTACATATGAAAAGTGCGACATTAAACAGTTTGAAGTCAACTCATCGTGCTTAATTTATTACAGCATTTGGGAAGCCTTAGTTGATTTTTATTATGTAAATGTTATATTTTTATCAACATGTGATAGCAGGGACCCTGCCATTCAAAACTAGGCTGCTCCATTAGTAATGATTAATGTAACAATAGCTGAAAAAATAGTACAACAGCAATAGGAGAGACTATTCATCCCTGAACACCATGGAGTTTATTTAGGCTTAATGATGCACTTACATTATTATATCACTAGCACACACACACACACACACACACACACAAAATGAGCTAATGTTACGCTAAAAGTTAATTAGCCACCACCTCAAGCCAGGACTGTGAGCGAGCTGAGCTGCAGTTTGTTTCTAGAACATCATCTAGAACGTTGACTGAGAGGTGTTTTTTATAATTCGGGGAGAGTCCGCTGCTCACCTGCTAAACACCTATCTGCTCGACGCTGAAGCGCTGACTACATGCGCACTGCTGATTGGTTGTTACCGCTCTGAATACGCACTGCTGATTGGCTATTACCGCTATATATGTAACCAATCAAATGGTTGTGTGGGTGGGACAATGCTGGGTGCTGTGTAGGAGACAGAGGCAGAACGGAGCGGAGCAGCTTGTTAAGACTTTAGCTTAGGCGGCTACTTCATATGTTCGTGTGGAAACTTGTTCGGTACAGCTCCGAACCGAACCCCCTTACCGAAACGGTTCAATACAAATACACGTACCGTTACACCCCTACCATCCACTGAAGATGAGGCCGCACCACACACCCAGTACGTCTAACAATAACTCTGGTCTGCAGTCATGCAATGTGGTGGTAGCATGCACGAGTGCTGCCACTACAAGGGGATCTGTGGTGCAAACATGAATGTACGGTGATAATATCAAAACACATTTGTGACACCGTGCAAGACGTTTGTGCCATTATCATGTTAATGTTACCACCATTTTATTATTTTTCACACCTGTGTTAATGATGATAAAACATTAAAAACAAAACAGCACCAATGTTTATTTTCGATAGCACCAAGAAAGGGACAAGCGGTAGAAAAGGTATGGATGGATGAAACATGTAGGACAGGGGTGTCAAACTCAAATACAGAGTGGGCCAAAATTTAAAACTGAACAAAGCCGCGGGGCCGAGGTTGAACAAATTAACCTTTTAATAGGGACCCAAACAAGTTTTTCATTGAATATTGAACAAGCAAGGCTTATGTAACTTTATAGTGACATGCAAAGTTGAGTTTCAAATAATAATAACAATAATAATTCAAAAATATCAATGGTATATCAAATCAAATTTAAACAAAAATTGAATGCCTCTTTTGTATTTGGAGCCTTCTGAGGTAAATATCAACATGAACTTTTTCCAGAGGCTAATACATTTGAAAATAAAATAACAATGAATAAATCAACCATTGACGCCTTTTTACTGCTCAGTTAATGTCGGGGCTCAGGTGGGCGGGGTTAGGGAGGAGGGGTTGTTGGTAGCGGGGAGGGGGTGTGTATATCGTAGTGGTCCGGAAGAGTTAGTGCTGCAAGGGGTTCTGGGTATTTGTTCTGTTGTGTCTATGTTGTGTTACGGTGCGGATGTTCTCCCAAAATGTGTTGGTCATTCTTGTTTGGTGTGGGTTCATAGTGTGGCGCATATTTGTAACAGTGTTAAAGTTGTATATATGGCCACCCTCAGTGTGACCTGTATGCTGTTGATCAAGTATGCCTTGCATTTACTTACATGTGTGTAGAAGCCACATATATTACGTGACTGGTCCTGCACGCTGTTTGTGAGGAGGAAAAACAGACTTGACGACAGGTTGTAGGGGGCGCTAAAGGCAGTGCCTTTAAGGGTGGAATTCGGGAGAATGGTTGCACCGGGAGATTTTCGGGAGGGGCACTGAAATTCGAGAGTCTCTCGGGGAATCGGTGAATGCGGTGTTACAGCGGCACCGCTGTATAGCACCGGCGGGCCAGCTCTAATGTTAATTTGATATTGCCTCAAGGGCCAAATGAAATTACACAGCGGGCCAGAGTTTGACACCCATGCTTTAAACTGTGCTTAAACATGTTCGTCATCCAAGCACCGCCATGTTTTGGATGCAATTCTTTAACTTTACTATATTCCATTATTTTTAATTTACGCCATTATTATTTCTATTATTACAAAACCTGTTTCCATATGAGTTGGGAAATTGTGTTGGATGTAAATATAAACGGAATACAATGATTTGCAAATCCTTTTCAACCCATATTCAATTGAATGCACTACAAAGACAAGATATTTGATGTTCAAACTCATAAACTTAATTTTTTTTGCAAATAATAATTAACTTAGACTTTCATGGCTGCAACATGTGGGAAAGTAGTTGGGAAAGGGCATGTTCACCACTGTGTTGCATCACCATTTCTTTTAACAACACTCAATAAATGTTTGGGAACTGAGGAAACTAATTGTTGAAGCTTTGAAAGCGGAATTCTTTCCCATTCTTGTTTTATGTAGAGCTACAGTCGTTCAAAAGTCTGGGGTCTCCGCTGTCGTATTTTACGCTTCATAATGCGCCACACATTTTCGATGGGAGACAGGTCTGGACTGCATGCGGGCCAGGAAAGTACCCGCACTCTTTTTATACAAAGCCACGCTGTTGTAACACTTGTCTTGCTGAAATAAGCAGGGGCGTCCATAATAACATTGCTTGGATGACAACATATGTTGTTCCAAAACCTGTAAGGACCTTTCAGCATTAATGGTGCCTTCACAGATGTGTAAGTTACCCATGCATTGGGCACTAATACACCCCCATACTAGGGATGAACCGAAATGAAAATTTGTGGCCGAAGGCCGAATAATTAATGCAGTTTTAAAAAAAAAAATTATATTGCATAAATAGCCTAGAATCAATTTTTAGACATGTTTTTCAAATAAAGTAAATTTTTATTGAATATTAACATTTTTTTAATATTCCAGTAGCCTTTGCTTTTCAAAAAAACCCACAAACTTTTTCATTTATATTAGGCCTTCAAACAAAACATGCATTCCAAATGAAAATAAAGTGCATTAAAGTGGATAAACCCACAACAAATTAATTAATTGTCCTTTTGGCCAAAGTCTGCTTAGCCACAGTAGATAGTCTCAAGTAAATCTCAATTAAGTGTGTGCTTGTAACGTCATACACTTATACATGTAGCCTACACAACAGGCTAAAAATGTAAACAGAAGGCTCAAGTAAATCTCAATAAGTGTGTGCTTGTAACTTCATACACTTATACAGGTACACAACATATCCCAGGCCAGAACAGATTTGTCAATAACAGTACTTCAGCTTCAGAATAAAAAGAAGGAAACTAACTATGTATAGAACAATTTTAATTCGTCTTAGATGTCAGACAAGAACATCAACAACTGTGCCAGTATGTCAAGCCCCCCAAAAAAGGTTAAGAAATCTGGCCCATGATTGAACCTATGCTGACCCCTGCTGTAGACATTCCAACAAAAACATGCATTAAAGTGCATTGAAAAAAACTTAAGTGCAAATAACAAATGAACTATGGTCCTTTTGGCATAAGTCTACTTAGCCTATTGCTTCAGGAACAGTGTGGCAGATTCTTCTTTATGAACAATAGCTTCTCTGCTTTGTCACATGTCAGTCTGTTCCTCCTCTCAAGGACCTTGGATGCAGCACTAAACAGCCTCTCACTGTCTGTGCTGGTGCATTGAGCAGACAAGTACATTGGAATGGAAACAACATTGTAGGTTCAATTCATTATTATCAAGCAATAAAAAGAAATAAGACAGAAAATAAACCAATCCCTTTCCCATCAGCTTATTGTTAAAAACAACATTTCTCTTATGCACTTTATTGTAGTATTCCTATGTTTTATATTTCATTAATTAAATATGTATTTTGTTTTTACAAGTGTAAGCCACTTTAAAAGACAAACAAAATTTAAAAAACACTGTAAACCACTTTGGAGTTATGTTTTGAAAAGCGCTGTAAAACTGTTAGTACCTGCGTGCCATCTGTGCTAAGTCAGGAAAGCGGTCTCGATTGGTCCTCCAATATGTTAAAGGGGAACATTATCACAATTTCAAAAGGGTTAAAAACAATAAAAATCAGTTCCCAGTGGGATGTTGTATTTTTAGAAATGTTTTTCAAAATGTTACCGCTCTCCGAATATCCCTGAAAAAAGCTTTAAAGTGCTTGATTTTCGCTATTTGCGATGCCACTATCCATTTCCCTGTGACGTCATACAGTGCTGCCAATGTAAACAAACAATGGCGAATAGCACAGCAAGATATAGCGACATTAGCTCGGATTCATACTCGGATTTCAGCGGCTTAAGCGATTCAACGAATTACGCATGTATTGAAACGGCTGGTTGGAGTATGAAAGTATTGAAGAAGAAACTGAAGCTATTGAGCGACTAGCTATTGACGCCATAGCATGGCCGAATAGCTGCGTTAGCATCGCCGGTAAAATGTGCGGACCAAACGATCAGGACTTTCGCATCTTGTGACACTGGAGCAACTTAAATCCATCGATTGGTAAGTGTTTTTTTTCGCATTAAATGTGGGTGGAAGGAAACGTAATATAGTTGCAAATGCATCTGCAGGTTATCCATACATCTCTGTGCCATGTCTGCTTTAGCACCGCCGGTAAATAGCATGTTAGCATCGATTAGCGTAGCATGTTAGCATCGATTAGCTGGCAGTCAACAACAACAAAACTCACCTTTGTGATTTCTGTGACTTTATAGTTACAAATGCATCTGCAGGTTATCCATACATCTCTGTGCCATGTCTGCTTTAGCACCGCCGGTAAATAGCATGTTAGCGTCGATTAGCATAGCATGTTAGCATCGATTAACTGGCAGTCACGCCGCGACCAAATATGTCTGATTAGCACATAAGTCAACATCAACAAAACTCATCTTTGTGATTTCGTTGACTTTATCATTGCAAATGCATCTGCAGGTTATCCATACATCTCTGTGCCATGTCTGTCATCGCAGGTAAAATGTGGAGACACTCCGGCACATTCAGTGGTGGTCTGGCGGCAGACACTTTCGCATCTTCGGGCCAGTGGTGCAACTTGAATCCCTCCCTGTTAGTGTTGTTACACCCTCCGACAACACACCGACGAGGCATGATGTCTCCAAGGTTCCAAAAAATAGTCGAAAAAACGGAAAATAACAGAGCTGAGACCCAATGTTTACAATGGGTTGAAAATGAAAATGGCGGCTGTATTACCTCGGCGACGTCACATTCTGACGTCATCCCCTCCAGAGCAATAAACAGAAAGGCGTTTAATTCGCCAAAATTCACCCATATAGAGTTCGGAAATGGGTTAAAAAAAATATGGTCTTTTTGTGCACCATCAAGGTATATATTGACACTTACATAGGTCTGGTGATAATGTTCCCCTTTTAAGAGGATTGTCACTCCTGGGGATGAGGACTTCTGACAGGTAACAGTCCAGCTGTTGAGCAGTTGCACTTGTACTCATCTGCCTTTAATCTGAGTCGTTTTCCTGGAGGATTTCTTCAAACATGTCAGAGAGTGAGGGCGCACGCGCTGCCTTTGTGGTGCGCATTCTTTTTCTCTCTGTGCGTCACTTCACCGTCTCCAAGTGGCTTTAATAAGTCCAATTCAGCCTGGACCATTTCCTTTACCCTCTGCTTTTTCTCCACACCAATGTAGTGATCCTTGTACCGTGGGTCAAGCACAGTCGCGATGCAGGATAAGTGTTCAGAGTCTGCCTGATTAATACGCCTGTTGACAGCTTCTAACAGTGCACTTTTAGTAGTTTTGACTCCGTGGTCCGTTTCAGCTTCATTCTTGAGAAGACGCGTGAGTGCTGCAAGTAATGGGATAACATCTGCTGCGGATGCATTAGATGAGCTTATCTCCTTTGTTACCTGCTCAAATGGGGCGAGAAGGGACAGTGTGTTCTCGATTAACACCCACTGGTATGAGGCGTATGTATCGGGCTGATCATAATCTGCTGCATAGGCAGCCAGGACTCGTTTTTGTGCCAAAAGGCTCTCCACCTAGTGCTTACATCTTGCTGGAACCGTTTTGGTGGCATTCCGAGCTGTTCTTGAATAGACTGGAGGCGAGAATAAGCAAGAGGGCAATGCTTAAAGTGACCTACAATTTTCCTCCCTGTCGCTATGATATCCGCAATACTGCGCTGGCTCAACACAGCTTCGTGGACCGCTATCTGTAAAGTGTGGGCCATGCATCGTAAGCCTCTCAGGTCACTGTCTTCCATCGCCTTCGCCATGTTGCGAGCATTGTCACTAACAACTGCGTGCTCTTTAGCCCGGTCTATGTGCCACATTTCAAACATCCTGGTGAATGTGTCGGATATGGCTGCTGCCGTATGGGACCCTCTGAACTCCTGTGAGTGAAGTACAATCTTTTGTAACTTGAAATCCTCGTCTACCCATTGTGCGGTTAAACTCAATATGCTGGTGGGGCTGACATCCGCGCTCCATATGTCTGTCGTGAAGCTGAAATGAACATCATTATCTTTTACCAAGAGTTAGTTGACGCGGGCTGCAACACTGTCATACATCTCCGGTGAGCACACATCAGAGAAATACCGTCTCCTCGGTATCGTGTAACGGAGCTAAATGTGCTCCATGAGTCTCCGAAAGCCAATGTCGTCCACAACACTAAACGGCTGATCATCCAAAGCCATAAACTCCATTACCTTCTTTGTAATTTCGTTTGCTTTGGCACTGTCAGTCGCAAACTTTTTCGTCCTCTCAAAAACGTCGGGGTGGGCGTTCTCGTGCTGTGACCAGCTCTCCTTTCAGCTGCTGCAGCTGCAGCCGTCTCTCTTTGGTACTCTGCATGCTTTTCTGGGTGTTTGGCTTTTAAAGGGGAACATTATCACCAGACCTATGCAAGCGTCAATATATACCTTGATGTTGCAGAAAAAAGACCATGTATTTTTATAACCGATTTCCGAACTCTAAATGGGTGAATTTTGGCAAATTAAACGCCTTTCTGTTTATCGGTCTTTTAGCGATGACGTCATAACGTGACGTCACCGAGGTAACACACCTGCCATTTTCATTTTCACATTACAAACACCGGGTCTCAGCTCTGATATTTTCCGTTTTTTTGACTATTTTTTGGAACCTTGGAGACATCATGGCTCGTCGGTGTGTTGTCGGAGGGTGTAACAACACTAACAGGGAGGGATTCAAGTTGCACCACTGGCAAGAAATATGCCGCCAGACCCCCGTTGAATGTGCCGGAGTGTCTCCACATTTTACCGGCAGTGCTACGACAGAAATGGCAAACAGATGTATGGATAACCTGCAGATGCATTTGCAACGATTAAGTCAACGAAATCACAAAGGTGAGTTTTGTTGATGTTGTTGACTTATGTGCTAATCAGACATATTTGGTCACGGCATGACTGCCAGCTAATCGATGCTAACATGCTACGCTAATCGATGCTAACATGCTATTTACGCTAGCTGTATGTACATTTGAAACTATATACCCACATTTAATGCGAACAAACACTTACCAATCGACGGATTTAAGTTGCTCCAGTGTCACAAGATGCGAAACTCCTGATCATTTGGTCCGCACATTTTACCGGCGATGCTAATAAGGCAGCCATGCTGTGGGCCACTTCATTAGGTACACCCATGCTATGGCCGAATAGCGTCAATAGCTATTCGCTCAATAGCTTCAGTTTCTTCTTCAAATCTGTTGAATCGCTTAAGACGCTGAAATCCGAGTCTGAATCCGAGCTAATGTCGCTATATCTTGCTGTGGTAACCGCCATGTTGTTTGTATTGGCAGCCCTGTATGACGTCACAGGGAAATGGACAGTCGCATCGCAAATAGCGAAAATCAAGAACTTTAAAGCTTTTTTTAGGGATATTCCGGGAGGTGTAAAATTTTGAAAAAAACTTAGAAAAATAAAACAAGCCACTTTTATTGTTTTTAACCCTTTTGAAATCGTGATAATGTTTCCCTTGAAATGATAAATTAAAGCAGTAGTGCTGAAGGTCTTTGCTGAGGCCCCTCCTCGAGACAGTTTGGCTGAACATTCGTTGCAAACTGCAATTCTTTTGTCACTTTCCGACACTTTAAAATATCTCCACACTGCTGACATTTTTCCGAAGGCGCCGGGTTACAACGTCACCGCGTCACTGCACGTTGGTTGATTGCGTCACCGCGTCAAAAAATTGCGTCACATGCCCTTATTCGGCCTTGCTTTTAACTCATTCCACCGAAGGCCGAATGTGGCTTTTTTTTGCCATATTCGGCCGAATATATTCGGTTACCGATTATTCGGTGCATCCCTACCCCATACCATCACAGATGCTGGCTTTTGAACTTTGCGCCTATAACAATCCAAATGGTTATTTTCGTCTTTGTACTGGAGGGCACCACGTCCTCTGTTTCCAAATATAATATGAAATGTGGACTCGTCAGACCACAGAACACCTTTCCACTTTGCATCAGTCCATCTTAGATGAGCTCGGGTCCAGCCAAGCCGGCGGCGTTTCAGGATATTGTTGATAAATGGGTTTGGCTTTGCATAGTAGAGTTTTAACTTGCACTTACAGATGTAGCGACCAACTGTAGTTACTGACAGTGGTTTTATGAAGTGTTCCTGAGCCCATATAGTGATCTCCTTTACACACTGATGTCGGTTTTTGATGCAGTACGGCCTGAGGGATCAAAAGTCTGTAATATCGCTTACGTGCAGTGATTTTTCCAGATTCTCTGAACTTTATGATGATTTTACGGACCATAGATGGTAAAATCTCTAAATTCCTTGCGATAGCTCGTTGAGAAATGTTTTTCTAAAACTGTTCGACAATTTGGTGACCCTCGCCCCATCCTTCTTTGTGAATTACTCAGCATTTCTTGGAAGCTGCTTT
Organism: Nerophis ophidion; assembly: GCF_033978795.1. Lineage (NCBI taxonomy): Eukaryota > Metazoa > Chordata > Actinopteri > Syngnathiformes > Syngnathidae > Nerophis > Nerophis ophidion. The sequence continues at coordinate 16,794,153 of NC_084616.1, read as the reverse complement.
TATACCCAATCATGGCACCCAACTGTTCCCAATTAGCCTGCACACCTGCGGGATGTTCCCTACAAGTGTTTGATGAGCATTCCTCAACTTTATCCATGTTTATAGCCACCTTTCCCAACTTCTTTGTCAAGTGTTGCTGGCATAAAATTCTAAAGCTAATGATTATTTGCAAAAAAAAAAAACGTTTATCAGTTTGAACATCAAATATGTTGTCTTTTTACCCTATTCAACTGAATATGGGTTGAAAATGATTTGCAAATCATTATATTCCGTTTATATTTACATATAACACAATTTCCCAACTCATATGGAAACGGGGTTTGTATTATTGATATTCATCCATCCATCCATCCATCCATTTTCTACCGCTTATTCCCTTTTGGGGTCGCGGGGGGCGCTGGCGCCTATCTCAGCTACAATCGGGCGGAAGGCGGGGTACACCCTGGACAAGTCGCCACCTCATTATTATATTATATAAAAAAAATGTTTTTATCACCTTAAACAGCCCACCTGAAACGATGCGGCAGACCACCTTGATAGATGCGGCGGACCACCTTAAACGGTCCACCTGAAACGATGCAGCAGACCACCTTGATAGCTGCGGCGGACCACCTAAACGGCCCGCTTGAAATAATTCCGCAGACCATCTTGATAGATGCAGCAGACCACCTTAAAAAGCCCACCTGACACGATGCGGCGGGCCATGTTAAACGGGCCACTTTGATATATTCGGAAGACCACCTGAAACAATGCGGAAGACCACCTGAAACAATGCGGCACACCACCTTGATAGATGTGGCGGACCACCTTAAACAGCCCACCTGAAACGATGCGGCAGACCACCTTGATAGATGCGAGGCACCACCTTGATAAATGCGGCGGACCACCTTAAATGGCCCACCCAAAACAAGGCGGTAGACGACCTTGATAGATGCGGCGGACCACCCTAAACGGCCCACCTGAAATGATACGACAGACCACCTTGATAGATGCGGCGGGCCACATTGATAGATTCGGAGGACCACCTGAAACGATGTGGCGGGCCCCTTCGAAAGATGCGGCAGACCACCTAAAATTATTTGGCGGACCACATTTATAGGTGCTGTGGACCACCTGAAACGATGATGCGGACCACCTTTAACGACGCGGGGGCCCACATTAAAATACGCTGCGGGCCTCATTAAACGGGCCACCAGCATGAAAGATGCGGCGGACCATTTTAAAAAAAACGTGGCAGCCCACATTAAATGATGGATGTGGCGGGACAGATCGGGGCCCGTAACCTTTAGTTTGACACCTGCAACCCAAAACATTACTTTAAATCGATTTTGGAAAATGATGAGTCGATTTAAAATTAGAATGAATAAGAATCTATTTTATTATTATTTTTGTGCACTCCTACTGCATATGTCAGCGGCATTTTCCCAACGTGTCAGTCCAAATTCTGACTGATGAAATTGTGCAATGTTGTCAGGTTGGCAGACAAGTGGTCACATGATGGAGGAACTTCACGACGTCCAGCTGACTGAGATCAAACCGCTCCTGACTGGACAGGTGAGGGAAAACACACACACACACACACTCTTGTATTTGTTACTGTCTTGAGACCTGAGAATAATGCCTACCTCTTTAGGACCACCCTTTGTAGATATAAAATATGTGTATTTACAACATTAATAATATATACATTAGAGATGCGCCGTTTGTGGTCTCATCCGCGGAGTCCGCGGATAAACCGCGGGTCGGGCAGTTGACATGAAGAAAAAAAAGATTTTAATTAGATTCGGGCGGGTGGTGGTTGAACCATCTGGAAATATTTGATATGCATGGTTCTGTGATCGGCATCCTTTGCCATTCAAAGTGCCATTTAAGACCCGTGTCATAAAGCGAAGAAGACATTAAGAGACGCTATTATTCTCTTGAATGACTGCCGGCAGTCACCCAGATAATAAGTATTAGTGCATGCTATGAAGCCATTGGCTTTGTCACCTACCACAACATGTACGATCTGCTTGTCAGTCCAGCATCATGTTGTGTGTGGCTCCCGCGGCAACACGCACACGACTGCAAGGCATACTGGGTGACAGAGTACACCAATGGTTGTGATATAAACAATTTGAACACTCTTAGTAATATGCGCCACGCTGTGAAGCCACACCAATTAAGAATGACAAACACATTTCGGTAGAACATCCTCACAGTAACACAACATAAACGCAACACAACAAATACCCATAATCCTTTGTATCAATGACAATTCCTGACTATTTTTTAAACCCCGCGAGCAGCAAACCCCGTGCGTCGGTAAGTTGGGCGGGTTTTTTTATGGGCGCGGGGGTGTAAAATATATTCTGGGAGTGTCATGAATACAAAGGATTATGGGTATTTGTTGTGTTGCGTTTATGTTGTGTTACTGTGAGGATGTTCTCCGGAAATGTGTTTGTCAATCTTGTATTGTATGGCGCCACAGCGTGGCGCATATTAGTAAGTGTTATAGTTGTTTATATCACAACCATCAGTGTACTCTGTATCCACCAGTATGCCTTTCAATCTTGAACGTGTAATTGCGGACAATTGGAGCCGTTTGCGGCTCCAATTGTCATCATTATTCTGTGAAACAGGTTTAAATAGCTCTGTGAGTGGTAAAGGCGGACAACCTCTGATGTATTTCAGCGGGCGGTTGGCGGGCGGGTACGGTCCTGATAAAATGTTGGTTCGGGTGGACGGCGGGTGGATGACGACTTTTTGGTGATGCGGATGATATGATTGCCTATCCGCGCATCTCTAATGTACATACTATGCAAATATAAATAAGGTAAGCTTTTAGATCTTTTTTTTTGTTTGTAATTGGTTTTTAATCTTCATTATTTACTTCAAGTTATTACAGTATGTCTCTATATACATTTTTTTTTTTTTTTAATTTTGGCCAAGGGGGGCGCATATCAATTTCTTACACACACTTGTTATTTCATATGTTGACCAGAGGGGTAGCACTTTCAAAAAGCGACACACAGTTAATGTGAAAAATCCCTCCTTTTTCGGGACCACCCTCATTTTGATAGATGTCACCACCAGGGGTGCAAATGAGACATTCTCTATTAGATGCAATGTTGTTGGGACCATGAATTATGTCATCACTTGTTCACACCTCCTCATATGGAAGCTAATTTTCCTTCTTGATGTCTCAAGAAGGCTAGAAATACAAAAACACACACTAGGTTTGTACGGTGCTAATAAAGTACTGCGGTACTAATTAATTTTAAAAAGTACTATACTTTTTTTTTTCATGCACCATCTGAGTAAACAGACACACAAAACACTAACAGAAACAGTGTGGAGACAGAAGAGAGAATGAACATACTTTGGTTTCAAAACTAACGATATCAGTCAAGTAATGCACTGCAGAGTCCTCTCGCTAGCTATCAGCTAATGTCCCTCCGCAGTGTTGTAGCTACTTGTAAATCACTAATCCTGGCCTCCATGACGACAAATAAAGTTTCTTACAAGTATCATTATCATTACAGGATGAGGAATAGCTAAACATGCTTCATTACACACCGTAAGAGGATACAATAGCTCACCACTAACAGCAAGCTAGCGCTCCTGAATGTAAACAAACGCCATGAGTGGATCTACTCCGACATCGTCTAACGATACCAAGTACAAGAGCTGTATGTTGTCGATACTTCTATGATTACATAAATTGTTTCATTATCACAAAATCTTTTGTCATTTATTTTATTGTTTATAAAGTCATGAAATATGTCCCCGGACAACTATGACCAATGTATGATCCTGTAACTACTTGGTATCGGATCCATACCTTAATTTGTAGTATTAGCCAAAACTAATGTAAAGTATCAAACAAGAGATTAATAATAATTTTAACAGAAGTGTAGATAGAACTACCAAAATGTATTTTCAATACTTTGATACTTTTTTTAAATAAAGGGGACCATAAAAAAAATCTGAGTGTACATTAAACATATGTTTATTATTGCAATTTAGTCCTTAAGTAAAATAGTGAACATGCTAGACAACTTGTCTTTTAGTAGTAAGTAAACAAACAAAGGCTCCAAGTTAGTCTGGTGACATATGCAGTAACATATTGTGTCATTTATCTATTATTTTGTCAACATTATGAGGAACAAACTGTAAAAATGTATTATTATTCTACTTCTTCATTTACTGTTGATATCTGCTTAGCATGCTCTATCTACACTACAATTAAAAATGCAATAATCACTTATTCTTCACTTCTTTGATACTTTACATTAGTTTTGGATGACACCACACATTTAGGTATCGATCCGATACAAAGTAGTTGCAGAATCCTACATTGGTCATATTCAAAGTCCTCATGTGTCCAGGGACGTATTTCCTTAGTACACCATAATATGAATATTAAAGGAAAAAATCCATCCATGGCGTTGTTTACATTGTGACGCAGGTGAGCTATTGTATCCCCTCACGTTGTGTAGTGAAGCATGTTGAGCTATTCCTCGTCCTCCAGTGATAATGCTACTTGTAAGAAACTTATATATACATTTATTTATTCTGGCATTCTTCACATAAAACAAAGAACAACAACAAAAAAAGAAAAAGAAAAAAAAAAAAACACTCATTTGAGCAATGATTGAGCCGAAAGGGTGTAGGTTGAAGCAACGCTTATATAAACCTACCCCATAACAACAAGAACAAGGTTCAAAATATATAAAATCTAAAACATGCATCACTTATGTTACTCTTTTTTTTTTTAAACAATATATAAGCAACATATATGTAGCACACGTCTCATATACACAGTTTAACATTTACATCAAACATATACATTTGTACACTTATATACATATATATATTATATATACACAATTTATTTAAATTCCATATAAAGTGGTAATATATCATTTTAATATAACCTATATGTATAATTATGAAATCATAAATTAATATATACATATTATATATTATTGTCTTTCTATAACAATGTTTGCTCTTCTTTCTTATATTTACTAATGATAAATGATTTAAAAAGCTTTTTAAACTGGTTTACTTTATTTGTCGCTATGGAGACGAAGTAGCTAAAACACTGCCGACTGCAGCTGGACATTAGCCGCTAGCTAGCTAGCCATGTCTTAAAGCGCCTCTCCCTGAGAGTGTTTCAGTGTTATAGCTTCACCTTTATCGTTAGTTTTTAAGCCAAAATGCATCCATTTTCCCTTTTCTGTCCGTACACTGTGTCTGCTTGTAAGTACTCCGTGTGTGTGTGTGTGCGCTGCCGAACATGCTCATCTGCTCGTAAAACCAGAAATGTCACGACGTGACGAAGCCCCGTCATGCTTGTAAATAAATAAATATATATATGTATTGGGAACCGGTACATTTCAAACGGAGTATAGTACTGTTTTTGATTCATTAGTATCGCGATACTATACTAGTACCGGTAAATAAATAGAACATGTTAAAACTGAAAATAACCTGGTATTAACAGTAAATGAGCAAATATATTAATCATTAACTTTCCCATAATGTTGACAAAATAAAAAAATTATAAATGACACAATATGTAGGGATGATTTCCGAAAACCGGTTCTGCAGATGTTTCGATAAGAAAAGAACTGATTCCATGCATTCGAATCCCTCGTAGAGAACCGGTTCCCGTTATTTATTTTTATCATCTTTTTATAATTTTTTTAATACACTGTAGCACTTAGAGGTTGTTTGCTCAATGTAAAGTGCTTTTTACAAATATAATCTATTTTTATTGTTATTATTATTATTATCGAAGCCACTATACCGTATTGCGACCATAGGGCGCACCGTATTAAAAAGCGCCGTGTCAGTTACGGCGCAGCGTATTTTTGGCCGCAGGCATGGTTAAACATAAGCTAGCTTAAAATATACGCTAGCATGCACGTACGCTGTTTTAAAAAGGCAGCAAGAGCAAAGCTGAGTTGGGTTGTACTTTATTGAAGTATTTATCAACGTACTCACATTATTTTTTTGATCAATCCACATCCACAAATCCTTTAACGTCCTCATCTTCCGTGTCCGAAATGAACAGCTGGGCAAGTTGTCCATCAAACACGCCAGATTCCCTCTCCTCATTTTCATAGTCAGTCTCGTTGCCGTGGGGCTCCTCGGAAAAAGTAAAAGCCGACTTCGCGTATGGATTCGCTACCGTGCTGGTCCCCTTCTCCTCCACAGTGTGCTTCACCGGGATGTCGAAAGTGAGTGGCACCTCATCCATGTTGGTGATGTTTGTCTGCAATTTTTTTATTTACAACGCGCATATATGCTCACTGAGGGCATGCCTTTTAGCGTCCTCTCTCACCTGAAACCTTCACCTTTTAACGTCCGCATGCTGCTCTCAGTCATGTCCGCTTTTCCTCCATATAAACAGCGTGCCGACCCAGTCTCATAACATCTACGGCAGAGTCCTCAGACACGTGGCCCACGACCCTCATATGAAAGTTTAATTTAAGCGCGGCCCACGGGTTTTATATGAATGGCACTTGACAGCGTTGTTATTTGGGTCCAAAATGGCTCTTTCAACGTTCTGGGTTGCCTACCCCTGCGTTAGTGGATAAGTGGCAAATGAGTGAAAGCGTAGCCATGGAGATGAGGTTTTTCTTACGTGCCTGGCTACAGTCACATTGCGACATCCGTCCGTCAGTAATAACAGTTACCATGAATTGATTAACGTGGACCCCGACTTAAACAAGTTGAAAAACTTATTCGGGTGTTACCATTTAGTGGTCAATTGTACGGAATATGTACTGTACTGTGCAATCTACTAATTAAAAAAGTATCAATCAAAACCTGGACCAATTCAAACCGATAGTTATTATTTTTTTATTGTTTATTTGCATTGCCTCACACGAACACTACATATATTATATATATACATATGACACCGGATAACACTCCGGGAGCCGTCCCTTTTTTGTGCTCGCTATCCTGGTACTTTCCCGGCTATTATCCGCCGACCGCCGTGTTGCTGTAGGGAGGAAATGCGGAAGGACACACATTGCGGAAATAACTTTATTCTCCGTGCGTCGGCTAATTACAAATATATTCCACAACCCCAAACATGTCTTTTTCAAAGCCTGCAGTGAAGAGAGAGGTTAGTGATGTGCAAATACAATTCCAGGAAAAGTGGGAGATGCAATATTTCTTTGTTGAGCACAGGGGCACCCCGACGTGTCTTATTTGCACAGAGAAAGTTGCGGTGCACAAGGAATACAATTTGAAACGTCATTATACAACTAGACATGCTGAAGAGTATGCTTTTTTTTTAAGAAATCTTTACACGCGGCCCAGCCTCACCCACACTCTGCGTCCAGTGGCCCCCTGGTAATTTGAGTTTGAGACCCCTGATCTACGGCTTTCCATATTGGCACCATCAGATTGGGCTGGTGCCAATATGGAAAACTGAGCAACATCATGAGAGGAGAGATACCATTAAGCCTAAAAAGAAAGGTATTTAATCAATGCGTGTTACCAACCATGACATACGGAGCTGAAACCTGGGCATTGTTAAATAAAATGGAAAAGAAAATAGCAGCAGCACAACACAACATGGAAAGAAATATGCTCGGAATCACATATAAAGACAGAAAAACAAACCAATGGGTGAGAAAACAAACGCAAGTCCAAGACATTATGAGAACTATGAAGTTAAATAAGTGGAAGTGGGCTGGACATATCAGTAGGAGAACCGACAATAGATGGACTTCTCTAATGACATCATGGAGACCCATGGATGGGAGCAGAAATAGAGGAAGACAGAGAGTGAGATGGCGAGATGAAATTGACAAATATTGGGGAACAGTGCAGTGGCAGGGAGCAGCTAGAGATTGTTCACTTTGGCAGAAACATGCTGAGGCTTTTGTCCAGCAGTGGACTGACAACGGCTGATGATGATGATGATGATGATGATGATGATGATCTACGGCTTTGCACACACAAAAACCTATCTGGATTCGATAAGGAATCTGTTTGATAATTGCATCGACATCGATAATTTCTTAACGAACATCATTCCTAACAATATGTTACTGCATACGTCAACAGACTAATTAGGAGCCTTTGTTTGTTTACTTACTACTAAGAGAAAAGTTATCTCTTTTCTTATCTCCTTTAAAAAACAATTATTTCATTGCAACAAGAAATTCAAGTTTATTTGATCATGTTTTCTGTTATAATAAAGCAAATAATGTAATTCTTTGTGGTTTTATTTTGCGCCTTTATTTTGAAGAGTATGGAAAAACATTTTGGCATCTGTACCGGCAACACACAGACTGTACTTCCTCTCTCATCCTCCACATGAAGCTCCTGAAACAATTTTGTCTTTCTCTGTTGTCAGAATGGAGGAAACCTGCAGGACTTTGACTGTCAGGTGAGTCTCTCGTTGTTCGCCATGTGACAGTTGACCCTTCAACGTGGCTGAAACTGGCGATGTGGCCCCGAGGCTTCATCAGTCAATATTGTAGCTGCATCCTGCGTGATGCAATGTGTGCCGTTAAACACACACACACACACACACACAGAGAGAAGACCTCCCACAGTCATCGAGCATCATTGAACGCAACATGCAGGAAACTAGTGGCAGCCAATGAGAGCACGTCTTCTTCCTGGTTCAATCATCTGACCACTTTTTCCAGCAGGCGGCTAAAGGACAAAAGTGCTGACCTATTTTTTTATTTTATTTTATTTTTTACTTTTCCGAAACGTCGTCTGTGGTCTAATTTTGCAGACAAGTTCTTTGGAAACTTGTTTCCCATAGAAAATATTGTTAATAGAATTGATCCGTTCCAAGGTCAAAGTGTGGCTGTCATAAAAGCTTTATTTGGTGTGTTTGAGGTGGCATACAAGTGTAAGAAGAAGTGTTTAGTGGGAGGTTACACAACAGTGTGCACATGAAGGGTATCACACTGATTATGTAACATATTGTTACATAATCAGATATTAAAGTGTAGAACATTTGTATTTCACAAACATTTACCGGTAGCCAGAAAGGTTTTTTTTTCCTCCAGCCTTTTACAGGCCACATAAATGTCTTAGCATGCTACAATATAATTATTTGGGTTACCACATCAAACCGTGTGGCAGCCCTTCTTTAAATGACACAGCGGATCTCCTTAAAAGACGTGGCGGGCCACTTTAAAGAAGCCACAATGAAACGATGTGGCGGGCCACCTGAAACGCTTCAACAGACCACCTGAAACGATGTAGCGGACCACTTTGATAAATGCGGTGGACCCCTGGAACGACGTGGCGGGCTACGTTAAAAGATGGAGTGGGCGACATTAAAAGATGGGGTGGGCCACGGTAAACGGGCCACCACGAAACGATGTGGCAGACCACTTTAAACGGGCCACCATGAATCAATGCTGCGGCCCACTTTGATAGATTTGGCAGGCCGCATTAAAAAAATGCAGGTGGCCACTTTAAACGGGCCACCATGAAACGATGGGGCGGACCAAATTGATAGACGCGGCGGGCCACCATGAAACGATTCAGAGGACCACCTTTGATAGAAGCGCCGGTTGACTTTAAAAGATATGGCAGACCACTTTAAATGAGCAACCATGAAACGATTCGGGCGGGTCACTTGCAAAGATACAGCGGACCACTTTAAACGGGCCACAGTGAAACAAAGCAGCAGGTCATTTTAAAAGACTCGGAGACCACTTTAAACAGGCCACCATGAAGCGATTCGGCGTACCACCTTTGATAGATGCAGCAGAGCACTTCAAACAGGCCACATGAAACGATGCCGCTGCCCACTTTGATAGACGCGGTGGGCCACTTTAAACGGGCCACCCTGAAATGATGCGGCAGGTCACATTAAAAGATGCGGCGGACCAGTTTAAACGGGCCACAATGAAACTATTCGGTGGGTCACTTAAAAAGACGCAGCGACCACTTTAAACAGGCCACCATGAAACGATTCGGCGTACCACCTTTGATGGATGCGGCACACCACTTCAAACAGGCCACCTGAAACGATTCCGCGGCCCACTTTGATTGATGCGGTGGGCTACTTTAAACGGGCCACCATGAAGTGACCACTTTACATGGGCCACAATGAAACGATTCGGAGGAATCACTTGAAAAGATACGGCGGACCACTTTAAGCGGGCCACCATGAAACAATTCGGTGGGTCACTTAAAAAGATGCGGCGATCACTTTAAGCAGGCCACCATGAAACGATTCGGCGTACCACCTTTGATAGATGCAGCAGAGCACTTCAAACAGGCCACATGAAACGATGCTGCGGCCCACTTTGATAGACGCGGTGGGCCACTTTAAACGGGCCACCCTGAAATGATGCGGCAGGTCACATTAAAAGATGCGGCGGACCAGTTTAAACGGGCCACAATGAAACTATTCGGTGGGTCACTTAAAAAGACGCAGCGACCACTTTAAACAGGCCACCATGAAACGATTCGGCGTACCACCTTTGATGGATGCGGCAGACCACTTCAAACAGGCCACCTGAAACGATTCCGCGGCCCACTTTGATAGATGCGGTGGGCTACTTTAAACGGGCCACCATGAAGTGACCACTTTACATGGGCCACAATGAAACGATTCGGAGGAGTCACTTGAAAAGATACGGCGGACCACTTTAAGCGGGCCACCATGAAACAATTCGGTGGGTCACTTAAAAAGATGCGGCGATCACTTTAAGCAGGCCACCATGAAACGATTCGGCGTACCACCTTTGATAGATGCGGCAGACCACTTCAAACAGGCCACATGAAACGATGCCGCGGCCCACTTTGATAGATGCGGTGGGCTACTTTAAACGGGCCACCATGAAGTGATGCGGCAGACCACTTTAAACGGGCGGCGGATCACTTTAAACGGGCCACAATGAAACGATTCGGGCGAGTCACTTGAAAAGACACGGCGGACCACTTTAAACGGGCCACCAAGAAACGATTCGGCGGGTCACTTAAAAAGACGCGGCGACCACTTTAAACGGGCCACCATGAAACGATTCGGCATACCACCTTTAATAGATGCGATGGGTCACTTTAAAAGATGCGGCAGAACACTAAAAACGGGCCACATGAAACGATGCTGCGGCGCACTTTGATAGACGCGGCGGTCCAGTTTTAAATGGGCCACCATGAAACGATACGGCGAGTCACTTTAAAATAGGGGTCACCAACGCGGTGCCCGCGGGCACCAGGTAGCCCGTAAGGACCAGATGAGTCGCGCGCTGGCCTGGTCTAAAAATAGCTCAAATAGCTGCACTTACCAGTGAGCTGCCTCTATTTTTTAAATTGTATTTATTTACTAGCAAGCTGGTCTCGCTTTGCCGGACATTTTTGATTCTTAAAGAGACAAAACTCAAATAGAATTTGAAAATCCAAGAAAATATTTTAAAGATTTGGTTTTCACTTGTTTAAATTAATTCCTTTTTTTGCTTTGTATAACTTTCAGAAAGACAATTTTAGAGAAAAAATACAACCTTAAAAATGATTTTAGGATTTTTAAACACATAAACCATTTTACCTTTTTAAATTCCTTCCTCTTCTTTCCTGACAATTTAAATCAATGTTCAAGTATTTTTTTATTGTAAAGAATAATAAATACATTTTAATTAAATTCTTCATTTTAGCTTCTTTTTTTTCCATGAAGAATATTTGTGAAATATTTCTTCAAACTTATTATGATTAAAATTCAGAAAAATTATTCTGTCAAATGTAGATAATCTGTAGAATCAAATTTAAATCTTATTCCAAAGTGGATTTTAACCTATTTAAAACATGTCATCAAAATTGTAAAATAATCTTAATCAGGAAAAATTACTAATGATGTTCCATAATTTTATTTTTTTATTTTTTTTTTTTAAAAGATTCGAATTAGCTAGTTTTTCTCCATTTTTTTTTTGTTGAATTTTGAATTTTAAATAGTCAAAATTGAAGATAAACTGTTTCAAATTTTATTTTTTTTGTGTTTTCTCCTCTTTCAAACCGTTTGTGTTTTTTTCATCATTTATTCTCTACGAAAAACCTTCCGTAAAAGTAAAAAAAATGTACGATTGAATGACAGACAGAAATACCCATTTTTTTAATATATATAGATTTATTTATTAAAGATAAATTGAGCAAATTGGCTATTTCTGGCAATTTATTTAAGTGTGTATCAAACTGGTAGCCCTTCGCATTAATCCGTACCCAAGAAGTAGCTCTTGGTTTCAAAAAGGTTGGTGACCCGTGCTTTAAAATGGGCCGCCATGAAACGATTCGGGCAGGTCACTTTAAAAGATGCGGTGTCCACTTCAAACGGGCTTCCTGAATGATGCTGCGGCCCACTTTGATAGACACGGCGGGCCATATTTAACGGGCCACCATGAAACGATTCGGCGGGTCACTTTAAAAGATGCGGCAGACCACTTCAAACGGGCCACATGAAACGATGCTGTGGCCCACTCTGATGGACGCGGATGGCCATTTTAAACAGGCCACGATGAAACGATTTGGGCAGGTCACTCGAAAAGATGCGGCGGACCACTTTAAACGGGCCACCATGAAACGAAACTGCGGGTCACTTGAAAAGATGCGGCGACCACTTTAAACAGGCCACCATGAAACGATTTGGCATACCACCTTTGATAGATGCGGCGGGTCACTGTAAAAGAAGCGGCAGACCACTTCAAACGGGCCACCTAAAACGATGCCGCGGCCCACTTTGATAGACGCAGTGGGCCACTTTAAACGGGCCACTGTGAAATGATGCGGCGAGTCACTTTAAAAGATGTGGCGGACCACTCTAAACAGGCCACCATGAAACGATTTGGGCGGGTCACTTGAAAAGATGCAGCGGACCATTTGAACAGGCCATGATGAAACTATTAGGGGTACCACCTTTGATCGATGCGGAGGGTCACTTTAAAAGATGCGGCAGACCACTTTAAACGGGCCACCATGAAACGATTAAGGGTACCACCTTTGATAGATGCGGCTGGTCACTGTAAAAGATGCGGCAGACCACTTCAAACGGGCCTCCTGAAACGCTGCTTCGGCCCATTTTGATAGATACGGCGATCCATTTTAAACGGGCCACAATGAAACGACGCGGCGGGTCACTTTAGAAGACGCGTCGGACCACTTTAAACAGGCCACCATGAAACGATGCGGTGGACCACATTGAACGGGCCACCATTAAACGATGACGCAGCCCACCTTTTAAAAGACGTGGCGGTCCACCTTAAACGATGTGGCAGGCCAGATCTGGGCCCTGAGCCTTGAGTTTGACACCTGCGACCCACAATAATCGCTTTTAATTGGTTCCGGAATTAACTACGGTAAATGAATTTCCACATAGTAATTATTGATTGTATACAGAATGTTTTTCATATCTCAAACTTTTAAAAGTTCTACATATGTTTTTTAACATGAGACATGAAAAACTCATCTTTAGAATTCTTTATTCCAATGCCTGAGCTGGCTGAGCCAATCATTGGCCGCGATACTGATTGGTTTGGCCCAATAATATTGTAGCTTTGATATATATATATATTTGGCCATTTGGTTGCTTGGGAAATGCTTAATGGAGGCCAAAAGTATGTAGAACATTCACACAAAAAAAATATGAGAGAGAGCAGGGGTAGGGAACCTATGGCTCTAGAGCCAGATGTGGCTCTTTTGATGACTGCATCTGGCTCTCAGATACATCTTAGCTGACATTGCTTAACGCGATAATTATGAATAATTTCGCTGGTAATCACAGTGCTAAAAATAACGTTTAAAATACAAAACATTCTCATGCATTTAAATCCATCCGCACCTGTTCAAGAAGTTGCATTAATGGTAAGAAGTATTTTATGTCACGATGGGGGGGTCGCAGCTTGCTGCAGGGTCTTTCCCCCAGGAAGGCAGACGGACTACTCGGGACATGGCATTTAGGTAAAAACATGATTTAATTTAAACTAAAAAAAGATACAAACAAAAATCGCTCACAGCGGAGGCACAACTTGGGCTAAGGAACAAAGCTAAGGCATAAACAGACTATGAACATAAATCAAACAAAACTTACTTGGCATGGCACGAAGCAAGAAACTATGGCAAGGCATGAAACAAGTCAGCAGAGAGCAGGAAAAGATCACATTGACGCCAGGCCGACTGACTGGCAAAGACGAGCTTAAATACTGCCTCTGATTAGTGCTCGGGAAGCAGGTGAGCTGGCATTTTGTCCACCAGAGACAGGTGGACAAAATGACACCTGTGGAAACCAGACAAGGGAGTGGAAAAAAACAGGAACTTAAAGAGTCCAAAGGACAAACAGCACATGGCCAAACAAAAACATGATCAACAGACATGACATTTTATTTATTATTGGTTAGCCTCAGAATAACAATGTTATTAAAAAGAATAAAATACTTATTATACTCTAAAAATGTTAGTCTTACTTAAAAATGCACACATTTAGTTGTATTCTGTGTTAAAAAAATATGATATGGCTCTCACGGAAATACATTTTGAAATATTTGGCTTTCATGGCTCTCTCAGCCAAAAATGTTCCCGACCCCTGCGATAGAGTATAGCCGCAAACTTTGAAGCGCCGTGTAGCGAGTGACAAGTGTGGTGTGTGCTTTCCAAAACCAGCCTTGATACGGGCCACACGTGACACTAAGGAGGGCCACTTAAACTCGCATAGCTATGTGTACATCATGTTTGCTGCAGGAAAACTTACAGCTGACTGTTGGCAGAGCTACAGACTGCATTTTAAGAGGTGTAGAAAAGCAATGCTAAAAATTCACTTTTTTTTTTTATATACACGAGGCAGGCTAACCGATGCACAGGTCTTTTCTTGAGGGAGAGTTTAAGAGAGTCTTTCTCACAAATGTGTGAGTTCATTGAAAAACACCATTAAAAGTCATTTTTTTACATGATAAGACCAAGTGTAGATGCTAATTGTGAATGCTTTTTCACAGCCTTCTGATGGAATGACTTCTTTTTTCACCACGTGCGTGCGTGTGCCAGCCAAAGATAATAGGATGTGGGCGGGTCATCTCTTTAGTGAGATTACCAAACATGTGCAGCCACCTGCAAGGAGTTGAGATAAATTTCTCCCTTGCCAGTATAGAAGTACCTCTGTAGAAAAAAACTACCGTATTTCCTTGAATAGCCGCCGGGCATGTAATATGCGCTGGCCTTGAATTACGGCCGGGCAAAACTCGCTCCCCAAATTAATAAGCGTCACGAGTGAGCCTTCCCCTGCCGTCGTTTCAAAACGGTGGAGGAGTTTTCTTGCTTTTACTGTGTGTAAAGCAGGGGTCTTGTTCCACAGCCATACAGATCACACTAATTGTTGTGATATAAAACAACTTCACCACTCTTAATAATATGCGCCACACTCTGTGAACCCACACCAAACACATTTCTGGAGAACATATGCCCTGCAACACACCACAAACGCAACACAACACCTACTCACAATGCAATGCATCCACGACACCTGGCCACACCGTCCATACACCTGCTGGCACCAAACCCCCCCGCCCCCCTATGTGCGTTGGTTGGGAGCGCGTGTATATTATATCCAAGAGTCACGGTTACACGGCATTATGGGTAATCCCTATGCTGCGTTTTTAATGTGCCACAGAGCCAATGCTCTCCAGAAATGTGCTTGGTGAGGGTTCACAGAGTGTGGCACATATTAGTAAGAGTTTTACAGTTGTTTATATCACAAACATCAGTGTAAAACCACCGGGCCGCGGACGCCGAAAAATGTATTATTATTATTTTTTATCACACTCAATTTTTTACTGCATGCCATTGGTAAGCGCAGGGGTGAGAAGAGGTTTGAAAATTATTAGCGCCATTATTAGCGCCTGCTTACTTTTACCGCATGCTTTGAATAAGCGCAGGAGTGAGAAGAGGTTTTAAATTAATTAGCGCCCCGGCGGCTATTCAAGGAAATACGGTATTTGCAAAGGTGCATCTCAATTTGTGCGTCTATAATCAAATTCACAACAATTTTGAAGGTCATAAATGAACTCAAAATTCCTATCATATTACAGTTATATCCATGTTGTCCAAACCAGTGTTTGACTTACAGACTTCAGGGCAGACTCCTAATGCAGATTTTACAAAATGCTCTGCTTACCTTGCTTTCTCATTTGAGTCTGTCCAGAAGAGTGCAAGAAACGTCCAATCCACAACGTGTCATCCCGGACGAGCCCCCAAATTGTTGCACGCAACCAGTCTTCCTCTCAGGGAATAAAGCACACTGGTCAATCCCAAGTTCTTTCGCATGACATACAGTATATGTTGAGGAAAAAGGACCCCAGAGACAGAATGGTACTTGACTAAGTTTTACTAAAGCTTTAGGAGACCAGCCCTTACAATGCGATAATAGCATCAGCAAAAAGAGGTCTGCATCCTAACAAAAAGCGTCAGCTTATGTAGAGCGAAAACAGCCCCTCTCGTCCAGAAAGGAGCGTGGCTGTTTCTTCAAAAAAAAAAAAAAAAAGGAACTGGCCAAAACAACTCTGTGATCCGACAAACATGAGCCCTTAAGACAGAGCAAAGAGCTTACTAGCGGACACAAGATAAAAACAAGGAAGTCACGAGAAGACACACTACACGGGAAAATACTACTTCCTTTAAACATGACTATGGATTAAAAAAGAACACTTAAAAGGCGCGGCTGCTTCTTCAAAACAGAGAAGGAACTGGCCAAAAAAGCTCTGTGAGTTGACAACCAGGAGCCCTTAATACAGAGCACAGAGTTCACTAGCGGACATAAGGAGGTCGCAAGAAGACACACTACACGGAAAAATACTAGCTGCTTTAAACATGACTATGGATTAAAAATATCTCATTCTCAAAGTAATGTGTGTGTGTGTGTAGTCAGTGTGCTTGTTTTATGTTGTCTGTTTGTATGTGTGTGGAAAAAAAAAACATCTGTTTAAACTTCCTTGTTTGGCTGCCTTTTTAAACATGACTTTTTGCTATGTTTCTGCCGTAAAAGACTTGCGTGTCCGTATTCAGATGTTGTCTATGTGTAATGCAATCTGTGTGTGTGCATAAAAAAAAAAGAGTATAAAATGAGATTTGTGTGAAGCAAAAACTCTGTATGTCTAGCTTGTGTGCTTAGCTGTTGCGTAGCTGCTAGAAGCCTAAACCCTACCATGTTTATCTTTTATAAATGACTAAAATAGAAGGAAATACCATTTTTTTGTGCTTATTGGAGGACATTTAGATGTTAACTGCTGGTATCGGAGCACTGATATCGAAGGTTCTAGATGCAAACCGATATAATTCGATTTTTATGCCGGTATCAGACCAATATCGATCCCGAATGGGGAAACCCCAAGTTATCACGGAGGATAGTGATACTGTGTTTGTTATCCAGGAGTACGACGTGGAGACGAGTCACTGTGTGCTGCATGTGACCATGAGAGGGGTTGCTAAGGGCAACCGGCCCACCATCCTTACCTACCATGACATTGGACTCAACCGTGAGTTGATGCACATTCGACTTTATATATATATATATATATATATATATATATATATATATATATATATATATATATATATGTATTGATATGTATATATATATATATATGTATTGATATGTATATATATATATATATGTATTGATATGTATATATATATATGTATACACACAGTATGGAATAATGTACTTCAAATAAAACTATATGTATGTGTGTGTTTGTAGACAAGTCTTGTTTTAACAGCCTGTTCAACTACGAGGACATGCTGGAAGTGACCCAACACTTCTCGGTTTTGCACGTGGATGCTCCAGGACAACAGGAGAACGCTCCCACTTTCCCCACTGGGTAACACCTTCATACAGCATATAGAACTTGGATACACTTTAGATGTATAGCAGTTACGGCTGGGCGATCTGGACGAAGAAGTATATCTTGATATATTTTTTTAAAAGCCCATGAAGTGTTGCGGGGGAGAAAAAGGAACACAACAAATAAGCGGCGTTTGGTGGTTTTAACATGAAAAAATTATATTGATATTTTCTTAATTCATATCTTGTTCAAAAATATATCGATTTATCAATATATTTTGTGTCTGATACTGTGTATACAATGTGTGTGTCTGATACTGTGTATACAATGTGTGTGTCTTGATACTGTGTATACAATGTTTGTGTCTGATACTGTGTATACAATATGTGTGTCTGATACTGTGTATACAATGTGTGTGTCTGATACTGTGTATACAATGTGTGAGTGTGTGATACTGTGTATACAGTGTGTGTGTGCCTGATACTGTGTATACAGTGTGTGTGTCCGTGTGTGTGTGTCCGTGTGTGTCTGGTACTGTGTATACAATATGTGTGTGTCTGGTACTGTGTATACAATGTGTGTGTGATACTGTGTATACAGTGTGTGTGTGTGTGTGTGTGTGTGTCTGATACTGTGTATACAATGTGTGTTTGTCTGATACTGTGTATACAATGTGTGTGTGTGTGTGTGTGTCTGATACTGTGTATACAATGTGTGTGTGTCTGATACTGTGTATACAATGAGTGTTTGTCTGATACTGTGTATACAATGTGTGTGTGAGTGTCTGATACTGTGTATACAATGTGTGTGTGAGTGTCTGATACTGTGTATACAATGTGTGTGTCTGATAGTGTATACAATGTGTGTGTCTGATACTGTGTATACGTGTGTGTGAGTGTCTGATACTGTGTATACAATGTGTGTGTCTGATACCGTGTATACAATATGTGTGTCTGATACCGTGTATAAAAATGTGTCTGTCTGATACTGTGTATACAATGTGTGTTTGTTTGATACTGTGTATACACTGTGTGTATCTGAAATTGTATAAACAATGTATGTGTGTCTGATACTGTGTATACAATGTATGTCTGATACTGTGTATACAATGTATGTCTGATACCGTGTATACAATGTGTGTCTTATACTGTGTATACCAAATGTGTGTGTCTGATAGTGTGTACACAAAGTGTGTGTGTCTGATACTGTGTAGACATTGTGTGTGTCTGATACTGCATATAGTGTGTGTGTGTGTGTGTGTGTGATACTGTGTATACAAAATGTGTATGTCTGATACGGTGTACACAGTGTGTGTGTCTGATACTGTGTACACAAAATTTGTCTGATACTGTGTACACAAAATGTGTGTCTGATACTGTGTATACAATGTTTGTGTCTGATACTGTGTATACAATCTTTGTGTCTGATACTGTGTATACAATATGTGTGTGTCTGATACTGTGTATAGAATGTGTGTCTGATACTGTATATAGAATATGTGTGTCTGATACTGAATATAGAATATGTGTGTCTGATACTGTATATAGAATATGTGTGTCCGATACTGTGTATAGAATACGTGTGTCCGATACTGTGTATAGAATACGTGTGTCCGATACTGCGTATGCAGTTCGTGTGTCCGATACTGCATATGCAAAATGTGTGTCTAATACTGTGTATAGAATATGTGTGTGTCTGATACTGTGTATATCATGTGTGTTTAGGTACCAGTATCCAACAATGGAGGAGTTGGCGACCATGCTGCCATCAGTCCTCACACAGTTACAGTAAGTCTGCTGGTTGAGGAGAAGTTACAAGTCAGGTGTTTCATCACATATTGATGTGTGTGAGCAGGATCAAGAGTGTGATTGGTATCGGAGTCGGCGCTGGAGCCTACGTTCTCACCAAACTGGCTGTGAGTATATTATTATTGATGCATCACATGTTTTGAGAGCGGCCCTGCAGACTGGGCCATGTCAGTTCTAGTCCGGTCCTAAAAGATGTTCTCCCACACCACACTCATCCAAACTTGCTGTGGACAGGAACATCATGATATTGCCTTTGATCAATGATCAGTTGTGTTTCTGCTCCACATGACAATGACCATAAAAATCATAAGTTTCTCTGACTAGTAAAGAATGTTTGCCTCTAACAGTCCATGTTGTTGTTGTTGTTGTTGTTGTGTTGCAGTTAAATGAGCCCAGTCTGGTGGAGGGTTTAGTTCTGATCAATATTGATCCCTGTGCCAAGGGCTGGATGGACTGGGCCGCATCCAAGGTCACACACACACACACACACATACAAACAATCAAAAACACACACACTCTTGTATTTGTTACCTTCTTGAGACCTGAGAAAAAATAATAATATTAATAATAATTCATTAAAAATATATACATACTATCCATCCATCCATCCATTTTCTACCGCTTATTCCCTTTCGGGGTCGCGGGGGGCGCTGGCGCCTATCTCAGCTACAATCGGGCGGAAGGCAGGGTACACCCTGGACAACTATGTCAATGTAAAATAGATAAGCTTTTAGTTAAAATATTTTTTTGATTTTAATTGTTTTTTACACTTCATTATTTACTTCGTTATGGCAGTATGTCTCTATATATTTTCTTTCTTTTAATTATTTTGGCCAAAGGAACACATTTTAATTTCTTACACACACTTGTTATTACATATGTTGGCCAGAGGGGGAGCACTTCAAATGTTTACACACACTTGTTATTTCATATGTTGACCAGAGAGGGAGCACTTTAAAAACTGACACAGTTAATGGGAAAAATCCCTCCTTTTCGGGACCACCCTCATTTTGATAGATATCACCATCATTTTGATAGATATCACCACCAGGGGTGCAAATGAGACATTCTGTATTAGATGCAATGTTATTGGGACCATGATTTATGTCATCACTTGTTCACACCTCCTCATATGGAAGCTACTTTTCCTTCTTCATGTCTCAAGAAGGGGAGAAATACAACAACACACACACATTATAATAGACCTGGTACTAGGGATGTCCTGATATAACTTTTCCAATACAACACCGATATTAAAGCCTCCGCTATTGGCCGATACCAATCTACGATGTCAGCAGGAATCATACTTTTATTTCGTAGAGTGGAATGTTTGAAAACATTTGATGGAGTGAAATGAGTCAAACAGAACGATGGTAGATCTGAAAAAAAATAATTTATTTATTATTAACTTATGCTGTCTTGAAAGGGAACAGAAATTTTGGGGGGAATGTGGTCTATCATTCCCAATCCTTATGTAAAACTAGAACACACGTTTTTCCTTTTTTTTATGCAATCTAAATCGTAAAGAAACGTTAGCAAAAGTCAGCTAATAACAAAAGTCGCTTTATACCACCAAAACAGCGCTCCAAACACCTTTAGCAATGTTTTTACACACTAGATGTGTATGCAATATAGTAACAGGCACATTTATAATATGTAATATTTACATATTTTGCTCATTTTAAGCAGACATTAATTTCACAACGTGTTCGCTATTTCCTTCAACAACTACTACTAATCACAGCATACTTCCTGAAAGACACTGTGGAGGGAGGCGTGGCCTGCGGGCCTGCCGCGGTACGGGGTGTGTCAGGACCAGCCTCGAAGACAGCGACAGGTGCGTAGAAGGCCCAGGTGTGCCTAGTTATCCAATCACCTGTCGCCTTCATTAGCAGCAGCCGTGAGGAAACGAGTAGTTGGAGTTGGAGGTGCTGCTGAGAGACAAAAATACACTGTGCTGAAAAGCAAAATACTTTGCACCATTGAAGGAAAATAAAACAGTATTATATCCTGAATTCCTGCCAGTCTGGTGGTCTGAAGAACCCACTATAGGGCAACCTTTACAGACAACGACTACTTTGGAACAAATGACAATCCTGTGATATCCATGAACCTTATATTTTTGAGCCTGAATATACAGAGGATGATCTATAAGTTTTAGAGGCTGTGTGTTTAAAAACATCCAGCATTAGTGAAACACTAATCATGTAGCCGTAATGCTAAGCGCTAAACAAGAAATACAACTCACTGTACAATGTCTGCTCTCACTCGGATGAAGACTGATGGGATGTTTATATCTTCCCGTTTAGATGAAGAATTCACCATAATTCTCACAATTGGTTAAGAAAAAAAACGTGCCACAAAGAAGCGTCATTTTCTGCTAGTCAAAGTTGACCAATTTCTCCGCTAATGGCCACAACTTTCTACTATCAGAGAGGCATGATTTATAGATTTTAGAATGAACTTTCACCAGCTCACAGGCGATGCAGCAGCTCAATATGTTCATAAAGCAGCATAAGCTGGTTAGCTCTCTGTGATCACGGCGCGGCTAAAAAAAAAAAAGTATGTCTGCGTTAGTGCTTATAATAACAATATCGCTAATACTTTGTTAATATTCAGGTCACACGATAAAAATTAAGTATTGTTGGCGCTTTTTGTAAGTTTTTTTAAGAGGGCTTTATGAGAGGAATAGTTCCCATTAGCTGCAATGTTGGCCACCTCGCACCTGCTGTATTTCACAACTTAGAATACATCAGAAAAAAATTGTTCTTGTCCTACATAAGGATTGTGGACCACCGGCAAAATTCCAAAAAAGTGCAAAATTGTGTTTTTGGCGACACCTAGTAGCCACAATAATTCCTAAAGTTAAGCTCATGATGCGGACACGTTTGTTACTGGATACTTTCTAATACGCTTTGTGTGTGTAAGTTATATGCAACTATAATTATTTGATACTTCTTTACATTGACAAATGTGCGTTTTTACTCTGCACTATTCAATTATTACTATGTATGTTTAGCTTGCGTGATTAGCTGATGTGTAGCTGCTAGCTCTTAAAAGATGTTTACCTTTTGTCAAACTCTTGACTAGAATATAAGAAAAGATCAGGACATGCAGATATTAACTGGCCGTCCTGCTTTGCACAAGTAAACACTGCGGGGCTGCTTTTATCGGACATTTACATGTAAAAATACTGTATTTCCCGGACTATAAAACGCACTGGTATATAGCCGCAAGCACTACATTTTATGAGGAAAAAATATTTGTCCATATATTAACCTCTCTACTGCAGATATATAAGTCGTGAGATATAAGAGTTATTTATTTACACAGTTTATTTACATACCATTCCATTCTAAGGTAAGGCAGTAAAACAGCTGATCAAACAAAACAGAAGCCATGGTTGAGGACCCAACAGCTGCGGAAGCTCGCTCTCCAACCAGCTCAACAGACTCAATATATCCACAGTGACATTTTACTGAATTTACTGAGGAATTTGTGAAACAATTGCAGGTTAATTGTACTAACTTAGACACTCGTAAGCGTGTTAGCATATTAGCTAACAAATATGAATGAAAACACTCGTAAGAACACAGTAAGAATTGTTTTAGTTACATTGTAAAACTTGGAGTGATGAGTGAAGAATCCAAACGGGTAAAAACGTTACGGACGGCTAGAAGACTGAACAGCTCTCTGGTTAAAACATTTTTTAAAAGCACTACCAATAATTGGAAGGACAGTGCAGCCTGCAGTGAGCAAATGTGTCAATTTTTTGGTGCCCTAGCACAAGCAATAAAACAGATACAATTATTTCTATTATTGCTGTCAGCGAAGAAAAAGCCATACATTAGCCGCACCGTCCAATAAGCCAGAGGGTTCAAAGCATAGGAAGAAAGGAGTGGTGTACAGTCCGGAATTTACAGTAAACCTGATCGGATCTGGACATCCCTACCCAGCATTCCTGACGTAATATTCTCCTGCTCTAACATGTCTACTCTACATTGTCTATGTCCTGCAGCTGAGCGGCTGGACCAGCAACCTGGTGGACATCATCATGGGACACCACTTCAGCACCGTGAGGACACACACACACACACACACACACACACACACAAACACACGCGCGCGGATGGAGGTGTGTCAGATGTTCAGCAAGCTTGTCGTGTGTGTTTAGGATGAGTTGACCGAGAACAAGGAGATCATCCAGACCTACAGATTGCACATCTCTCAGGACATTCCCCTGGACAACCTGGCCTTGTTCTACACCAGCTATGACAGGTGTGTGTGTGTTCTTGTATTTCTACCCTTCTTGAGACATCAAAAAGGAAAAATAGCTTCCATATGAGGAGGTGTGAACAAGTGATGACATAAATCATGGTCCCAATAACATTGCATCTAATAGAGAATGTGGTGACGTCTATCAAAATGAGGGTGGTCCCAAAAAGGAGGGATTTTTTACATTTACTGTGTGTCGCTTTTAAAAGTGCTCCCCCTCTGGTCAACATATGAAATAACAAGTGTGTGTAAGAAATTGAAATGCACTCCCTTTGGCCAAAATTAATTTTAAAAAAAAAAGAATAAATATGTATGAAGAGACATACTGTAATAATTTGAAGTATATAATGAAGATTAAAAAACAATTAAACATTTTTTTTTAATGAACTAAAAGTAGTCCTTTACTCACAATTTGTCCAAATTGGGAACAATTTCTCATATTGTTTTTGTAATAATGCAATATTTTCTATTTACTTTTTCAATGTAAAATTATTACTTTTTAATGCAAAATGGTGACATTTTTCATATAAATATCTGACTTTTAGCACAACATTGCCCATTTTTTTGTTGTTCTTGTAAAATAGTGACATTTTTGAGTAAAATTTACTTTTGTCATCATTTTGCCAGGCAAAATTCCAATTATTATTATAATATTGCCAAAATGTTAGTTTTCTTATAAAATTGTGACTTTTGTTGAGTAAAATTGCCAGAATGTTAAGCTTTTCTTGTGAAATTGTTGAGTACATTTCCAACTTTTATCATAATATTGCACAAATTTTCAGTATTTCTTGTTAAATTTTGACTTGTGTTGAGTAAAATGACGACTTATTATAATACTGCCAAAATTCTAAATTTTTGTTGTGAAATTGTGACCTTTTTATTGTGAAATTCCAACTCATTTTTCACCACAAGCTTTTTTTATATCTGCATAGTATGTATATATTATTAATGTTGTAAATACACATCTTTATATATCTAGAAAGGCTGGTCCTAAAGAGGTAGACATTTTTCTCAGGTCTCAAGAAGGTAACAAAAACAAGAACGTGTGTGTTTTTGTGTGGCTAAGACGCGGGTGAGTAGAAGTGTGTTTGTGTTTTAGTCGGACCGAGCTGCAGATGGAGCGTCCGGTGCCTGGTTTGAACGACAACGCGGTGAACACGCTCAGGTAACTCCAGCTTTGTTTTGGTTCCTAACTAAACGGTCTGAAGTTGGACTGAAACCAAATGTTTGGGGTACACGTGATGGCCCGTGAGCCTCACAAGAACAAAGCGTAAGCCAACATCGAAGACATATTTTTGCACCTCTTTTCATTTGTTTTGTTTTGCGTCACATTCTAGTCGGTAAGACTTTGTCACCGTGCACGTCCTCACTTGTTAGTTGGGATGTAAATGGTTAGGATTTTATCCATATCAATATTGTTACCAGTATCTGTACTCTTATCGCTACAAAATGTAAATTAAATATGAAATTAAGATGTGAAATGATGCATTTTTTTTATTAGCACAAGAGGTTGTACACCAGCAACATCATGTAACATCTCACAGCAGGGAGGTTTTTAATCAACACCTGCTTTTTAATTTGTACACAAGTGCAAGGTGCAATGCAGTTGTGTCATCTTATGAAGAGTTTATTTTTGAGTTATCTTTTTTTCTTGCGCCATGACTAGGGAAGGTTGTTTGGATTGGGTCATAAGGCTAAATGCTGTGCTGTAGTCACTTCAAAACTCAATTCATGGTTATTGACCTGATTTAATCACGTCGTCCACTCAGTGACGGCAAGTTTGAAGCAATTGGATATTTCAAATTAATTTGGAAACGCCATGCCCGCCAGATTCTTTAAAGTTAAAAGTTAAAGTACCAATGATAGTCACACACACACTAGGTGTGTTGAATTTTGTCCTCTGCATTCGACCCATCCCCTTGTTCACCCCCTGAGAGGTGAGGGGAGCAGTGGGCAACCCCCAAGTCCAACCCTTGATGCTGAGTACCAAGCAGGGAGGTAATGGCTTCCATTTTTATAGTCTTTGGTATGACTCGGCCAGGGTTTGAACTCACAACCTACCGATCTCAGGGTGGACTCTCTAACCACTAGACCAAGGAGTGTCCGCCTTGTATTAAATCTCATGATTTCTCGCGGGCCAAATTGAAGACAGCGGTGGGCCGTACATTGCCCGCAGGCTGTAGTTTGGACACCTGTTTTGGAATGATCGCAGTTTGACCCTGGTACAGACTTTTGACATTATTTCCTGCGTAAAAGAAAATGTTTCCCAATTCAAACAAAAACATGAGCTTGAGCGAGCTTTGAAAAATTGATCATGTTGACTTTAGAGGTTATGTTGTATTCACTTGTGTGTGTGTGTGTGTGTGTGTGTTTTAGGTGTCCTTCTCTGTTGGTAGTTGGAGATACATCGCCTGCTGTCGATGTTGTGGTGAGTATCTTTTTCCTACCATTTCAAATCAACTTGTGACATCGCCTTCTTGTAAACGTAATGTGTGTGTGTGTTCTGGCTAAATGGGGACATGACTCTGTTTACACAGTCACCTTTAGGGGGCTTCTGACTGTATGGGGACAAAAATAAAAGGTGCCCGAAAGGGAAACCTCTTTTAAATGATAGTTGGATCTATTCTGAAGATGCCTAAGTGATTTTTAAAAAGTTTTTGTGATCCCCATGCACCATATTAACTCTATTTCCCCAGGGTCCCCAGTAAGTATGATCAGCACATTACTTCATCAATCCAGAGATTTAAAGACGTGTATGAGCTAATTGGGCAGTGGCCATTTTACCTCATTTTTGTTATGCCTCCACAACCTGTAGAAAGGGTGGTCCCCACAAATCACGATCAAAAACTTGGTCCCTATTCCAAATGATAACCTCTGTGTGTGTGTGTGTGTGTGTGTGTGTGTGTGGGTGTTCTGGCAATGCTCACTTAATCAATCAATCAATCAATGTTTACTTATATAGCCCTAATGGGGACATCGCTCTGTTTACACAGTCACCTTTAGAGGACTTCTGACAGTATGGGGACATAAAAAACAGGTACCCTAAAGGGAAACTTATTTAAATTAACCATGATCCCCGTATTAACTCTTTTTTCCCAGGGTCCCCAGTAAGAATGATCAGCACATTACTTCATCAATCCAGAGATTTAAAGATGTGTATGAGCTAACTGGGCAGTGGCCATTTTACCTAATTTTTTTATGCCTCCACAACCTGTAGAAAGGGTGGTCCCCACAAGTCCCGAACAAAAACTTGGTCCCCATTCCAAATGATAACCAGTGTGTGTTTGTGTGTGTATACAGGTGGAGTGTAATTCCAGACTGAACCCCACCAAGACCACCCTGCTCAAGGTACTCATTCCCGAGTTGTTAAAAGTGGCTTGATGTCTTCTCCACAGCAAAGTTGATCAGTCAAAAAGTTCGGGGCGGATTATCAGGGAACTTTGTCCAAAGTGGAATGAGAAATAATTTATCAAATTCTGTTGACTTGCTTTTTAAAAATGTGTGAGTGTGCTGACGGCCCCGCCTCCACTCACAGAGACAAAGACAATATTTGACTGATTCCACCGTAATAAGTCCAAGTTATGAGTTGATGTTTACTTACTTTGGAGAAAAAATGTAAGCGCTGTCTGGATTTAGCAACCTTTTTTATTGGGAGTCGGGGCCTAGTGCTTTTCTAGTTCAGGTTGTTTTTGCAAACTTAAACGCTTATAGATAGATAGATAGTACTTTATTGATTCCTTCTATAAGCATTTAACTTTGCAAAAACAACCTGAACTAGAAACCACTAGGCCTCAACTCCCAATGAAAAAAAAAAAAGTTCCTAAATCTGTACATAAATATAGCAGGGGTGTCAAACATACAGCCAACATGCTGTTCAAAAAAAGTCCACTGGGTGTCGCAATAGCAAACTTGTCAGCAAGCAATATACACACAGCTCATCCCTATCAACATAAATGAAACATAAAATGACGTCCTCTGCTTGGAGCGCATTAGTAAACTTCAATTAAGTTAAGTACCAATGACTGTCCCCCCTGGGAGGTGAGGGGAGCAGTGAGCAGCAGCAGTGGCCACGCCCGGTAATCATTTTTGGTGATTTTACCCTCAATTCCAACACTTGATGCTGAGTGCCAAGAAGGGAGGTAATAAGTCCCATTTTTATAATCTTTGGTATGACTCGGCCGGGGTTTGAACTCACAACCTACCCAGGCAAATTTCATGCCTCATCGTGCACTCATTGCCCCAAAATGTCTGCCAGACGGAGAAAAGTGGAGGCGGAGTGTACGTTAGTCCTCTTGGGTCCGTGTACCTTCCGTTCATTCTATTTCCAATACTGAAACACAAAGAAACAAAATTAGGGCCGTTTTTTTATTTTTATTATACATAGCAGATTTGAAAACAAACAAAATAAGTGTTGATTTTCATTGAAGTATTGCCATCAAATTTTATTTTTTCCTGTTTTCCTTTTATGGATTTTATTTTTTCCAGATAAACACAAACATCCAATTCATGTTGATCCTAAATGCAAATTGAACCGGAAGCACTATTTTAGCTTTTCCTTTGCGTTTAGCATGTTTTTAGCATAATGCTAACACCTTTGTTCAGCAGTCTCATGAAATAAATGTCCAACTTTTGTAACAGGACTGAAAATAGACAAAAAGGACATGAAAATATTTTTTTGATTTGTATTTAAAAATTGGAAATAGAATGAGCGGAAGGTACACGGACCTGAAATACTGCTTCCGGTTTAATTCGTTATCACACAGATAAACACACATATTTGTATTTTGGATGAACATGAGATTGGCTCCAGCACCCCCTGCGACCTCAAACAGGACAAACGGTAGAAAATGGATGGATATATTCAATGTTTGTGTTTATCTGGGAAAAATAAAAGAAACATAAAAGGAAAACAGCACAAAATCAAATTTAATGGCAATATTTTAATGAAAATTAACACCTTTTTTTTTTTTTTTTTAATAACCTGCCATATATAATACCGTATTTTTCGGAGTATAAGTCGCTCCGGAGTATAAGTCGCACCTGCCGAAAATGCATAATAAAGAAGGGAACAAACATATATAAGACGCACTGGAGTATAAGTCGCATTTTTGGGGGAAATGTATTTAATAAAATCCAACACCCAGAATAGACATTTGAAAGGCAATTTAAAATAAATAAAGAATAGTGAACAACAGGCTGAATAAGTGTACGTTATATGAGGCATAAATAACCAACTGAGAAGGTGCCTGCTATGTTAACCTAACATATTATGGTAAGAGTCATTCAAATACCTATAACATATAGAACATGCGATATGTTTACCAAACAATCTGTCAATCCTAATCACTAAATCCGATTAAATCTTCTTCCTCGGTGTCGTTTCCAAAGTACTCTGCCAACCCCAAAACAAACAAACATAAAATGTCATCCTTTCCAAATGTAATGGTTAATAAGTAGATAATACAAAATTTTAGTGAATATCGTTACCTGGGTGGCATTTTAGACCCAAGATTTGGCTTTAAACAACATCAAACCGAAGTCCCAGAGTCCTAAATACAACATAAAAACGTTCAAACATATCAGGAATTTGTTAACTCTGGAGGCAGCTCAAACTTATTTTAATGCAATGATTATGTCTCGTTTTTATTATTGTATGACATGTTGGTCTCAGGCAAGCAAAATGACACTGAGGCCATTTGAAACTTTGCACAAACAATCGCTCAAAATCCTTGACCAAAGACCACAACACCACCATCACTGTTTAGTTCTCCAAAAATATAGATTGTTAAATTTAGCTAACATTCAAAGATTAGCATCAACACGAATGGCCCATCGAATCCTAAATAACACTGCACCAGCGCCACTTAAGCACTTTGTCCAGTTTACATCTGCTGTGACAACTAGAAACACACAAGCCTCAGCCTGGGGGCGGTGTAGCGTACCCAGATGTAAAACATCTTTTGCACAGTCAGCCTTTTCATAGAAAGCCATAAAGGAATGGAACGACCTCACAACAAACTTGAAAAGTTAAACAGATTACTCTTCGTCTACAATTGAAGTTAAAAAGTGGCTTTGGAGCAATCAAAGCTGCTCACACGGTCAATAAGGTGGCCACTGTGTTTGACAATCAACTTAATGTGTATTATGTAGATTTATCCATGACAGCATTTTTGTTGTAAATTGTGAGGTGTGTGTGTTGAAATCCTGGTTGTTTTTTTTACAAATGATGACAGATGTGAACAAGAGCACGTATTGTCTTTGTGTGATGATATAAATGAGATGTGATTGTATTGTATATTAAGTATGTGTCCATGAAAGGGCGTTTTATGACTTTTCTTAATTTAATTACATGGTATAGTATGAATTTATTCTTATTTATTGCATGATTTTTGTATCTTTTTAATTTAGGTAGCCAGTGACTGTAGATGGAAATGAGCTATTTAGCTATAATTTGGTACAGAACATATCTGTCTTTGAGCTTAATGTTTCTGTGCATTGTCCCTTCAAATAAAGACTAAACTAAACTAAAAAAAAGGTAGACCATGCACCGCTAACAATGACGTCCAAAAAAGTTGCACGCCGCATTTTCTCAGTTGCCGTGGAGCTGTGATATTTTACGGTAATGTGTTGATAATTTCACACATAAGTCGCTCCAGAGTATAAATCGCACTATGAAAAAACACTGCAATTTATAATCCAAAAATTACGGCAATTTGGAAGTGTTTTGTCAAGATTATTTCTACATTTTCACAATGTGACCGTTCTATTTTTGCCCAAAGTAAAACAAAGCAAAGAATCTGAAGTTGTCTTTATATTGTAGTTATCATGCTAATATGATTAGAAAACATTTTCCTCAATGCGAGCCCCGAGCTAAAAGAAGTTTGAACGTGGGCAGTAAGGAGCGTGGGCCTCTGCTGTGTACTCCTTGTGGTGTAATTCTCTGTCTCTCCTCTAGATGGCGGACTGTGGCGGTCTTCCACAAGTGGTGCAGGTCAGGTTCTTCTTCTATTATTATTTCTTTCTTTGGTACATTTCCTGATCGATACTTTCCTAATTGTGTTTATTTCTGTATTCAGCCTGGAAAACTGGCGGAGGCCTTCAAGTATTTTGTGCAGGGGATGGGCTACAGTGAGTACCTCTTTTGTGTGTGTGTGTGTGTGTGCGTGTGTGCGTGCGTGCGTGTGTGCGTGCGTGTGTGTCTTTTTGTAAATACTTTCTAGTCCAGACCTGGACAATTATTTTGACTCGGAGGCCAAATTTTGAGAAATACATGTCTCTGGGGGCCAGTATGTTTATTTTTAGGAACAAAACCTCACAATAGTGTGCGTGTGTATATATATATACATACAGTATATATGTGTGTGTATATATACATATATATATGTGTGTGTGTATATATATATATATATATATATACACACACATATATATGTACATATATCTATATATATATATTTATATATATATATATACACACAAATATATATGTACATATATCTATATATATGTGTGTATATATGTGTACGTGTGTATATATATATATAGTTTAGTGTGTCTGTGTGTATATATATATTGCGTGTGTATATATATATATGTGTATGTATGTATATATATATATATACATATGTATGTATATATATATATATATATATGTATATATATATGTGTATGTGTGTGCGTATGTATGTATATGTATATATATATATATATATATATATATATATATGTATATGTATATGTGTATGTATACAAACCCCGTTTCCATTTGAGTTCGGAAATTGTGTTAGATGTAAATATAAACAGAATACAATGATTTGCAAATCCTTTTCAACCCATATTCAATTGAATGCACTACAAACACAAGATATTTGATGTTCAAACTCATAAACTTTATTTTTTTTTGCAAATAATAATTAACTTAGAATTTCATGGCTGCAACACGTGCCAAAGTAGTTGGGAAAGGGCATGTTCACCACTGTGTTACATCACCTTTTCTTTTAACAACACTCAAGAAACACTTGGGAACTGAGGAGACGCATTTTTGAAACTTTTCAGGTGGAATTCTTTCCCATTCTTGATTTATGTACAGCTTAAGTTGTTGAACAGTCCAAGGTCTCCGTTGTCGTATTTTAGGTTTCATAATTTTGAATGTGAGACAGGTCTGGACTACTGACAGGCCAGTCTAGTACCCGCACTTTTTTAATATGAAGCAAAGCGGTTTTAACACGTGGTGTGGCATTGTCTTGCTAAAATAAGCAGGGGCGTCTATGAAAACGTTACTTGGATGACAACATATGTTCTTACAAAACCTGTATGTACCTTTCAGCATTAATGGTGCCTTCACAGATGTGTAAGTTACCCATGCCTTGGGACCTAATGCACCCCCATACCATCACAGATGCTGGCTTTTGAACTTTGCGCCTAGAACAATCCGGATGGTTCTTTTCCTCTTCGTTCCCGAGGACACAAATGGCCACAGTTTCCAAAAACAATTTGAAATGTGGACTCGTCAGACCACAGAACACTTTTCCACTTTGCAGCAGACCATTTTCAATGATCTCAGGCCCAGAGAAGCCGGCGGCGTTTCTGGATGTTGTTGATAAATGGCTTTCGCTTGGCATTGTAGAGGTTTAACTTGCACTTATAGATGTAGCGATGAACTGTATTTAGTGACAGTGGTTTTCTGAAGTGTTCCTGAGCACATTTGGTGATATCCTTTAGAGATTGATGTTTTTTGATACAGTGCCGTCTGAGGGATCGAAGGTCACGGTCATTCAATGTTGGTTTCCGGCCATGCTGCTTACGTGGAGTGATTTCTCCAGATTCTCTGAACATTTTGATGATATTATGGACTGTAGTTGTTGAAATCCCTAAATTTTTGCAATTGCACTTTGAGAAACGTTGTTCTTAAACTGTTTGACTATTTGCTCACGCAGTTGTGGACAAAGGGGTGTACCTCGCCCCATCCTTTCTTGTGAAAGACTGAGCATTTTTTGGGAAGCTGTTTTTATACCCAATCATGGCACCCACCTGTGGGATGTTCCAAATAGGTGTTTGATGATCATTCCTCAACTTTATCAGTATTTATCGCCACCTTTCCCAACTTCTTTGTCACGTGTTGCTGGCATCAAATTCTAAAGTTCATGATTATTTGCAACAAAAAAAATGTTTATCAGTTTGAACATCAAATATGTTGTCTTTGTAGCATACTCAACTGAATATGGGTTGAAAAGGATTTGCAAATCATTGTATTCCGTTTATATTTACATCTGACACAATTTCCCAGCTCATATGGAAACGGGGTTTCCATATATATATGTATGTATATATATATATGTATGTATGTATGTATATATATATGTAAATACATACAAATGTATATATATACATACATACATATATTTACATGCATACATATACGTATATACATACATATATATATGTATATACATATACATGCATATACATATATATGCACATATGTATATATACATATACACATATATGTATATACCTATATACATATGTTTATATATATATACATGGGGGACGGCGTGGCGCAGTGGGAGAGTGGCTGTGCGCAACCCGAGGGTCACTGGTTCAAATCCCACCTAGTACCAACCTCGTCACGTCCGTTGTGTCCTGAGCAAGACACTTCACCCTTGCTCCTGATGGGTGCTGGTTGGCGCCTTGCATGGCAGCTCCCTCCATCAGTGTGTGAATGTGTGTGTGAATGGGTAAATGTGGAAGTAGTGTCAAAGCGCTTTGAGTACCTTGAAGGTAGAAAAGCGCTATACAAGTACAACCCATTTATATGAATATATACATATGTATTCACATATGTACATATATGTATATACGTATATATACATTTATGTATATACATTTATGTATGTACATATATACACTTATGTATATACATACATATGTATATACATACATATGTATGTATATACGTATATATATATTTACCGTATTTTTCAGACTATAAGTCGCTCCGCAGTATAAGTCGCACCGGCTGAAAATGCACAATAAAGAAGGAAAAAAACATAATTACGTCGCACTAGAGTATAAGTTGCATTTTTGGGGGGAAATTTATTTGATAAAACCCAACACCAAGAATAGACATTTGAAAGGCAATTTAAAATAAATAAAGAATAGTGAACAACAGGCTGTATACGTGTACGTTATATGAGGCATAAATAACCAACTGAGAAAGTGCCTGCTATGTTAACCTAACATATTATGGTAAGAGTCATTCAAATAACTATAAGATATAGAACATGCGATATGTTTACCAAACAATCTGTCACTCCTAATTGCTAAATCCCATGAAATCTTCTTCCTCGGTGTCGCCTCTGGTATACGCCCCAGCTAGCGTCCTTTCTTTCTGCTGCTCGATTGCTGTTCTCTGCTGCATATTTCACTACGTCCAGCTTGTAATCTGCAGTACATGATTTCCTTTTCGGTGCCATTTTAGTTCAGTCCTTCTCAGTTTTTATAAGTTACAGCCAATGTTGATGTGATCCATTTTAAATAGCTCCAGCAGTGGCATATCATGACCCACAATGCACTTCTGCCTTGACCCGCCCCCGCCGAATTCTTATTGGTTGGTGTGTGAGTGATGATTGCTGACGTTTTCTTCGTTGCTCACCCGAACGAGGTTAATAATATTATTTGATATTTTACTGTAATGTGTTAATAATTTCACACATAAGTAGCTCCAGAGTATACGTCGCACCCCCGGCAAAACTATGAATAAAACGTTGACTTATAGTCCGAACAATACGGTATGTATGTATATGAATATGTATGTATGTATATGCATATGTATGTATGTATGTATTTATATGTATGCATGTATGTATTTATATGAATATGCGCGTATATATATGTATGTATATGCGTATGTATGAATGTATACGTATATGCATATGTATGTATGTATATGCATATGTACGTATGAATGTATATACATATGTATATGTACAATGTGCATATGTATGTATATATATTGTACATATATGTATATATATTTGTATTTATATATATACATATGTATATACATATGTATTTACATATATGCATATGAATGTATATACACACATGCACATATATACATATATATATGTACGTATGTATATACATACATATAGATATGTCTATTTATATATGTATATATATATACATACATATATATGTATGTATATATAAATATGTACGCATATATACATACATATGTACAGTGCCCTCCATAATTATTGGCACCCCTGGTTGAGATGTGTTAAAAGCCTTAAAATAAATTCAGTGTTTATTGCAGAAGAATACTGTCACACTGAAAATTGTAGGAAAATGTAGCCTTCAACTCAAATGAATTGTAAGAAAATAAAAAAATCCCTGACTAAAAAATAATTATTTTTCATTAAATCACCTGTTCCACAATTATTGGCACCCTTAACAATTCCCAGGAAATAAATATAATTGAAGCATTTCTGTCATTTCTACAGTAGTTTACAAAGTTTACCAGAGTACGTAGGAACATTTAATTAGTAATTCATCACTTCCTGTTTCCCTGGGGTATAAATATGACGTGACACCGAGGCCATTTCTCTTATCCACTCTTAAACATGGGAAAGACAAAGGAACACAGCATACAAGTGAGGCAGATGTGCGTCGACCTTCACAGGTCAGGCAGAGGCTACAAGAAGATTGCCACTCAACTGCAGCTGCCCATATCCACTGTGAGAGGAATAATTAAGAAGTTCAAAACAACTGGAACAGTGGTAAATAAGCCTGGACGAGGACCCAAGTTTATTTTGCCACCACGCACAGTGAGGAGGATGGTAAGAGAAATCAAAAGATCTCCAAAGCTCACTGTTACAGAATTACAACAAATGGTAGCATCCTGGGGTCACAAAGTCTCCAAATCAACCATCAGGCGCTGTCTACACGCCAACAAGCTGTTTGGGAGGCATGCACGGAGAAAACCTTTCCTCACTCACAATCATAAACGCAAGCGTCTGGAGTTCGCCAAACGGTATTGGGGCTTCAACTGGGACCGTGTGCTTTGGTCAGATGAGACCAAGATTGAGCTTTTTGGCAACAAACACTCTAAGTGGGTCTGGCGTATCACGAAAGATGCGCATGCTGAAAAGCACCTCATACCCACTGTGAAGTATGGGGGTGGGTCAGTGATGCTGTGGGGCTGTTTCACTTCCAAAGGCCCTGGGAACCTTGTTAGGGTGCATGGCATCATGAATGCTTTGAAATACCAGGACATTTTAAATCAAAATCTGTTGCCCTCTGCCCGAAAGCTGAAGCTGGGTCGTCACTGGGTCTTTCAGCAAGACAATGACCCTAAACATATGGCCAAATCTACACAGAAATGGTTCACCAGACACAAAATCAAGCTCCTCCCATGGCCATCTCAGTCCCCTGACCTCAACCCCATTGAGAACCTGTGGGGTGAGCTGAAAAGGAGAGTACAGAGGAGAGGACCCAGGTCTCTGGATGATTTAGAGAGATTCTGCAAAGAGGAATGGCTGAAAATCCCTCTTTCTGTCTTTGCCCATCTTGTGAAACATTATAGGAGAAGATTAGGTGCTGTTTTGTTGGCAAAAGGGGGTTGTACAAAATATTAACACCAGGGGTGCTAATAATTGTGACACACATTATTTGATGTCAAATAATTATTTCTTTATGTGGGATTTTTTCCCCACTGAATAAATGCACTTGTATTGAAGGTTGGATTTTTCTCTTTTTTTCCATTAAGGTCCCATATTATTTAGAAAAAAAATAAAATAATTGGAAGCTAAAAAACACATCTCAACCAGGGGTGCCAATAATTATGGAGGGCACTGTATATATGCGTATACATACATATATATGTGTGTATATATGCATACATATTTATATGTACATACATATATATGTATGTATATATACATATATATGTTTGTAAATGCGTATATATGAATGTGTGTGTGTATATATATGTATATATATATATATATATATATATATATATATATATATATATACACATACATACATACATACATACAGTGGGGTGAAAAAGAATTTAGTCAGCCACCAAGGTGCAAGTTCTCCCACTTAAAATGATGACAGAGGCCAGTAATTTTCATCATAGGTACACTTCAACAGTGAGAGACAGAATGGAAAAAAAATCCAGGAATTCACATTGTAAGAATTTTTGAAAATTTATTTGTAAATTATGGTGGAAAATAATTATTTGGTCACTTCAAATGAGGAAGATCTCTGGCTCTCACAGACCTGTAACTTCTTCTTTAAGAAGCTCTTCTGTCCTCCACTCGTTACCTGTATTAATGGCACTTGTTTGAACTCGTTATCTGTATAAAAGGCACCTGTCCACAGCCTTAAACAGTCAGACTCCAAACTCCACTATGGCCAAGACCAAAAGAGCTGTTGAAGGACACCAGGAAAAGAATTGTAGACCTGCACCAGACTGGGAAGAGTGAATCTACAATAGGCAAGCAGCTTGGTGTGAAAAATCTACTGTGGGACCAATTATCAGAAAATGGAAGACATACAAGACCACTGATAATCTCCCTCGATCTGGGGCTCCACGCAAGATCTCATCATACATGTATGTTATACGTAGGTGGATATAACATACATACATGTATGAACACACACGTATGTATGTACTGACATACATGTATGAACATACATGTATGAACATACATACATGTACGTAAGTTCATACATGTGCAAATGTTCATACATGTACGAACATTCTTACATGTATGAACATTCGTACATGAACAAACATACATGTACGTACATGTATAAACATGCATACGTACATGTATCAACATACATACATGTATGAACATACATGTATGAACATGCATACATACATAAATGTATGAACATACATATGTATGTATGAATATACATATGTATGTACATACATATGTATGAACATACATACATATGTATGTATGAACATACATATGTATGTACATACATATGTATGAACATACATACATATGTATGAACATACATATGTATGTATGAACATACATATGTATGTACATACATATGCATGAACATACATATGTATGTATGAACATACATATGTATGTACATACATATGCATGAACATACATACATATGTATGAACATACATACATATGTATGAACATACATATGTATGAACATACATATGTATGTATGTACATACAAACATGAACATACATACATGTACATACATGTATGAACATACATGTATGAACATGCATATGTATGTATGAACATACATACATATGTATGTATGTACATACATACATGTATGTACATACAAACATGAACATACATACATGTATGAGCATGCATACATGTACATACATATACATACATGTATATACATATACATACATTCATGTATATATGTACATACATGTATGAACATACATACATACATGTATGAACACACATACATACATGTATGAACATACATACATACATGTATGAACATACATACATGTATGAACATACATACATACATACACGTATCTACATACATACATGTATGTACATGCAAACATGAACATACATACATATATGTATGAACATGCATACATGTATGGACATACATACATACATACATGTATGAACATACATATGTATGAACATACATATGTATGTACATACATACATACACGTATGAACATACATACACGTATGAACATACATACATACACGTACATACATGTATGTACATACAAACGAACATACATACATGTACGTGCATACATGTATGTATGAACAATCATACATATATGTATGAACATGCATACATGTATGAACATGCATACAAGTACATACATATACATACATGTATGTATATATATATATACATACATGTATGTATATATATACATACATTCATGAATATATGTACATGTATGAACATACATACATGTATGAACATACATACATACATGTATGAACATACATACATACATACATGCATACACATATGGACATACATACACGTATGAACATGCATACATGTATGAACATACAGACATACACGTATCTACATACATACATGTATGAGCATACATACATACACGTATGAACATACATACATACATACACGTATGAACATACATACACGTATGAACATACATACAAACATGAACATACATTCATATATGTATGAACATGCATACATGTATGGACATACATACATAACATACATATATGCATGTATGAACATACATACACGTATGAACATACATACATACATGTATGTACATACAAACATGAACATACATACATACATGTACATGCATACATGTATGAACATACATACATACATGTATGTATGAACATGCATACATGTATGAACATACATACATACATGTACGTGTATACATATATGTATGAACATGCATACATGTATGAACATACATACATACATGTATGAACATACATACATACATGTATGAACATACATACATACATACATGTATGAACATACATACATACATACATGTATGAACATACATACATACATGTATGAACATACATACATACATACATGCATACACATATGGACATACATACACGTATGAACATGCATACATGTATGAACATACAGACATACACGTATCTACATACATACATGTATGAGCATACATACATACACGTATGAACATACATACATACATACATACATACACGTATGAACATACATACACGTATGAACATACATACAAACATGAACATACATTCATATATGTATGAACATGCATACATGTATGGACATACATACATAACATACATACATGCATGTATGAACATACATACACGTATGAACATACATACATACATGTATGTACATACAAACATGAACATACATACATACATGTACGTGCATACATATATGTATGAACATGCATACATGTATGAACATACATACATACATGTATGTATGAACATGCATACATGTATGAACATACATACATACATGTACGTGTATACATATATGTATGAACATGCATACATGTATGAACATGCATACATGTATGAACATACATACATACATGTATGAACATACATACATACATACATGTATGAACATACATACATACATACATGTATGAACATACATACATACATACATGTATGAACATACATACATACATACATGTATGAACATACATACATACATACATGTATGAACATACATACATACATACATGTATGAACATACATACATGTATGAACATACATACATACATACATGTATGAACATACATACATACATACATGTATGAACATACATACATACATACATGTATGAACATACATACATGTATGGACATACATACATACACGTATCTACATACATACATGTATGAGCATACATACATACACGTATGAACATACATACATACATGTATGTACATACAAACATGAACATACATACATATGTATGAACATGCATACATGTATGGACATACATACATACATACATACATGTATGAACATACATATGTATGTACATACATACATACACGTATGAACATACATACACGTATGAACATACATACATACACGTGCATACATGTATGTATGAACAATCATACATATATGTATGAACATGCATACATGTATGAACATGCATACAAGTACATACATATACATACATGTATGTATATATATATACATACATGTATGTATATATATACATACATTCATGTATATATGTACATGTATGAACATACATACATGTATGAACATACATACATACATGCATACACGTATGGACATACATACATGTATGAACATGCATACATGTATGAACATACAGACATACACGTATCTACATACATACATGTATGAGCATACATACATACACATATGAACATACATACATACATACATACATACACGTATGAACATACAAACAAACATGAACATACATTCATATATGTATGAACATGCATACATGTATGGACATACATACATAACATATATACATGCATGTATGAACATACATACACGTATGAACATACATACATACACGTACATACATGTATGTACATACAAACATGAACATACATACATGTACGTGCATACATATATGTATGAACATGCATACATGTATGAACATACATACATGTATGTACATACATACATGTATGTACATACAAACATGAACATACATACATACATGTACGTGCATACATATATGTATGAACATGCATACATGTATGAACATACATACATACATGTATGAACATACATACATATATACATGTATGAACATGCATACATATATACATGTATGAACATACATACATATATACATGTATGAACATACATACATATATACATGTATGAACATACATACATACATTTATGAACATACATACATACATGTATGAACATACATACATACATGTATGAACATACATACATACATGTATGAACATACATAAATACATACATGTATGAACATACATAAATACATACATGTATGAACATACATAAATACATACATGTATGAACATACATAAATACATACATGTATGAACATACATAATTACATACATGTATGAACATACATAATTACATACATGTATGAACATACATACATACATGTTTGAACATACATACATATATCTATGAACATACATAATTACATACATGTATGAACATACATACATACATACATCTATGAACATACATACATACATGTATGAACATACATACATGTATGAACATACATACATACATACATGTATGAACATACATACATGTATGAACATACATAAATACATCTATGAACATACATACATACATCTATGAACATACATACATGTATCTGCCTACATACATGTATATATCTATGTACAAACATACATATACTGTAGATACACATTCACTGTACAAACATATATATACACATTATGTACATATACTTCATACCCTCATGCACATAATCCCGTTTCATCAAACATATATTAACATAGTTACCCTAGGGGAAACTGGGCGACACATGGCACACTGATAAAGCTTAACCTATTGGTACTATAACAATCTACTAGGTTGCTTCTCTTTCTTCCCCTCCATTAGGGACGGCGTGGCGCAGTGGGAGAGTGGCCGTGCGCAACCCGAGGGTCCCTGGTTCAAATCCCACCTAGTACCAACCTCGTCACGTCCGTTGTGTCCTGAGCAAGACACTTCACCCTTGCTCCTGATGGGTGCTGGTTGGCGCCTTGCATGGCAGCTCCCTCCATCAGCGTGTGAATGTGTGTGTGAATGGGTAAATGTGGAAGTAGTGTCAAAGCGCTTTGAGTACCTTGAAGGTAGAAAAGCGCTATACAAGTACAACCTATTTATTATATTTATTTATTTATTTTTCGGTATTCATTTTTTATCTCTAGTTATCATTAATTATATGTATTGATGCATTCGAACAACTGTATTGTTAATAATAGAGGTAAATTATTGGTATTGTTCATGATCAATAGCGCTTTTTCTATTGGTATTTGTATTGCTCCAGTTTTAGTGTAGAAACGCTCAATGTCATTCTGTTTTATTTATTTCGCTAACTTCTTCTTTGCTATCACTTTTACCATCATGTGTACATATCGTATGTGCTGTTTTTGTTGTTATGTTTGCAGTTGTTGTTTT
Organism: Nerophis ophidion; assembly: GCF_033978795.1. Taxonomy (NCBI): domain Eukaryota; kingdom Metazoa; phylum Chordata; class Actinopteri; order Syngnathiformes; family Syngnathidae; genus Nerophis; species Nerophis ophidion. The sequence goes on along the minus strand of NC_084616.1, from coordinate 16,751,576 downwards.
TGTCTCTCTGTCTTCTCTTGTCCCCACAATTTCCTCATGTTTTCCTTTTTTTTTTCTCTTTCCATTCCTTCCTGCTCCGGCCAGGGTGCAACAAATGATAATATAAATGCATTCAATAAAGTCAAATACAAATAAGGCAATAAGAGAAGTATCCTACACTTCTCTCTTTTGTAAAGTAAATCCGAACAGCCGATATGGGAATCTACATCAACTATATGATTTGCCTGAGAAGCTGGACAGGACCAAAAAAAAAAAGAAAAAAAAACAAACATTTGTGAAATCAATTGTTACATTTACGAGACCAATTATGTTACATTCTTGAAAACAATTGCTACCGCTACGAACCAAGTAAGTTACACTTACGGAACCAATTATGTTACATTTACGGATCCTATTAAGTAGCATTTACGAGACCAATGATGTTACATTTATAAAAACTATTGCTACCTTTACAGAATCAATTAAGTTACATGTACAGATCCTATTAAGTTACATTTACGAAACCAATTATGTTACATTCATGAAAACAATTGCATTCCAAGTCGTAAAATACGGCGAGTAGGAGGTGGCTAACGATGCAGCTAGTGGTAGTACTCTGTTCTCTAAATACCCATCCAAAAAGCGCCAACAACATTCAGCATTTACAAGTTTTGACCTGAATATTAACCACTCATTAGCAATATTGGTATTATAAGCGCTAACGTTGAGGAACTACTTTTAGCGGCGCCGTGATCACAAAGAGCTGACTAGCTTATGCTGCTTTGCCTCCCAGTTGGTGGAAATTAGTTCTAGAGTATAAATTGTTGCTCTCCCCTGGATAGTAGGAGGTTGTGGACATAAACCTAGAAGTTGGTCAACTTTGACATCCGACTAAGACCAGCAGATGGCGAGGAAGACATGGAAATATACTACTTTTTAACCTGTGTGAGGATTATGATTAATTATTTATCTAAACAGGAGGATATAAACATTCCATAAATTGGCATACCAGTGAGAGCAGACCTTGTACAGTAAGTGGTTGTTTGATTTTATAATCTTGCTTAGCACTTAGCAATACCTACATGATGCTTAGTGTCTGACTAAAACTGCTTCTGTTTATCACCCTCCTTATATTTAGGCTCAAAAATAGAAGTTTCTGGATCATCATTTGTCCCTAAGTAGTTCTTGTTGTCTCTCATGAAGTCTGCCGTGATTAGTAGTGTTGTTGTTACTGGAGGGAAAAGCGAACGCTGATGCGTGTGTGAGATCAATAAGCTTCAAATGAGTAAAATAGGTAAATATTATAATGAGTGTTACTTTAATACATACGTACAGCGTGTATATAAAAGGATGATGGAGGTTTTTGGAGGTGTTACTGTGCTCCCATTGGCTCCATTCTTAGCGGGCTTTCCCTAAAGTTAAGGAATGTGAATGACAAAAAAGGTGCAGTTCCCCTTGACACTGGCAAAAATGTTGAGTGCTACGAGGAAGTACATTTGAATATGACCATCTTCCATGTTGATGTCTGTCGCCCTCTAGTGCCCACAGCCGGTATGACCCGCCTGGTCCGCTCCAGGACTCACTCGGCCTCCAGCGTCGGCTCGGGCGATGGCGTCCGGAGCCGCGGTTCCACCAACACGCCCCCGGAGAGCGCGCCGCCCACTCGCCCCTAACCCCGCCCCTTTCCCGGCGGGTCTCGGAGACGACGGCGGAGGACTGCATCCTTTCTCTCTCTTCCCGAGCGCAGTTTTAGCCGCCGCCGTTTAGCTTCCCTCCCACTGTAGCCGAGCGAGTTCGCCCAAATGAGGTCGAGACGAGGGCGGCCATTTTGGCGCGCTAAGGAAGGCATCGGTGTGTTGCATTCACTTTCTCCCTCCCTCCCTCCAGCCCTGCGGTTGCCGTGGTGATGCTGTAGATGGCGTTCATATGAGGTGTTGTATTTATGATTCAGTGGACTGTTTTAGCAGCTCTGCTCTTTTTACTGCTAGAACCTTCTTGATTGGCTTTGTTGTCGTACTTGCCTGCTCCTCTAGCCACCATGTGTTACTTCTATGGGACATGTTCACTTACATTTACGACACCAATTATGTCACATTTATGGTACCAATTCAGTTACATTTATGGTACCAATTCAGTTACCATTATGTTACACTTACAGAACCTGTTATGTTACATTTACGAAAACGATGTTACATTTATGGATCCAATTAAGTAACCTTTACGAAAACAATTGTTACATTTACGGAACCAATAATGATACATTTATGTAAACATTGATGTTACATTTACGGAAACATTTGTTACATTTACGGAACCAATTATGTCACATTTAAGAAAACAATTATGTTACATTTACGGAGCCCATGTTTACATTTACGGAACCAATTGTTACATATATGGAGCCAATTATGTTACATGTAAGGAACCCATGGTTACATTTATGGAACCACTTAAGTTACCATTATGTTACATTTACGGAACTAATTGTTATATTTACGAAACAAATTAAGTTACATTTACGAAAACTATGTAACATTTACGGAACCAATGAAGTTACATTTACCTAAACATTTGTTACATTTACAGAACCAATGATATTACAATTACGGAAACATTTGTTACATTTACGGAGCCTATTGTTACATTTATGGAACCAATTATGTTCAATTTAAGAAAACAATTATGTTACATTTACGGAACCAATTGATACATATATGGAACCAATAGTGTTACATTTGCAGAACCCATTGTTACATTTACGGAACCAATTATGTTACATTTAAGAAAACAATTATGTTACATTTACGGAGCCCATGTTTACATTTACGGAACCAATTGTTACATATATGGAGCCAATTATGTAACATGTAAGGAACCCATGGTTACATTTATGGAACCACTTAAGTTACCATTTTGTTACACTTACGGAACCCATTATGTTACATTTACGGAACTAATTGTTATATTTACGAAACAAATTAAGTTACATTTACGAAAACAATTATGTAACATTTACGGAACCAATGAAGTTACATTTACCTAAACATTTGTTACATTTACAGAACCAATGATGTTACAATTACGGAAACATTTGTTACATTTACGGAGCCTATTGTTACATTTATGGAACCAATTATGTTCAATTTAAGAAAACAATTATGTTACATTTACGGAACCAATTGATACATATATGGAACCAATAGTGTTACATTTGCAGAACCCATTGTTACATTTATGGAACCAATTAAGTTACCATTATGTTACACTTACGGAACCCATTATGTTACATTTACGGAACCAATATGTTATATTTACGAAAAAACTAAGTTACATTTACAAAAACAATGTTACATTTACAGATCCAATTATGTTACATTTACGAAAACAATTGTTACATTCACGGGACAAATTATGTTACATTTATAAAAACAATTATGTTACATTTACAGAACCCAGTGTTACATTTATGGAACCAATGAAGTTACCATTAGGTTACATTTACGGAACCAATATATTATATTTACAAAACCAATTAAGTTACATTTACGAAAAATGATGTTACATATACAGATCCAATTAAGTTACATTTACAAAAACAATTGTTACATTTATGAAAACAATTATGTTACATTTACTGAGCCCATTGTTACATTTACGGAACCAATCTTGATCTGTGTAGTGAACCTCAACCTTTTCTTTGAAAACCTCTACTTCCTGTCTGAAAGGTGTCTGTGAGGTGCTGCTAGCATGGCTCTCAGTGTGTTTCTCTCCCGTTGAAGTGTTCTCTATGGACAGCATGCTGCGTGTGGAGTGACAAACAGTCCAGTGGTTGCAGTCTAGTGCGTGAGCGTAGTTCACCATCGTAACCAGCAGCGCTAGCAGCTCACAACTTTGAGTTGTACACGCGATGCAGTTAGCTGCAGTGTTTTTATTTTAGTGGTCTTTATACACAACAATGGGCTGGCACTAAACCTGCGGGTGATTGAAGTGCAGACCTTTGATTCAAATATAACATCAGTTGCAGCCATGAATGGGACTTCTGAATAGTCATTTTCAGTATTTCTCATCCATGGTGGTGGACTATAAGGATGAAAACTCTTGAGTACTTCTGCACATATTTGTATGACAGTTGCGCTAGCTGGGAAATGTATTTATATTATGGCAGCAATGTCACCTAAGGGCCATTTTTAACTGGCCCTCGGCCTATTGTAAAGATACAATGAATGTACTATTCATTTAATTTCACACCAATTTGCTTTCTTCCCTCCAACAGAAAGAGATGTTGATTTTGTTCAGATAGTTTGGCACAGGGGTGTCCAAACTCTTCCCACTGAGGGCCGCGCACTGAACTCAAAGCATGCGGGGGGCATTTGGATATTTGTCTTTGTCAAATCTAATACGATGTAAAGATTTTGTATTTTTTAACCACTAGGAGTCCCCTCAAGTTTGAAAGAATCTCAGTCACAAAAAATGTTAAGCCATATTATTATTCTTTTTATTCAACACTTAAGTTTTTAAGATAAACTGCAGGTCTATCAGTCGTTATAAAGTTACTTTTTTAAATGTTTCAAGTCCTTTTCGTCATAATTCTGTTAAAGGTAAAAACACATTGTGCAATATTTTCCCTAAAGACATTTTCAAAGTGAAATATTTGATGTGAAGCAATTGGAGCCTTAAATACGTCAAGTCATCGCATTGATTTTGAATTATTTTTTTTCTAACAATGACAGTTTATAAGTTCAAAAGAGTTCAAAACAAGCCATACATTTTTTTCCCATCCATTCATTTGTATTCCTTTTTTGTCAAAACACACACACACATTTATATAAGAAGCCACACATTTTTTATTTAATCTATTTGTTTTTTTATGCCTTTTTTGTCAAACAAACACACACATATATATACAGAAAATACGCAATATTTTCCTCATAAAATACTTCAAAGTGTAATATTTGCTGTGAAGTAATTGATTTTGATTAATTACTTTTGAGCAATGACAAGTTTTAAAGAAAAAAACGACAACCTGGATGGCTGCTTTGTGTTATTAGTCAGGATTGCAACCTTTTCTCGTTTTGTTCCCCCATAGTGTATTTTTTCCTAATGTGCCACTGGCCACAAATGGCTTTCACGCCACACTTTGGACACCCCTGGTTTAGCACATTTTCTTCTCCATTAGATAGCTTTAAACATATTTCCAGTAGATAAAAGTAGCAGAGTGACACAAGGATCCTTCAATGTTTTTGTGAATTGCGGCATGAGGTTGCCCCCTAGTGGAGTATGGAAGTATTTTTTTTTTTTGGAAAAGCCACACAAGTTTAGTGGACTGAGGGCTTTAAAACCAGTTCTTCTCTCTTCCCAAGTGTAAAGCAACATTTCGACATTTGAGATTTGTACTTGCTGGACGTTCCTTTGTACTGAAATAAAGGCTTGTTATGTGAAGCAGCATATTTATTTGCATGGAGCCTATTTGCATTTTAAAAAGGCAAGTCAAGCCTGTCCTCCAACACAAAACAACTACATGGTTGATTACAAGCACCTGGAGTGAGGTCAGCAGGCCGCAGGGGGCGTGGTCTTACTGCAGAGTCGAGCCACCAGTCCCGCCATCTGCAGTAGCGAGTTGACGCCTTCCGTCACGCGCATGTGCGTGTACCCGATCTCCTGCGGGGGTGCACAAGATCAGTCGCCATGACGACGGCACGACTACAAGCCCTCACCTTGATGAACTCCAGCTTGAGGTACTCGGCCATCTGGAAGGTCTTGCACACCCTGAAGATGTTCCCGATGATGTCCACCGGCGAGTAGCCCAGCGCCCACAGCTGCTCCACCACCCGGTACGCCTCGTCCACGTTGCCGTCCACACAGTGTCCCAGCATGCCTTTCACCAGCAGTGGGTGCGGCTCGTCGCACACCTTGAACACGTTCTCGCTGTTGACGTAGCCGAAGCCCGAGTTGGTGGACTGCAAGTTGTTGAGAGCCTGCGCTCGCAAAAACAGGGAAAGAAGAAATGCAGCGAGTTGGTGTCGATGTTTGTACGTCTGTCTCTTAACTACGGACTTTAATTGTCCACAGGTTAGGGCTGGACCAATAGGGCAGAAATAATAATCGTGATTATTTTTATTGATACCACGATTATTCATTAATTTTTTTTACCAATAAAGCTCAACTCTAAATATCGTTCAAAAAACAACAGATATACATTAGTAACAAACACGTTCCAAAAATATAGTAACAATAGCAATATAATAAAACAATATTCTGTTTTTCCATTCGGTTTCATTTTTTTTTTTTTTTTTACCTTATAGACGTATTTTACCACCACAGTGTGCTATTTGCGTCACAAATAAAATGTAATAAAATGCAAAAAATCATTACATTTATTGGTGCAATTCATCTTGGGAGTATTTTGACCAATGTTTTAAGTCAATGCATACTTTTATAAATGTATCAATAAGTGCTTTAAGTACAGAATGCTTGTGTAAGGTACTTTTTTGCAACACGGCGCTAATGTTGTGAAAGGGGCTGCAGCTCGAAGCGTGACGAGTTAGAAGGCAGATAGAAAACATAAAAATCTCAAGTATCCTGCTTGTACTATGATCTTACATCAATGATGTCGTTCACAACAAGACAAGCAGATGATATGTGCTGGAATTTTGTGCATTGTTCTTGCTAGCTTTAGCGTCCGTATCTTAGTTGCCGTTTCAAGCGGCCGTCTCGACATGGTTTAGTTCAGGGCGTGTTCCAAGGATGAATTAGCGCTACTGCACACATTTTCCTAAACCAGTGATTTTCAACCTTTTTTCAGTGATGTGAACATTTTTTTAAATCAAGTACCACCTAATCAGAGCAAAGCATTTTTGGTTGAAAAAAAGAGATAAAGAAGTAAAATACAGCACTATGTCATCAGTTTCTGATTTATTAAATTGTATAATAGTGCAAAATATTCCTCATTTGTAGTGATCTTTCTTGAACTATTTGGAAAAAAAAGATATAAAAATAACTACAAACTTGTTGAAAAATTAACAAGTGATTCAATTATAAACAAAGATTTCTACACATAGAAGTAATCATCAACTTAAAGTGCCCTCTTTGAGGATTGTAATACAGATCCATCAACTTAATTCTAAAAATGTATTCATAAAAAAAAAAAAACTTCAACATCAATATTTTTGGAACATGTCCCCAAAAAAAATCTAACTGTCAACACTGAATTGTCAAATTGTCCAATTGTCATTGTTGTATTTTTTTCACAGATTAGGAACTTACATTCATATTTTGTTGAAGTATTATTCAATAAATATATTTATAAAGGATTTTTGAATTGTTGCTATTTTTAGAATATTTTTTTTAAAATCTCACGTATCCCTTGGCACACCTTCAAGTACCCCCAGGGGTAAGCTTACCCCCATTTGAGAACCACTGTCCTAAACAAATGTTCCTTCCCCTCAAAATGACAACATTTCACTCACATTTCGGAATTTGCATGATATTCTGCTTTTAAGAGTGGTTTCCGTTTAATAGACACTATTTGTACCATGAAATGATTAGCGTGGACCCCGACTTAAACAAGTTGAAAAACTTATTTGGGTGTTACCATTTAGTGTTCAGTTGTACGGAATATGTACTGTACTGTGCAATCTACTAATAAAAGTCTCAATCAATCAATCTACAGTTATGCTAACATGGAAATGCCTTACTTATTTTGTTGAGTTTAGTGATTATTGTTTTGGCACACTGGCGCTTTCCCAAATCAAAATAACAACCATGGTGAGATCCCAAACTTCTAGTAGACATGGTCTAAACGTTGACTCACACGTTGCAAGCTCAGGAATTTGCATGCACGCTGCTTGGCCAACTGATTGTTTTTTTCCCATTATAACATTTTAATGATCATGAGAAAGCAAACTGGGCCTGGAAGTTTGGTTAATTGTCCAGCATCTTCTACCATAGGTGTGAATGTTTGTGGTCAGCTGGACTAAGCTCCAGCACAGTGACCCTAACGGCGACCGTCCTCACCTGTCGCATGTCCCCCTGTGCCGTGAAGATGATGGCCTCCAGGCCGTCATCCGACACGGACAGACGCTCTTTCTCCACCACGTCCTGCAGCCGGGCCAGGATCTGGCCGTCCGTCAGCTTGGAGTAGCGCAGCACGGCACATCGCGACTGGATGGGCTCGATGATTTTGTCCGAGGCGTTGCAGGCCAGGGCGAAGCGGGTCGTCTTGGAGTAGATTTCCATGATCCTCCGGAGCGCCTGCTGAGCTCCGTCTGTCATGCTGGAGGGGAGGAGGACACGCGACTTTACAAACAACACTGGTTGGTCCTCTTTTCAAACCCTGGTGTTTGCCAAAACTACGGAGCATCGCCACCTTTTTGGCACTATTTGTCGGGCTACCACACACTCTGGAAGGGTCCTTAAAGGGGCGGAGCTTGTCAGTACTACTACTCAGTAAAGGCAACCACAAACATTGTGGAGGGGAAATAAGCAGACGTAATATTTGAGAAGATGTAGATAAAAATGTCCCTTTCTGCTGTTTATAAAAGCAAATAACTGCTGTGCTAGCAGTATAGTGTTAGTATTAGCAGTTAAGTTGAGTTTATTTGGAACATGCATGCATACAACATTGTACATCACAATTTCCAATTTCTCTATTCAAAATGTTGGAAAAGGAGTAGGAACCAGCAGTGTGTTTATTCCTACTCCTTTTCCTTTAAATAGTAGTTGCTAAGACTTTTGTTCACTTCCGGTTCTCAATTTATTCACAATATACTCCATAAGTAATAACATTTAAAATACATAAATAAATAAGTTAACATTTTTTCCAGGCGCACTTAAAATATTTTTTTTCCTCAAAACTCGACAGTGCGCCTTAGAACCAGATACGCCTAATGTACAGAATAATTCTGTTTGTGGATACCGACTGTTTTTTTGGTACATGGTGAAATGATATGTGTGACCAGTAGATGGCAGTCACACATAAGAGATATGTGTAGACTGCAATATGACTCCAATAAACACCAACATTTTATATGTTCCATTGAAAATATAGCACGTAGCACACGGCGTTCAAAAATCTATCAAAATGTTTCAGTACGACTTTGGTTAGGTATGAAGCCACACCGCTTGATGGATTGTACTGTGCTTCCACATACAAGTATCATTATGGATTGTGTGTGTCTATAAGGTAAGACATATCTGGCGTTTTGTTTCACAATAATATGCAAAACCAACTTTTTTTACCTTCTGGTACCTGCTGATCTGTATTTGGGATCTGCATAAGTCCGGAAAATTTGTGCGAGTCTGCCTTTATTGTCCACACCGAAACTGTAGACGATAAGCTTCTTCTTTTTCTCCATCTTCTTGTTATGGGACATTCATCCTCCGCTGTTGCCATTTCTAATATGAAGTAGTGTAAAGTACTTATTTATATATATCAGTAAACTCGCCATGAAAGTGCTAAAACATGTGTAGTGAGTTCACATTATTCACCCAAGGAACTTTAGTTATTAGAGAGTTCCGGTCGGACGTTTTTTCACGGGAGGGGATGCTGCCCGGTTATTGATTGAAGTAAAATCTGAATGTCATTAAAACAGTTAGCGCCATCTTTTGACACTTCTTCCACTCCCGTCCTTGCACGCTACACCGCTGCAACAAAGATGACGGGGAGAAGACGCCGTCGAAGGTGAACCATGTAAAGAAGACCGCCCACAAAAACGGCACATCCTGAAGATACTGTGAAAAAGCGTTTGGAAGATGGTCTGTAAAACATCATATATGCAACATTGTGACCAAAGAACCACCATTATGTTATGTAGACCACAAGGAAGTTTTTTACAGTTAGGAAAAAATCATTATATGACCCCTTTAATGCGCCTTTTGTATGAAAAAATTCCTGAATTCATTGGCAGTGCACCTTTTAATCAGATGCGCCCAATGGTCCAAAGAATATGGTACTTTTAATGCGTTTTGAAAGGAATACTTGCATTATTATTATCATATATAATGGTTATTATATTGGTCTTAAAATAATGCTGACAATATGGTTTGCCGGCAAAATTTTGTAGGCCAACACGCTGCCCAAATTTTTTTAATATCGTGCACATGTTTGTTTAACCCATTAGATATAGAAGATGGAAGTAATATATGACATAGGCTCAGAACATGAAAGTCAAGATATTTCAAGATTTTAATACGGTTCTGGTGGTTATGGCTTCCAGTTTATGAAAACCCCAATTAAAAAATTCAGAACATTTTGAGTTTTCAATAACTGTAAAAAATTATCATCCAAATTGTACCAAAGAAAGGTTGACATAGGGCTGGGCAAAATATCGATATACTCGATATATCGCGGGTTTGTCTCTTTGCGATATACAAAATGACTATATCGTGATATTCGAGTATACGTTCTCACACAGTTGCTTTTAGCTGCAGGCTCTTCTCACTCTTTCATGTCACTCCTTCTCACAGAGACTTAAACAAGCGCACCTAACATACGTCACATACGTACATGCTCTCGCGGAGCAGAGAGGTAACAACATGGGTAACATTAGCTGTGGTGCGAGAGGTAATACGAAAGAAAGAAGGTGCGGATCTGGTAACAAATGAAGGAATGATTAAATCCCAAGAAAAATAGCAGGGGGTCCATCGTCTGGCGGTGGTTTGGCTTCAAGCGGGAATGTGTCGAACAGACAACCGCAATTTGTCAAGTGTGGGGCGAAAGCGTTGCTACAAAAAAGTAGCATTACTGCTAATATGTAGCATCATTTAAAAAGTCACCCGTTAGAGCAGTGGTTCTCAACTTTTTTTCAGTGATGAACCCCCTGTGAACATTTTTTTTAATTCAAGTACCCCCTAATCAGAGCAAAGTATTTTTGTTTGAAAAAAAGAGATAACGATGTAAAGTACAGCACTATGTCATCAGTTTCTGATTTATTAAATTGTATAACAGTGCAAAATATTGCTCATTTGTAGTGGTCTTTCTTGAACTATTTGGAAAAAAAGATATATAAATGACTAAAAACTTGTTGAAAAATAAACAAGTGATTCAATTATAAATAAAGATTTCTACACATAGAAGTAATCATCAACTTAAAGTGCCCTCTTTGGGGATTGTAACAGAGATCCATCTGGATTCATGAACTTAATTCTAAACATTTCTTCACAAAAAAAAAAAAATCTTTAACATCAATATTTATGGAACATGTCCACAAAATATCCATCTGTCAACACTGAATATTGCAACCTAAATTCATATTTTGTTGAAGTATTATTCAATAAATATATTTATAAACGATTTTTGAATTGTTGCTATGTTTACAATATTTTTAAAAAAATCTTACGTACCCCTTGGCACACCTTCAAGTATCCCCAGGAGTACGCGTACCCCCATTTGAGAACCACTGCGCTAGAAAATTAACTGCTTACATATCAACATCTCCAATCGGTGCGACACCAACAAAATGCCGAGGCAACCATTTCCACATCAACACCGTATGAAAAAAATAGTTCACAACAGGAGATTTACGTCCGCAGGAACCTACCACATAGCAAAGGACGTACACTATTGGATTTCCTATTATGCAGCTCATTTTTATTTGACAGTTTTTCTAAATATCTTGTGTGACATCATGCACAAAAGTGAATTTTATTTGTTTTAAACTATTGTAGTGGCGTTCTTTACAAAAAGTACACTTTAATTGAGTGTTTTGATATGTCATCTTAGTGACATCATGCACAAAAGTGCACTAACAGCTTGTTTTAAAAAGTCTCTGACAGTCTTGCACTTTCTGTTTTGAAATGACATGAATTTTTGTGCCACTGCTTGATAACTGTTTAATAAATACAGTTTTGGTCTATTGACTTAGTTTTGATTTCCCTCTGCATGAAGGTTTAAACTGAGCATATATTAATGCAGTATGAACAAGAATGTTTTAATGTAGACACATAGAATCATCATACTGTTGTGATTATATGCATCAAGTGTTCATTCAAGGCTAAGGCAAACATACCGCGAAAAAAACAACGTATTTTTCGGACTATAAGACGCAGGTTTTTTTGCCGGGGGTGCGACATACTCAGGAGCGACTTATTTGTGAAATTATTAACATATTACCGTAAAATATCAAATAATATTATTTAGCTCATTCACGTAAGAGACTAAACATATAAGATTTCATGGGATTTAGCAATTAGGAGTGACAGATTGTTTGGTAAACGTATAGCATGTTCTATATGTTGTAGTTATTTGAATGACTCTTACCAGATTTAATGGGATTTAGCAATTAGGAGTGACAGATTGATTGTAGCTGAGATAGGCGCCAGCGCCCCCCGCGACCCCGAAAGGGAATAAGCGGTAGAAAAAGGATGGATGGATGAAGATTGTTTGGTAAACGTATAGCATGTTCTATATGTTGTAGTTATTTGAATGACTCTTACCATAATATGTTAGGTTAACATACCAGGCACTTTCTCAGTTGGTTATTTACGCGTCATATAACGTACACTTATTCAGCCTGTTGTTCACTATTCTTCATTTATTTTAAACTGCCTTCCAAATGTCTACTCTTGGTGTTGGGTTTTATCAAATAAATTTCCTCCAAAAATGCGACTTATATACATGTTTTTTTCCTTCTTTATTATGCATTTTTGGCAGGTGCGACTTATACTTCGGGGCGACTTATACTCCGAAAAATAAAGTATATCGTATATCGTGACATGGCCTAAAAATATTGAGATATTTAAAAAAGGCCATATCGCCCAGCCCTAGGTTAACATATGTCACTTTACATGTAATGACTTTATATCACATTTCAAGTTGAATTGCTTGCATGAATGGATTTTTACACGATATTCAAATATTTCTACTTCCACCTGTATCGTCCTGCAAAATGATTGGCCCAGGCCTATAAATAACTGCCTCTCCAAATGAATGCCACATCCTCTTTTTTTCAAATCACCATACCTGTCTGCTTCATCCAGGATGATGACCTTGTGTCGTCCTTTGGGTAGCGTGACTTTCTGCTGAGCAAACATCTTGATCTTGTTCCTCACCACGTCGATTCCCCTGCAGACGCCGTAAAAACAAGGTTGACCAAAAAATAAACGGATAAAACTGTATCCTTGCTCACCTCTCGTTTGAGGCGTTGAGCTCCAGCACGGCGTCCTTCATGGAAGCCCCCAGCAGTGCTCGAGCCAAACATAGGATGCTGGTGGTCTTTCCGGTTCCAGGGGGACCTGGGCCACAGGTGAGACTTGTGTGGGTCATACAGTAGTGATTCTCAAATGTCAGGGCCAGCAAGGCCTTCTCTAACATAACAAGAAATCATAATCATAATTAAAGATGAAAGTATTTCTTTATTTACATTCCCCATATATCTAAAAGTAATCATATCCTCTTTATGTCATATTATGCTCCTTCCAGCGCTGTTTTTTTAGGTTTTTATCCAATCAGAATTCAGCAAGCTTATGTTGCCATGCTGTACCAAATCTGCTCTAAGCTTTCAGAATTAACAATGTACGTATCTGAACAGGCAGTTGCGATAGTCAATCAGATCACGCGTTGTTGTCAGTAAGTCCTTCTAGATGGCCTAAGGCAGATATATAGTGATGTTATGAGCTAGGTAACACAAAAACCCCATTACCCAGCATGCCACGGTAGTACAGTAGCCGCATATAGGCGTGCCGGCAGCGGGATGTTTTTTGATGAGCACCTTGTGGAGTAAACTTTAAGAAGTCAGCCAACACGCCTCGTCAGCATCTTTTATGATTAGACAAGACATCACATATATTTGCAAGGCCATTTTCAAGAAGGATGGCACAGGAGTGAGTGTATGTGCCTCACACTGCAAAGTTCCTGGGTTCAATCCCGGGGCTCGGGATCTTTCTGTGTGGAGTTTGCATGTTCTCCCTGTGACTGCGTGGGTTCCCTCCGGGTACTCCGGCTTCCTCCCACCTCCAAAGACATGCACCTGGGGATAGGTTGTTTGGCAAATACTAAATGGTCCCTAGTGTGTGAATGTTGTCTGTGTTGGCCCTGCGATAAGGTGGCGACTTGTCCAGGGTGTACCCGGCCTACCGCCCGAGTGCAGCTGAGATAGGCTCCAGCACCCGCCGCCACCCCAAAAGGGACAAGCGGTAGAAAATGGATCAATGGATATTTAAAGAGAAACTACATCTTGTGAGACAATGTCAGTCAACCCCAGAAGCAGATTGTGAGTTCAGATATTTTATTTCTTTATTTTTTCATGTATAATATGTTTTTTTTTGCCATTTTAATTTTCACAGTACCAGATATGTTTTAATTGCTGATGCGGGTTTATTGATTTTTAAATGCGACAGAAAATAACCAGTTATGTACACAGTTGGGGGTGATTCAATGCCCAGTGGTGTGTAAATGTGTTTCTGCATAGTATTTCTCCAGCGATGGTCAAGTGGGGACATAAATTATGGTATTTAATAGGACTGCGAATCTTTGGGTGTCCCACGATTCGATTCAATATCAATTCTTGGGGTCCTGATTCCAAAATCAATTTTTTTTTTAATTCAACACAATTCTCGATTCAAAAACGATTTTTTTCCCGATTTAAAAGGATTCTCTGTTCATTCAATACATGGGATTTCAGCAGGATCTACCCCAGTCTGCTGACATGCAAGCAGAGTAGGAGATTTTTGTAAAAAGATTTTATAATTGTAAAGGACAATGTTTTATCAACTGATTGCAATGATGTAAATTTGTTTTAACTATTAAACGAACCAAAAATATGACTTATTTTAGCTTTGTGAAAACATTGGACACAGTGTGTTGTCAAGCTTATGAGATGCGATGCAAGTGTAAGCCACTGTGACACTATTGTTCATTTTTTTAATTTTTATAAATGTCTAATGATAATGTTGATGGATTTTTAATCACTGCTATGCTGAAATTATAACTAATATTGATACTGTTGTTAATAATATTCATTTTTGTTTCACTACTTTTGGTTTGTTCTGTGTCGTGTTTGTGTCTCCTTTCAATTGCTCTGTTTATTGCAGTTCTGAGTCTTGCTGGGTCAGGTTTGGTTTTGGAATTGGATTGCATTGTTATGGTATTGCTGTGTATTGTTTTGTTGGATTGATTTAAAAAAATATATAAAATAAAAAAATAAATCAATAAAATAAATTGATTTTTTTAAAATTGAGAATTGATTCTGAATCGCACAACGTGAGAATCGCGATTCATATTCGAATCGTTTTTTCCTCACACCCCTAGTATTTAGAGAGGTAATCATTGAAGTCGGACATCACTGAAGGCCTGGGTGGGAAACGTATGGCCCGCCACTGCTCATATGATAGTAAGTGTACCACTGGTAGTGGGCTCCATTTAGTAGTATGCCAAAGAATCACTTAAAAAAGGATGAAAACACCGTGTTTGAACAGTGTAAGGGTACAATGACCTAAAATCCATCCATGGATGGTCTGGGTTCTTGACGATTGTATTGTACCATATGTCTCGGCAAGATATCTGCTAACAAAGGACTCCGGCTTATTAGTGATTCCCAGAGCCCAACAAAAGTCTGCGGACTATAGAGCGTTTTCCGTTCGGGCTCCAGTACTCTGGAATGCCCTCCCGGTAACAGTACGAGATGCTACCTCAGTAGAAGCATTTAAGTCTCACCTTAAAACTCATTTGTATACTCCAGCCGTTATATAGCCCCCCCCTTTTAGACCAGTTGATCTGCCGTTTCTTTTCTTTTTCTCCTAAGTCCCCCCTTCCCTTGTGGAGAGGGTAAAGTCCGGCCATGGATGAAGTACTGGCTGTCCACAGTCGGGACCCAGGATGGACCGCTCGCCTGTGTATCAGTTGGGGACATCTCTGCGCTGCTGATCCGCCTGTG
Organism: Nerophis ophidion; assembly: GCF_033978795.1. Classification (NCBI taxonomy): domain Eukaryota; kingdom Metazoa; phylum Chordata; class Actinopteri; order Syngnathiformes; family Syngnathidae; genus Nerophis; species Nerophis ophidion. The sequence goes on along the minus strand of NC_084616.1, from coordinate 16,735,728 downwards.
CTTGGGATGGTTTCCTGCTGGCTCAGCTTTGGACGGGACTCTCGCTACTATATTGTATCCACTTTGGTCTGGATTCTCACGGTTATGTTAGATCCACTCTGGATTGGACTTTCACAATATCATGTTAGATCCGCTTGACATACATTGCTTTCGGTCCCGTGGGGGGTCGGGGGGGTTGCCCACAAATGCGGTCCTCTCCAAGGTTTCTCATAGTCATCGTTGTCGACGTCCCACTGGGGGTGAGTTTTTCCTTGCCCTTATGCGGGCTCTACCGAGGATGTCGTGGTTTGTGCAGCACTTTGAGACACTTGTGATTTAGGGCTATACAAATAAACAATGATTGATTGATTTTCTACCGCTTATTCCCTTTGGGGTCGCTAGTGCCTAGCTCAGCAACAATCTGGCGGAAGGCGGTGTACACCCTGGACAAGTCGCCACCTCATCGCAGGGCCAACACAGATAGACAGACAACATTCACACTCAAGGGCCAATTTAGTGTTGCCAATCAGACTTATCCCCAGGTGCATGTCTTTTTAGGTGGGAGGAAGCCGGAGTACCCAGAGGGAACCCACGCAGTCACGGGGAGAACATGCAAACTCCACACAGAAAGATCCTGAGCCCGGGATTGAACCCTGACTACTCACGACCTTCGTATTGTGAGGCAGACGCACTAACCCCATCTTTCACTGTGCTGCCCAAAATATTAAAGATAATGGTTAATAAAATATCTGCCCTGTTTTTTTAATGAATACTTAGGCCTAGTGCGCTACTGTGTTTTAAAGGCCTACTGAAACCCAACACGCAGTCTGATAGTTTATATATCAATAATAAAATGTTAACATTGCAACACATGCCAATACGACCGGTTTAGTTTACTAAATTGCAATTTTAAATTTCCCGCGAAGTGTCCTGTTGAAAACGTCGCGGAATGATGACGCTTAAGTTGACGCGTGCTTGTGACGTTATTGGTTGTAGCGGAAATTTTATCCCAGCACCACTCACGGCTAAAAGTCGTCCGATTTAATCGCATAATTACACAGTATTCTGGACAACTGAGTTGCTGAAACTTTTGCAATTTGTTCAATTGATAATGGAGACAACAGAGAAGAATGCTGTTGGTGGAAGGTGGTGTATTTCAGCCAGCTGTAGCAACACAAACACAGCCAGAGTTTCCTTGTTTGTTGTGAAGCTTTAATATTGAACAAAGCGGTCAAGCGAATATTTCTCTACCACATGTCAACCGCCAGGTTTTGGTGAGAAAATTGTGGTAATAAGTCGGCTCTTGCTGTAAAACATGAGCGTAGCTTGTGTCGTTCTTCCTGCAGCTGTCAAAGAGGCAGCTGCAACTTTCTTGGCTCCTCCATGGCTTCCCTCAGAGACACTGGCGGTCACCACACCCCTCCGACTTTCAGGTATGACTTTATAATCTCACTTAAATACTAGTGACACACTAAGCAGATAAGGGATTTTTCAGAATTATCCTACTAAATGTGTCTAATTACATTTGAATCGCTCCACCTGCCCTCGTCTTTTTTTCTTCTAGTCCTTCACTCTCACTATCCTCATCCACAAATCTTTCATCCTTGCTCCAATTAATGGGGAAATCGTCCCTTTCTCGGTCCGAATCGCTCTTGCTACTGGTGAACATGATTGTAAACAATGTGCGGATAGGAGGAGCTCCACAACCCGTGACTTCACGCGCACATAGTCTGCTACTTCCGGTATAGGCAAGGCTTTTTTTATTAGCAACTAAAAGTGGCGAACTTTATCATCGATGTTCTCTACTAAATCCTTTCAGCAAAAATATGGCAATACCTCGAAATGCTAAAGTATGACACATAGAATGGACCTGCTATCCCCGTTTAAAGAAGAAAATCTCATTTCAGTAGGCCTTTAATGTTGGGCATAATGGTGATACTTTGGGCGGAAAAGTTTCATAACATGTTTGTACTCTTCTATTAACTTTGGGATGACATATAACTTATTGAAACAAAAAAAGTATCAAAAGCGAAAGAGTTTTTAGTCCACGCTAACCTGCTATGATGATATTTGGGACGTTTCCCTCCCTGGCAAACACCTCCAGGCGGCTAACAGTGTCTTCGTTGCCCACAATCTCGTTCAGCTTCAGCGGCCTGTACTTCTCCACCCAGGGAAGCTCGTAGGAACTGGAGCCCTTGGTTCCGGAGCTCTCCCCGGCCTCCGGACTCGGCTTGAGTCCGCCTTCTGTGGCTGTTTTCTCGGTGGGCGCCTCCAACATCTCGACGTCCATGACGGCAAAGTGACATGAACCGCGTCTCAGGAAGGAGGCTCGCTATTGGTTGTCACAAAAGTGGCGGGAAGCTACGTCATTAAAAGTGGACGCTGGGAAATAACTCGTGGAAATAAAATAAAGTGAGTAAAAAAAAATATACTCCTGTGTTTGGACATGAAAAAACAAAAAAAAGTAGTGGCTTTATTTGTGTTCTATATATATATTTTTTAAATCAGTTTCCGGCAGGGCGACCGGGACTACGCATGCGCGACTATTTTCACCTCATACCAAGTAAACAAAACTGGCAACTCTGACGCCCTTTCATAACGAAACTTTTTTTAGAAGAGTTTTCGGGATCATATTAGGACGCAAATGCGTTCACGCTAAAGAAAACACCAGAAAAACGACTCAAACGTTTTTAAATTACAAAAGCCAGCCTGTGTATGGCGATGTATTCGCTCCCAAGAAGAAGACACCACGGCGCATGCGTTGTGACGGCACTATAAGAGTTTTTGAAGAGAACGGGGTTATATTATAGGTTTTAAGGGCTACAGGGGGTTATGGATAAGTGGGTTGAAAGTTGGACCAGGTGAGTGTGGGAAAATGGTTAAATAGGTAATTATTTTTAGAGGGTTTTTTTGAGAAAACGGGACTTCAATACTTGTTTCGGCACAAGACTCCACCTGCTGGTCCAATGTATAATTACAACCAACCTTCCGCCCGAATGTAGCTGATAGGCTCCAACGCCCCCCACCAGCCCCAAAAGGGACAAGCGGTAGAATGGATGGATGGATGGATGGATCCATATCAGGGGTCGGCACTCAAAGAGCCATTTTGACCCGTTTCACAAAATAAAGAAAACAATGGGAGCCACAAAAATCTTGAAATTTAAAATGAGATAACAGCGTACAAAGTTTTGTTTTGCTTTGTTCTATAGTATTAACCAGGCGTCTCAGACACGCAGCCCGCACCTTAATATGAAAATGTAATATAAGTGCGGGTTTTATTTGAATTCTGCTTGACAACATCACATTTGCCAACCATCTAATTTTTCCGGGAGACTACCGAGTTTCAGAGCAAACATTCTCTCGACTATCTGCTGTTTTTCACCCAAACAACAATAATAAGGACGTGCTATGATGACAATGCGTTTAACGCCCTCCACAACCGTAACAAGTAGCTTACCAAAACATTCGCACGCTTCGGCAGACACACACAAGTGACTCCAAGGCGTACTTACTCAACAGCCACACAGGTTACACTGAGGGTTGTGATATAAACAACTTTAAATCTCTTACAAATATGCGCCACACTGTGAACCCACACCAAACAAGAATGACAAACACATTTCGGGAGAACATCTGCACTGCAACACATTATAAACGCAACATAACAAATGCCCAGAATACTATGCATCCCTAACTCTTCCGGGCTCAATTGTACACCCCCGCTAGCACCAAACCCCGCCCACCTCAACCGACGCACGGAGGGGGGCGGGGGGTGTTGGTGCTAGCGGGGGTGTATAATTGAGCCCCCGCCCTGTCAACTTGAGGAAGATGACAATATAATGTAACTTGGACAAGGATGTACGGAACAGAGGAGATTTAGTACATTATATTGAGGCCGGAGTCAGCAGCCACACAGTAGATGTGGTCGGCCGGCACTCAGATAGCATAGAAATAAAGTGTACGCTACGACATGGTCGAGAAGACGTTTAAGGCATTGCCTTCACCGGCACGGCCTTAATATCGTGTATGGGTGAAAGTCTGAAAATGATATCCTGGGGAGATCTCTGGGAGAGACAATGAAATTTGGAAAACCTCCTGGTAAAATGGGGTGGGGGGGTCGGTAAGTATGCAACTGAGCCACATCTGAGTGATCCAAGAGCCGCGGGTTGCCGACCCCTGATATATATACATATATACACAAACAGATTATATATATACATATATACACAAACAGATTATATATATATATATATATATATATATATATATATATATATATAGTGTGTTTGTATTTTGCCAACATGGAAGAATCATATATGGCAGGTTTTATCATGTCTTTCTGTCATCTTGAGGACGATGACAATAAAATGTAACTTGGACAAGGATGTATGGAACAGAGGAGATTTTTATTTTTAGGTTTAGGAAATTATTTTTTCTTTCTGACAATATCTTTTCATCATCCAGCTATGGATTTCTGAGAGCTGGTTAAAAAGAATAAATACAGAATACGTTACTTTAATAAACGTAATGTTGTCAGAGATAAACACATTTGGGAACTGACGTTGCCGAGAATCAAACCCATGTCTTGTAGAATAAAGGACGGATGCGCGAACCATTGTGCTACCAAAGTTCTGACAATGTCAACATTAAAAGAAGCGTATTTAATAGTCATTACATGGATATTAGGTTTGTTGATTGGATTCCGTTTGTAGATCTTCTTTGATTATTGTGGCATTTAAAAAAATATTCTTATTCCCTATCCAGAACTGACAAGTTTCAAAAGCCCAAATGTTCAATTGGAGCTTTGGCGGTTTAGGAGTTGCCTGTTCTGACAAATCTGAAAACGCATTCCAAAACTGTTACGTGGTATAAGCCGGCAACAAGACTTGAAACGTCTCACAAGTTCACATATTTGGCTCCTCCCCTAAACGAAGCATGTCTGTGTATGCGCTTCGCAGAAACGGCAACGCCCCTCCATTCATCTTAAGAGGCTGTGAAACCTTGGCAAATTTGGCCCCATCATTAGTTCCTCTTTCATGGTGTCCACAGCGTTCGTTTTCTATTTGATAGTGTGACTTGTCCTGCCCTTTTTGCCTGGTGTGTACACTCCTATGAAAGAAAAAATATGAACTAGCTAACAACACAATCCTAAACCACAAATGGCCCTATTGTCATAGCTCAACTGTCATGTTGCCAGCTAGCTCACATGGGAAGTGACTTGGCGGTTTCAAATCGCAACTTAACTTTGACACGTGGAGCTGCCATGGTCACCAGGGCACTAGTTCAAGGAGGCACGTAAACGTAATGCCTTGCACATATGTCTATGAAGGTTCTCATTCATCCAGGTCATTGTCATCTCAGGGCATTCAATCGTTCGCAACTGGACTGCTTGGTTTGTCTTGGAAGATGTTTCGCCGCTCATCCGAGTAGGCTTCATCAGTTCGTGCTCATAGACTTTGATTGGTCAGATATAGTCCAGCGGCTGGTGCCAAAACCGCAAATATATACTCCAAAAACCAGGAGGGTGTGCCTGGGCAAGCATGGTTTCGCCCTATCGTGGTGAGAAAAACAACCGTTTTAAAGTAAACGAGCAATCCTAACTGTCAAAGCCAACAACAGTCGAAGTGTAATTCCCCCTCGTCAGCATTGAGGTATTGTGTGGCAGAACGATGGCAGTGGATCGATGACAACTAGTTCAAAATAGTCCCCAGCGTAAGCATTCCATTCAGTTGTAAACAAACTGCATTCTGGTCACAGAACTAATTCCTGTTATCTGTTGGAGGCTAAATTGCAGTGTCTTTTAGGAATGGTTGAAAGGACAGTGTTGTATGTGGGAGGCAGGTGGTGTCGCAGACCACCTCCTCGGTTCAGGGACGGTTTTTCAACCTTGGCATAGATACAGTAGCTTCCCTCACTCCTTTATCGTACCATCCGTCCTACCTGTCCAGAATCTGTACATTGTTGTTGTCAAAGGAGTGCTGTTTCTCACTGAAGTGCAGGTAGACAGCTGAGTCTAGACCTGAAGAGTTTGCTATGCGTCGGGTTAGTGCTTGTTTTGTTTCCCCGATATATGAATCAGTACATTCATCATTACACTGGATAGCATACACCGGGTTGTTTTTGTGGATGTGAGGTGTCCGGTCTTTAGGGTGCACCAGTTTCTGTCTCAGGGTGATGCCTGGTTTGAAGTGTACTGGGATGTTGTGTTGGTTAAAAATTCTTCTGAGTTTCTCAGATAGACCTGATAAATATAGAATGACAATATTTTTGCATCTGACGCTTTTTTTTTTTCTACTCCTAATCCACTCTGTTCTAGTTATTTCTGGAAGAGGATGACCAGCTGAGGTAACCACATGTTTTGAGGGCTTTTCTCAATTGCCTGTGCTCTTTTTTCTTCGGCCTGTGAGCTGGTAGGAACATTATCAGCTGTGCATTGTAGGGTTCTGATAACGCCCAGTTTGTGGTGTGAATCCAAAAGTAGGTATTGATCGTTATGTGAGGGTTTTCGGTAAACCCCAACATGGAGGCCCCTGTTTACTCCAATGTGGACGTCACAGTCCGAAAAAGGCAACTTACTGTATTTGGCAATCTCACGTGTGAATTTGATGTTTTTGTCCACTGAGTTCATGTGCCCAGTGAAGGCTTGCACTTCTTGGTTTCTGATTTTTCACCCATGTGTCATCTACAAATCTGTACCAATGACTTGGTGCTGTTCTGTTAAAAAAGCTGAAAGCTCTCTATTCCATGTCCTCCATGTAAGTCTTTGCTACTATTGGCACAACCATGGTTTTGTCGGTAAAACGTTCACATGACTTGAAAGTACGTAGTGTTGATGCAAAGTTCTCTCAAAAGGCAAATCTGTTCTGGGTTTTAGTGTGGATCCATCCTGTAAGGTGCGATCACCTAGTAGACATTGCCTCACTGTCTCTACTGCATCCTGGGTTGGAATACAGGTGGACAGGGAGGTGACGTCGTATAAAACTATAGTTTCATTTTTGTCCAGCTTTATATCTCTGATCTTCGCTACAAAGTCAATTGAGTTTTGGACATGATGTTCAAGGAGGCACGTAAATAAAGTAATGCCTTGCACATATTAGTTATTGATGTACTTGTTTGTATGTTTAGTTCATTCTTAAAATTGTTTTACATTGAGCAAGAGAGCACAGCATGCCAAGTCAAATACCTTGTCGGAAAGCTGTTCCCGACTGTATTCATGTTTGGCCCCGCCCCTAAATGATGCATGCATTGTTTTGCGCTTTGCGGCAATGTCCCTTCTGTTACCCGACAAGCCTCAAAGCCACTGTGCATTTGCTCCCATCACTCGTTGTGTCCTCATTCCTGTTGTCTACTGTGTTTTTTTTACTTGACAGTGTGACTTTGCCCTCTTAGGTGTGTACACTCCCATCAAATATAAAGTGGCTAACAAAACAATCCTAAACAACAAATGGCGTTATTATCATAGCCAAGCTGGCATGTTGCTAGCTAGTCCAAATAGGCAGTGACTTGTTGAGGATTTTCAATCTGATGTAGTGCAAAATGGGCGGGTTCAAGCGGCGACTTAACTTTGACAGGTGGGGTTTTACTATGGCCACCAGGAAAACCGTTCAAAGAGGCACATAAATAAAGTAATGCCTTATATTAGTTATTTAAGTACTTGTTTGTATTTTGAGTTTATTCTTAAAATTATTGTTTTACATTGAACAAGAGAGCACAGCATACCAAGTCAGATTCCTTGTGTGTTAATAAACATTTTTGGCCAATAAAGCTGATTCTGATGAAGATCCTTTCCGACTCCCACAGAAGAAAAGTTCAACACTCTCTAAAAAGGGCGTGTCTTTAAGTTACATTACAATACAGTACATTGCGTCACAAGCAAAGTCCTTCACATTAATGTGAACACATTGAGGAAGTGAATTGTCATTTGCTCAGGTGTACTGTTGTAACAACAACGATCGCCAGGTAAGTTTGTCACTTTCTTTGTCTCGCTAAGTTGCTAACGAACAAATATTTTCATACAGCACTTGTGACAGCAGATCATGAACATGCTTTTGTTATCAATGCCAATTGTGTAAATACACCACAGACTGCCTGGTAAGTCCATTCTAATGTTCCAAAATGATTAAATAAATGTACACCTATTATGACAGTTTTTACTTTTATGACCACTTTTGACATTGTTTACCTTGACCCAACATGAGTGGTTATGAACAAGTGCATTTTAGTCACTTTTTTTGGTTTCTTTTTTTAAAGAGTATATAAACAAACTATAAACAATGATACGCATTACGTATGTATACAAATAACTCATTTTCTGTGATATCAAGCAGTTTGTTTTGTTTACTTCAAAGGGGAACTGCACTTTTTGTTTCAGAATTTTGCCTATCGTTCCGAATACATTATGAGTGACAAGAGGACAATTTTTTTGCAGTCTAACATGTCAAAATCATTTCGTTCTTGGTGGCTAGCAATGCAGATAATGGGAAAAATCCATTCTATCTCTAAATCACTTCAAAAATGCATTCAAAAATTGTCAACAATACTTAATTTACGTTCTGTAACCTGTATAATAACCAAGCTGTAGCAACTTTGTTATTAACGATCGCCAGGTAAGTTGGTCACTTTCTTGTCTCGCCAAGTTGCTAACTAACAAATATTTTCATTCTGCACTTGTGACAGCAGATCATGAACTTGCTTGTCTTATCAATGCTGATTGTGCAAATACACCATGGACTGGCTGGTAAGTCCATTGTAATATACTCCAAAATCATTTAATAAATTTACACCTATTATGACACTGTTTTTATTTTTACGACTAGTGTTGACATTGTTTACTTTGACCCAACATAAGAAGTTATTAACAAGTGCATTTTAGTCCATTTTTACGGTTTCTTTTTTAAAGGGAATATAAACAAACAAACAATGATATGCACTACGTATGTACACAAAACATGTATTTTCTGTGATATCAAAGAGTTTTTTGTGTTTACTTTAAAAGGGAACTGCACTTTTTTTTTTTTTTAGAATTTTGCCTATCGATCACAATCATGAGAGACAAGAAGACAAACGTTTTTTGGGGGAGTCTAACATATAAATATCGGCAATTCAGCTAATGGGAAGAATCCATTCTACCTCTAAATCACTTTAAAAATAGATTCAAAAACCGTCAACAATACTTTAATTTACGTTCTGTAACCTGTATAATAACCAAGCTGTAGCAACATTGTTATTGCAAAAGCGAACACTGAGGAACTCTTTTTTTTCTAGTGTACTAACACATCACCATGAGGACGTTTCGCCATGTATAAGCCATAAAAGCTAACCACGGCAAGAGATAAGCTAGCATCTACGTCAACACAAAACGCTTTTGAGTAAGTAATACACAACACTGCCGTAGGACACAAATCTATACAGAGTGAAAAACATGAACAATCATATTACAGTATCTGTAAAGTATTATTTCATGTTGTTTGTACACAGCTAGCCAGACAGTGTATGTACTGTAGTTATAATAACACGCATGAATATAGTGACTCACTCGATGGACATTTGTTCGTTTGGTTCAGCTGGCCAGGGACGTTTTTTTCCGGTTTATTTTGGGTAAGCACTCCATTTATGTCGAAATTTGCAGCGTCAAGTCACGCCGAACTCACTCTATCAGGTTCCGTCTACTCCAACGTTTCACCCTTCCTTTGTGCTCGCTTCTATAAGCAGCAGTTCATCCTCAGCATATTCAGATAAAAAAAGATAAGGTTGTTCTCATTTGTCCAAAAATAGTTGTCTTCTTTGTCTGGTATCAATTCTGTCATGATTAGAAGACAAACACACATTTGTTGCCAGAAGTTGCATTGCAATGAAAACAGAAATAAATGTGCGGACGAAATCAGTCAGGCAATGATTAAAATGACCAAAATACGGTAAATATTGAACGTATTACATATTGTTATGAATAGTTTTGAAGTTGTTTTAGAGCAGTGGTCCCCGATTAGCTGAGTCCGATTAGCTGTGTCTTTCAAGCTTTTTTTTAATCTTTTAAAAATCCTAAAAAAAAGAAAAGTTACTGTCCTTCATAATGATCGTCAACGATGGGTCTTAAAGGGGAACTGCACTTGTTTTGGAATTTTGCCCGACTGTGGGCAGAGTTGACTTAAATATTCATATTACAAGATGGTTGATATTCTAAAAAGATTAAACTCTCTTCTTGTTTTGTTTTTTTGTCAGTGACTCACTCGCTCAAGTATTTCCACACTGCGTCCTCTCAAGTTACAAACTTCCCAGATTATGTGGTCGTGGCTTATATTGATGACATTGAGATCGGTCACTATGACAGCAACACAAGGAAAGCAGAAGCCAAACAAGAATGGATGAACCGATTTACAACGGTGGATCCAGAGCACTTTCGGTTGATTAGACATTTTGGTATTTACATGGAAATGAAGGACAAAGAGGACTTGGAAAGTTTACAGAAGAGCTTCAACCACACTGAAGGTTTGTTCATAAATGTTTGATGTACTAAAAAAAACACACATTACTGCACTTGTCTGTGGGCATCCATAATGACGTAGAAAAAACACATGAAGGACACTTAGAGAGCTCAAGTTATCAAAACTCACTTGTCTTGCATGTTGGCAGCTGCTGAAGAAGCCCTATTATTAATGGTTTGTTTTTTTCTTGATTTGTGTGTTGGGTCACGTGAGCAGGGACGTTATACAGTGTGGCACTGCAGGTATGTTGTCCTGCTTGTTCGCCTAAATGAAGCCTTTGCAAAGCGTCATCGGGTGTGGTACCTGGCTTATTTGGAGGAATGCCAACACCTGTTGGCAGAAGGAGAAGCAAAATGGTCAAAATAAAAGGGTTCAGGGGTAGAACAACCAGCAACAAAAAGGATAGATTTATTCATCCCACAATGGGGAATTTATGTGGTAGTAGTGCAGATACAAAAGATTCACCAAATATAAGTTCAAACACACAAAAACAAGACGGAAACATCATAGCATACAAAAGACAGGAAAGAGCGCAGAGCTGATGCAACCTGCTGGTACTTCAATGGCGCCATTTCTAAATACAGCCACAAAACTAAATCACACTGGAAAAACAAAAAATAAGCAGTAAATAATTGGGGTGTCAAGAAAAAAAAACATGTTTAGAGTAATTGCGATTCTTATTTGTAATGATTCTTAATTGATTAAAAAAAAATTATCAAAAATGTATATTTAAAAATGTCAGTCAATTTTTATTTTCATTTCCTGTACAGCCATTTAGACAAATCATATCGATGTAGATTATCTATATCTGCTGTACACATTTACTTTAGAGAAGATAAGTATTGGATTGTTGCCAAATTTATATTTAACTTTATTAAATGATTGGGTAGAATTGTATTAAAAACTGTTTTCTTTTAAGTAATATAAAAATTGATAAGATATTTTTATGTATTTTATGGAGGAACGTAGTTAATCATAGAACTGGCATCCAAAGTTATTAAAACATTTTTAATTTTTTGAATCGAGAATGGTTTCTGAATTGAATCGTTAACCCTAAGAAATGAATTGAATCAATCTCAACCCTAATGAATAATTATTTTGTGCACATCCGATTGGACCATGCATAGACAAACAGAACAAAAACACAATTTCAACACCCACATACTGTACATGGCGGTGGCCATGGCCATCGTCTGCTGGGGTGGGACGTAGCACGACCAGAGACTAGAACAGACCTAAAGCAACCCACGATAGCCTACCGCGTCCTAGGCTGCCCACTAGCTCTCTGCCAGTACAACCCAGTTTCAGTGGGGGCAGATGTACTCCCTTGGATTCTACCAAGACCAAGGGAAAACATGAATTGGATAGAAAAAAGGAAAGGGTGGAAAGAAGCTGATAATGTGTCCAGGTTGAAAGATATATGAAAATGAGATTCTATAGTTTCCTAAATATTAATACAGACAGATGAAAGGACCCGGTATAAGAACATTTTGGAGCAGGAGTATCTATTCCAGAAGTTGGTGCGTCAACCTGTAATAGAACGACTAGTAACCTGTCAGACACTTACATAACAACCTATTAAAGGAGAGTAAAATAAAGGGATGTGTAGGAGAGAGCAGGTGGTGTACACACATCTTAGGGTAGGACTAGGCCCGGAATGTCGTCATTTTAGGTGCAAGGCCACCTGTTTTTTCGTGTCCTTAACCTTTTGAGGGCACAAAAGGCCAAATGTCAGGGCAGATTTTTGTGCGCACTCATGCTTGTTACATGAGGGCACTGGTCACTATACAGACCTCCAGCCTCCTTCCGAAGAAGTAAACAGTGCTTGGTCATGCTTTGTGTTTTGTGGCAATACGCATATGCATCTAAGAAGGCAGCCCCCAAAACAACTTGTTTTCAAGAGACACTTAGAAAGGGGCTTGAAGTTGGTCTGTGAAGCAAAATGTATCCAAAGTTTGACAAAAAGCACCATCATTACAGGCTATGTAGAACACAAGGAAGTGTGGTAATTGGAGAGTAAAATCATAGTATGACCTCTTAAAGACACAATTGTGTATGTGTGCATGTGGTTTGATGGTGATTAAGCCTTACTCCATTTTATACACTTTGTGTTACTCTTTCAGGTCTTCACATTTACCAGAAGATGAGAGGCTGTGAATGGAATGATGAAACTGATGAAACCAAGAGTTGGAGACAGTCTAGTTATGATGGAGAAGATTTTTTAGCATTCGATACCAAGACATGGACATGGACTGCAGCAAAACCACAAGCCGTCCCCATGAAACACACGTTGGACCATGATCAAGATTTTATGACCTACTTAAAGTTTTACCACACTGAGATCTGCGTTCGAAACTTGAAAAAATATGTGAACTTTGGTAGAGACGTACTAATGAGAACAGGTAAACCACATGACGTACGCTGATAGCCCACCCCCTGTAGGAACATAAGTAACATTACAACCTACACTCTTTCCCATGCAGACCTTCCAAAGGTGTTTCTCCTCCAGAAGACACCGTCCTCTCCGGTCAGCTGCTTCGCGACAGGTTTCTACCCCAGCAGTGCAACACTGTTTTGGAGGAAAGACGGCAAGGATCTCCAAGAGAACGTGGTGCACGGAGAAGTCCTACCAAACCCCGATGGAACCTTCCAGATGACGGTGGATCTGAAAGTGGAGGTGACGGCCGAAGTGGAGGGCAAGTACGAATGTGTGTTTCAGCTGTCTGGTGTCAAAGAGGACCTGGTCACCAAGCTGGAGAGAAGAAGCATCCTGAGCAACGCAAGCGATGAAGGTGAGGAGAACACATTGAGTTGAATTATTACATCCTCAAATCAAGAACATTGAAGTTTATCAGAACTTCAACCATTATTGATCCATGTCACAAGAACAATCCTGGATATTGATAGCATGCATGCAAAGTACTCAAACAACTCATCTTCATGCTTTTTTGCTCATAACAGACAACGTGAGGGTCATCGTCGGCACCACGTTGGCGGTCGCTGCAGTGATCCTCGCTATCATTGTCATTGTCGTAGTTGCCATACGTCACAAAAATAAATAAGGTGAGGGTCACACTTCTTTTTTTGTGAGTTGGTGCTTTCCTCCAGTCAGCAAAGGTGTCAACAAACACTCCAAGATCCTCAAAGAGAGATCACACACTCACATAGAAAGGTGATGTAAGGACAAAAGTCTAAGCCATCTTGTCTGTCTTTCATTTCAGCCAACTATGTTCCAGCTGGTAAGTCAATCATATTCTCTTTTCTTTGAGCCGCCATAAACAAAGCAGGGGTAAAGCATCACTCGTATGGAAGTCTGATGTGGACGTTTGTTAAAAGTTTAGCCTGAAAATCTTCCCTTCGTCTTACCGGATAGTAGGGTTGGATATCTCTTAGTGATGGACGAATCCGTATTCATCGAGATACATGGGTTACCATGCCATTTAAAAAAGTTATATTTTAAAAACTGAATAATTTGATAGGGTGTATGAATGATTCCATTCTATGGTTAACATTTGTTGATGGACACTTTCTTTTTTATGCCACAAAAGGACAAAAGCATTCTTTCCTGTGCATCCGCTCCTCCTCATGTTTGATGAATAGTTAGGACCTTGGCACCAAGTGCTCAGCCGAGATCTGTCCAAGCTAAGTTTAAGAGCATAAACTGATGAAAACTACTCTATTGAGAGGCCAAACGTCTTCTAAAACAAACTGAACAATCAACTGATTAGTGGAAAATCATGAGGATACAAATAACCTGATGAATGAAAATACTGTTGGTACATTCATCTTCAAATATAGAAAAAAAAACATTCTATAAAAGTGACATGCTTACAGTATTTTCAAATGTGTAAAACTCCACATACGTATATCCCTAAAATGCTTTAAGGCAAAGATAAAGTAAAACGACAACAGAATCACATATCAAATATATCTATTTTTAGACATGGACCAAAAAACACTATCTAAATAAACATGTTTCTTTGATAAGATGATATAAAAATGCCACCCATCTTCTTCCGCTTATCGGATGTCGGGTTGCTGGGGGACTTCAGCCTAAGCAGAGAATTCCAGACTTCCCTCTCCCCAACTACTTCGTCCAGCTCTTCCCGGGGACTCCGAGGCGTTCGAGGGGCCTTCTGACCGACAGAGCTTCTCAATCTATCGCCAAGGGAGAGCCCCGCCACCCATTGAAGGAAACTCATTTCGGCCGATTGTACCCATGATCTTGTCTTTTCGGCCATAACCCAAAGCTCATGACCATAGGTGAGGTTAGGGACATAGAGCGACTACTAAATTGAGAGACATTGCCTTCCAGCTCAGCGCCCTTTTCACCACGAAGGACCGATGAAGGGTCCGCATCACTGCAGACGCTGCACCGATTTGCCTGTCGATATCACAATCAACTCTTTCCTCACATGAAAAAGAAAAACCCAGAGGTACTTGAAGTCCTCCAATCGGGACATCATCTCCTCCCCAACCCAGAGACGGCACTCCACCTTTTTCTGGGCGAGAGCCATGGACTCGAAGTCGGAAGTGTTGATACACATCCCAGTCGCTTCACATTCGGCTGCAAACCGATCCAATGAGAGCCATAAATCCTGGCCAGATGAAGCCAGCAGGACCACATCATCCGCAAAAGCAGAAACCTAATCCTGCAGCCACCAAACCGGATCCCCTCAACTCCCTGACTGCGCCTAAACATTCTGTCCATAAAAGTTGTAAACAGAATTTGTGACAAAGGGCAGCCCTGCCCGAGTCCAACCCTCACTGGAAATGGGTTCGACTTACTGCAGGTCATACAGGTATGTCCTACCCCATACTCTCTGAGCACTCTCATCAGGACTTCCCAAGGGACATGGACAAATGCCTTCTCTAAGTCTACAAAACACATGTGGACTGATTGGGCAAACTCCCATGCACCCCTAAGGAATTGGTCCACAGGACGAAGATCACAATGCTCCTCTTGAATCTGAGGTTCGAGTAGCCGACATAGCCTCCTCTCCAGTACACCTCTTATCAGGAAGGCTGAGCAGTGTGATCCCATGATAGTTGGAATACACCCTCTGGTTCCCCTTTTTAAAAAGAGAAACCACCACACCAGTGGGCTGATCCAGAGGCATCCCCCTGTCAACTGATTGATAGTCTCGTCCAACACCTGGTCGGTTAATCGATGAATCTAAAGATTCACAGCTGATTCTGATTGTATGAGGTGACTGCTACCGACTCAACCGAATCGCTCACTTGTCAAACTGGATAGCCAGTCAAACCAGTTCATCGTTACCAACCCTACTGGATAGCCAAGAGGGAAACTGCCACTTTTGGATGTTTTGGTACTACTATTGGTTAACATTAGAGCTGTCAAATTTAAAGGGAAAGTAACGAGTTAACGCTCATCTCCTTTAACAGCACTTTTTATTTCCCTTTGCCTGATTTGTGACCGTCAGCCCTCACCGTAAGTGCGAGAAAACCCACAGGTGCTGCGGGAACAAAGACGGAGCAGAAACGGACAAAGAAAAGGACACACTAAATGGCAAAATTATCCAAAGCCCCACAGCAGAGTCTCCCAACAAGACCGAAGCCATCTGCCTCCGCTGTGAGCAGAGTCCTCATCGCATCCCACTACGAACAACAACAAACTTTTCACAGAAATTGCAAATTGGGTGTCAATACCCCTAATTCTGCGACCGATCAGTATTGTGGAGTAATGATACTAAACGGTAATCTAAGGAAAGCACACCCGACATGCTGACCCAGGCACTTTTTATGCTATAGTATAATAGTTATTTATAGTAAATGTGTGGCTGAGTCAGAAGTGGTGTGCATGTGTGAAGTGTTTGTGTTAAGCTGTTTTAAAAAGCATAATGCATAACAAACATGTGCAAAAAACAAATAAATTATCCAGTCCCATGTTGACAGTATTCAAATCTTGACAATCATCTGTCTCAGGCAGTGATTCTCAAGCTGTCATACGACTCCATCTAGTGGTTCGCCAAAGAATCAATTAAATATTGTAATGATGTGATATGTTTTATTCACTGATATTCAAACACAGTGTTACTGTTCAAACTATGTGGAACATTAGTGGCCAAAAATAATAAATATACTTGTTAAATAAAACTTCTTTGACGCTACTGTATTTTAATGCTGGTCATTATGGTGGTTGCCAAGTGTTTTCTGAGGTGGTACTTAGTGAAAATAAGTTTGAGAACCACTGGTGTAAGGTAGACTTATTAAAGCTAATAAACTATCTGTGATAAACCTTGATTAATTATGAGTTAACTATGGGAAGAATGTGAAAAATCATAATTGATTTTAAATTTAAATGTTAATCGTTTCATAGCCCTAATTAAAATGTACTGTAGAAAATGGACGGATGGATGGATGATAAGATACTCTGTCCCGAGTCACGTGACCTGCTTACACGCAGGCAATGTAAACGTGTCACATATCTAACTATTGACAGGAAGTAGAAGTGCACCACTCTGCTTCTTGATGTTTCTCAACCAATGGAGTCACACATCAGAGATCTGATATAAGTGAAGATGCACCTTCTAGATATACAGTGGGGAACATGAGTATTTGATGCCCTACCAGCCAGTTAGCATTCTGACTACCATAAAAGTTCTGGACTCTTCATACTTTTGTAAGGAAGTAAAAGGTACAAAATGTGAGGCGTTGAGGTCACGGTGCGTTTGTCTGACAGCTGGTGACGATGGTACTTAGTGCTCAGAGAACTCTACGGATGAAAGCAGTCGGAACACAGTAAGTTAGCTCACACTTTGCCGATTTATTTGAGTTTTTTGTTGCAGTAGATTTAAAATGTGTTGTCCTGAGGAGCTTCCACCCTCATTTCTTTAGCGGAGATTCACACTTAGCAAAACATGGCTAATGCTAACACTAACGAGAGTGAGACATTGTTCCAAAGAAAAGAAAAGTGTTGTCAGTAGTTGAGATTTGCGGCAACGGATCTGGAACAACTGACTGCACGCTGCAATGTTTGTTCAAAACATGCGGCAGCATAACAAACTTTTTCCTTTCTTTAAAAGTAGGTGAAAAAAAAATCCTAAATCGACTTTCTTGTGAAAAAATCTGAGATTTTATGTTTAGGCCATATCACCCAGAACGAGCTCACATGGACCGTTTACGTATCCAAACTCATCTTTCAGCTAACACTTGGATTCTTGTGCTGTCATGCTTTTCCTCCAGGATCTTTTGTGCACTGGGACAGAGAACGACTACTGAGGAGCGTGGTCACACTTGAAGACGAGAAGGACATGTGTTTTGCTCATCATCAAACTGCTCCTCGTGTTTAACAGTCTCTTGTTTTTTTAAGTTTATGTCTTAGAATTCAAGTTACGATCAAATGTTTTTGCCCCCTATGGTGGGATCACTTGCACTGTAACAGTAGTATACTTGTAATTATGCATTTTCATTTTCGTACACTTCTAATTCTTTGGCCAAACATTATGCACCTCCCAAACAATCATATGAAGACGTGTTGGTGGGATTGAGGAGGTCTTCGAAGTATTCCTTCCACATATCCACAACATCCGCAGTTAAGGTCAGCAGAACACCATCCGCACCATACACGGTGTTGACAGTGCACTGCTTCCCCTTCCTGAGGCGGCGGATGGTGGTCCAGAATTGCTTCGAAGCCATCCGGAAGTCATTTTCCAAGGCTTCCCCAAACTCTTCCCATGTCCGAGTTTGTCCGGTGAGGTGGGCGGGGGTGTAAAATATATTCAGGAAGTGTCATGAATACAAAGGCTTATGGGTATTTGTTCTGTTGCGTTTATGTTGTGTTATTGTGAGGATGTTCTCCCGAAATGTGTTTGTCAATCTTGTATTGTGTGGCTTCACAGTGTGGCGCATATTAGTAAGTGTTAAAGTTGTTTATATCACAACCATCAGTGTACTCTGTATCACCCAGTATGCTATTCAATCTTGTAGTGTATTTGTGGAAGCTCCACACGACATATTGCTGGACCAACAATCAATTCATTCATGTTGTCAAAAGGTGCCAAAGGTAATGGTTACACAGCATGACCATATTATTGTCATCAGGATGAACGCTATTGGATAATCGCGTGAACGTAAGCGGCTCCAATTGCCTTCATTACTCTGTGAAACAGGTTCTAAATGGCTCTGTGAGTGGTAAAGGTGCCCAACCTCTGATATATTTCAGCGGGCGGTTACGGTCCTGATAAAAAGTTGGTTCGGGTGGACGGCAGGTGGATGACGACTTTGGTGATGCGGATGCGGATGATATAATTGCCTATCCGCGCATCTCTGACGTAGATCATTTGATAAAATGACTGTTTCAATGTTGCAGTTTTTGAACACACCACCAGGGTGTGCCCAATAGGAAATCCGTTATTACCACTTTCTCATGCAGTGTTATGTACAATTGCTGTCCTCCTGAACTATTAATAAAAGCCAAGTTATTCATGCAGGTAACCACAAAAAACAACAGCTATTAATGCTAAAAAGCCTATGATGTGTTATATGTAGCCTAAACCGAGTGTTTGTTTGCAAAAATGTTTCTGCTTGACGATATAATTCGCCAGCTCAACTTTCGCCCTGTTAATACTTCTTGTTACACAGCAATTACCCTATCCTACAACTAGGGGGCAACACAGACCACGTTTAAAGCACTGTCTAAATCAGTGGTTCTCAACCTTTTTTTCAGTGATGTACCCCCTGTGAACATTTTTTTAATTCAAGTACCCCCTAATCAGAGCAAAGCATTTTTGGTTGAAAAAAAGAGATAAAGAAGTAAAATACAGCACTATGTCATCAGTTTCTGATTTTTTAAATTGTATAGCAGTGCAAAATATTGTTCATTTGTAGTGGTCTTTCTTGAACTATTTGGAAAAAAAGATATCAAAATAACTAAAAACTTGTTGAAAAATAAAAAAGTGATTCAATTATGAATAAAGATTTTCACGCGTAGAAGTAATCATCAACTTAAAGTGCCCTCTTTGGGGATTGTAACAGAGATCCACCTGGATTCATGAACTTAATTCTAAACATTTATTCACAACAAAAGAAATCTTCAACATCAAAATTCATGGAACATGTCCACAAAAAAATCTAGCTGTCAACACTGAATATTGCATTGTTGCATTTCTTTTCACAGTTTATGAACTTACATTCATATTTTGTTGAAGTATTATTCAATAAATATATTTATAAAGGATTTTTGAATTGTTGCTATTTTTAGAATATTTGAAAAAAAAATCTCACGTACTCCTTGGCATACCTTCAAGTACCCCCAGGGGTACGCATACCCCCATTTGAGAACCACTGCCGTAGGACATACACCATTTGATATGCAGGTCATTTTTATGTGACACTTATTGAAATATCTTCTGTGACATCATGCACTAAAAGTGCACTTTATTTGTTTTAAACTATTGTAGTGGCGTTCTGTACAAAAAGTGCACTTTAATTTAGTGTTGTTTTGATTCCTATCGCCAACACTGCTGTCAACAGAGGAGGAAAAAAATGCTTTATTTAAATAAATATATTATTTATAAAGCAAATTGAAGTATAATTGGCAAATTTTCACCTTGGCACGCATATGTTCTTCCGAGAATGTTGTAGTCGTAATGATTTGTGCAGTCCTTTGAGACATTTGTGATTTGGGGCTATATAAATAAACATTGATTGATTGATTGATTGATTGATATGTGTCCTCTTTTTGGGGTTTCAGAATATGGTCAACCGGCAGTGCAATTAGCTTTAGCATTAGCATTAGCTTGGTCATGTATTTAAGCCTTGTCGACTAAAAAGACACACATCATAAAAATATACCCTTTCAAACATATTTAAACACCAAAACGATACATTTGGGGGTAACACTATTTACATAGAGTCACTTGTACCTGAGAAGGGAGATGTTTGAGTTCTACAGATACGAGGACCACATTTTTGTTCAGCTGTCATGTGTAATGACTGCCAGGAAGTCAGGTGTCCCCCAAGTGTAGCTCCCAGCACAACGCGCCCCCTGCTGGAGCCGTCCAGTACTACAAGGGCTCTTATTAATGCTGGCATTACAATAACGTTAGCTCCATATAATACAAAATAACGGTGCTTTACTGTTGCCATTAAAAATAAACATTTTTTAAGTTGCGAATATAAAAATGACCTAGTATTACAACTCAATAGCTTACTGTGCTACTTCTATCACTGTATTCAACAAACCCCCTTTCCATATGAGTTGGGAAATTGTGTTAGATGCAGGGGCGTCACTAGCCCTATTACTGTTCTGGGGCACACCTGGGGCACAAATAATTCATGTGAGCGTGCAAAGCGCACAAGCAAAAACATTTTTAGCACTTATTTATCATAAAAAAGACATAAATAGTGCTTTAAACTATGAAATCATATCAGATTATGTTGTATGGATCTTTGATTAACCACCTGAAATTAACTAATGCATTTGACCTACTTGTGCACTTTTTTACTCCAGACTTCTAAACTGCTACTGGTAAAAGCAAAAAGGAAGAGCAATGAATCTTTTTGAAATATATATTGCAGTAATCATCTTCAAATTTAACACCTACAAAAGTAAAACAAAAAATAAAGCACCCCTACATCTCTGGGTTCTTTTATATAATTTAATTTCCATTTATGGCAATGGGGCTAATGCTATTTCAGATACACAAAACTATAAAATATACACAAAACAATAAAGCCACAGTAGTAGAATAAATGAACAACTGTTGTGTGTCTGTCCAGGGAATCATTTTCTAAGAAGTAAACTGTAACGTCTCGTTTTAATTTTTGCAAAGTGGTCAATCACTTTGGACAGACATGGAAATATCACAGTAACTGTTACACAGTAGACCAGTGGTTCCCAACTGGTGGGTCGTGACATAAAAGTGGATTGTGTGTCATTTTCAGTGAGTCGCAGTCAGATGTGTGCATGAAAAAAAAAAAAGTTTAGGGAGAAAAAAATCAAATTGTGGCAACAAAACCAGATATTTTTAGCCATTTTTCTAGTGACTATTAGTGAGTATTTTAGTAAAAGGCAAACCGACTAACAAGTTGGAGAAGGACTCAGGACCAGGGGTGTTGCCAGACATATTTCACTGGGGCACGTGCCCCACTGTTGATCTGCAGTGCCCCAGTAAAAATTTCACCAATAAAACAAAAAAACGCTTCAGAGTTTTAAGTCTACATAACATAGACAACAGCGCACATACTACTTAGTATGGTAATTGATTGCTACTGTATTCACTCCACTAACAATGAGCACATGGCTAATTAATATGGTAATTTATTTCCAATGTGGATTGAGACTTCGGTTGAGAGAGAGAGACAGACAGAGAGAGAGGGAGAGAGAGAGGGGGGGGCTGCGAATCACTGCGTGAGGTAGGTAACGTTAGCCAACAACAATTTGTTAATTACATTATTTTGATTTTGATTTGACTCAAACTGTAACTCCTAGATGGATATCAGAAAGTTGTTTGCCCGCAGCAGGGAAGAAACAGCAAGGAATGAGAGATGTAAGTGAAGTCCTTGCTAGCTAGGCAACATTATTGTCTTAAGTTGATGCTAAGTTAGCTAAAGTTATTCCTTGTATCAAGACAAACATATTCATTTGCTGTACGAGCTGTCGGGGGAATTTCCAATGAACATGAAACATAATGTTGGTTATTGTCTGCGGGTTCTGCATCAATGATGATTTGGAGTAAGCATGTGTGAGTTGAGTGCTTCTAAAAAGGTTTATCTTCAGGAAGAAAAACATTTTTCCATATCATCAAGTCATGAGCCAATTTTTAAATCGTTCAAGTTTATTTCACAGAAAAATAGCACAGTAGACTTGTCTTGTTAATCGGTGCGACTTTGACTAAAATAATCTTGTTTTGTCACCAGAAAAATGGCTACAGCTAAAGCATCTGGTTTTGTTTCCAGAAAAAATAGTAACATTTCTGTATTTGTTTTCAGAAAGATGGCTGAAAATATCGGGTTTTGTTGCCCTATTTAGATTTTTTTTTAATATATTTCCATGTCTGTCCTGAGTCCTCCTCCAACTTGTTAGTCGGTTTGCCTTTTGCTAAAATACTCACTAATAGTCACTAGAAAAAAGGCTAAAATAATCTGGTTTTGTTGCCAGAATTTGATTTTTTTTCTCCCTAAACTTTTTTTTTTTCATGCACACATCTGACTGCGACTCACTGAAAATGACACACAATCCACTTTTATGTCACGACCCACCAGTTGGGAACCACTGGTCTACTGTGTAACAGTTACTGTAATATTTCCATGTCTGTCCAAAGTGATTGACCACTTTGCAAAAATGAAAATGAGACGTTACAGTTTACTTCTCAGAAAATGATTCCCTGGACAGACACACAACAGTTGTTCATTTATTCTACTACTGTGGCTTTATTGTTTTGTGTATATTTTATAGTTTTCTGTATCTGAAATAGGATTAGCCACATTGCCATAAATGGAAATTAAATAATATAAAAGAACCCAGAGATGTAGGGGTGCTTTATTTTTTGTTTTACTTTTGTAGATGTTAAATTTGCAGATGATTACTGCAATATATATTTCAAAAACATTCATTGCTCTTCCTTTTTGCTTTTACCAGTAGCAGTTTAGAAGTCTGGAGTAAAAAAGTGCACAAGTAGGTCAAATGCATTAGTTAATTTCAGGTGGTTAATCAAAGATCCATACAACATAATCTGATATGATTTCATAGTTTAAAGCACTATTTATGTATTTTTTATGATAAATAAGTGCTAAAAATGTTTTTGCTTGCGCGCTTTGCACGC
Source organism: Nerophis ophidion (assembly GCF_033978795.1). Taxonomy (NCBI): domain Eukaryota; kingdom Metazoa; phylum Chordata; class Actinopteri; order Syngnathiformes; family Syngnathidae; genus Nerophis; species Nerophis ophidion. The sequence goes on along the minus strand of NC_084616.1, from coordinate 16,712,480 downwards.
TCACATGAATTATTTGTGCCCCAGGTGCGCCCCAGTACAGTATTAGGTCTAGTGACGCCCCTGTTCAGACCCCTTTAAATGTGTTACTCTTTGATTCATTGGAGCCACCTATCGCTTTTGCATCAAGGCATGGTCTTGTAGGACTTCCTTCGGCAGCAGCTGCTTTATTCCGCAGTGTTACACATGGTGAAGTTTATAATAATAGTAACATCAGATGCTGGGTTTAAGAATGATGATGACACACCTGTGTTTTAAAGAATATGAACAAAGCAGGGGCATTATATGGAACTGAAAATGCTCCCTTTTACAACATTTAAATTAAATGTGAAGATAAATGTTGATAGTCAATGATTACCAAGTTTTTCAGTGCACAATGTGACTCAGAAGGTTCCAAGTCAACTTCAGAAATGCGTTATCCTTTCAACTTTTGTCGACATTGACTGTAATTTCAGTCTACTAAAATGTTGACTACCTACACTAAAATTAAATCCATTTAGATGACTAAAATATGACTTACACTAAAATGCATTGTCCGACTAGAACTAAAACAAAACTAACACTGATATTAATCTGATATATTAGCACAAATTATGGAACATACTTTTTTATTTTATAGTGTGGAATTTTTAAAAAGGCTTGATCAAGTGAAATTATTCACAGAACAATGTTGGGTATAGAAAACACTAAACTTACAACATAAAAGTACATGTATTTTTTTATGGCAGAATGTTGGAAAATGATTGGCCGAGTGAAATTACTTAAGAGAACAATGGTTTGTATCAAAAGCACTAATGAAATGTGTGCTTTTTAAGTGTAGTGCTAATTAGTTGTATTGTTTTTGCCGTACACCAAACGGCCAAAATGATTTATTAAATTTAGCTCATGACGCAGTAAGATGAAGGATGCGAACACGTTTGTTACTGGATACTTTGTATTAAGCTTCTGCCTTGGGGACTTTGTGTTTGTGTGTGTGTGTGTGTGTGTGTGTACATGCCACACAACAATAATTAGGTGATAATTGTTTATATTGACAAATGTGCAGTTTTAGTCTGCAACATAGTTTAATGCAAGTTGAAGTCATCTAATACATGTTTTGTTGCTGATTTTGGACCAATATTCAATATTAATATTGGCTCAGGACACCCCTCATCTTAGTTGTAACATTGATTTATCTTGACGCTAAGACTGACCTTCTTTTAGGAAGCCATCAAGTGTTGGATCACACAACCTGACATTCTGCTCTCGACTATCCAAGACAGGCAGCAACATGTTCTGTTTATATAAAAAAAGAGTAAACATTAATGACCAAGAAAACAGTCAACAAATAGTTACCTATTGATGTGCTTAAAAAGTGGTGTTTTTAAATAAAATAGAACCATTATTCGAAAGTAAATACTTTTCTAAACAGCTGGTATAGTATGAAGACATGCTAACTGTGAGCAAAGATGATTTATCAATCATTTCTGGTAACGAGAATTACTGCAAATGTGTCAAAGGTGGCTCAAATTTAATGCTGTTTAATAAGATAAGTTAAGATAATATCTAATGTCTACAGTTGCAGTATAATATAAACTAACTTACCAACTGTTAGTCCACTCAATTCATTGGGGATCTGTGAAAAACGAGATATTAGATTTTCTGGAGTCACAATTCACTTAAAACATTCGAGCAACTTAACTAAGATTGTACGTAAGTAAACTTACAACTTAACTAAGACTGACCAAGTTCTAGTACACAGGTAAACACCTAGCATAAATGCTAATTAGCGATAATTAGCATACTAAACAAACGTTACTTGTTAAAACTATGCCATAACACAGGTAGCAAAATGATCACTAGTAGCAAACACAATAAACACACAGTTAGTTAGTTATTTGGGTGAAATGACTACTAGTAGCAAGCTGAATAAACACTCAGTTATATGGGTGAAATGATCACTAGTAGCAAACACAATAAACACACAGTTAAATGGGTGAAAGCACTAGTAGCAAACACAATAAACAGTTATATGGGTGAAATGATCACTAGTAGCAAACACAATAAACACAGTTAGTTATATGGTTGAAATGATCACTAGTAGCAAACACAATAAACACAGTTAGTTATATGGGTGAAATGATCATTTTAGATGACACAATAAACACACAGTTAGTTGTATGAGAGAAATCACCACTAGTAGCAAACACAATAAACACAGTTATATGGGTGAAATGATCACTAGTAGCAGACACAATAAAAACACAGTTTGTTATATGGGTGAAATGATCATTTTAGCTGACACAATAAACACACAGTTAGTTAGTTGTATGAGTGAAATCACCACTAGTAGCAAACACAATAAATACACAGTTAGTTATATAGTTGTGATCAAAATTATTCAACCCCCACACAATTTTGGTGTTTTAGCAAGTTGACATTTATTCCGTATTTTGTTTATAGTCATATCAAATAAAGATGTGTCAAATAGACAAATGCAACTTGAATTGTAACACTTTATTTTACAAAATACCCAAACAGGACATTTTTCTTAATATCTCATTGACAAAATGATTCAACCCCCTAGTTACATGCATCTTTAGTACTTAGTAGAACACCCTTTGGCAGTAATGACATCCTTCAAAGGTGATACATAACCGGACACAAGCTTCTTGCAACCATCTACAGGTATTTTAGCCCATTCCTCTTGGGCAAAGGCCTCCAGTTCATTCATATTCTTGGGCTTGCGTGCTGCAACTGCCTTCTTCAAGTCCCACCACAGCTTTTCTATAGGATTTAGGTCTGGCAACTGTGAAGGCCACTCCAGAGTCTTCCAGCCCTTCTTCTGCAACCACTCTGATGTTGATTTGGAGGAATGCTTGGGATCGTTGTCCTTTTGGAAGGTCCAACGTCTCCCAAGCCTCAGTTTCGTCACTGACTTCATGACATTTGCAGCTAATATATCCTGCTAGGAAATAGAATTCATAATGCCTTGAACGCGCTGGAGATTCCCGGTACCTGAGGCAGAGAAACAGCCCCAGAGCATGATTGACCCCCCACCATGCTTAACAGTAGGCAAGGTGTTCTTCTCTTTGTAAGCTTCATTTTTTTCTCCTCCAGACATAACGTTGATTCATAGGCCCAAAGAGTTCCAGTTTTGTCTCATCACTCCATAGAAAAGTTTTCCAAAACCTTTAGGGTTTGTCAAGATGAATTTTGGCATACTGGAGTCTATTTTTCTTGTGCCTGGTAGTCAGAAGTGGGGTGCGCCTGGGAGTTCTGGCATGGAGGCCTTCATCTCGTAGTGCGCGCCTTATTGTCTGGGACGAAACCTGCGTTCCCCCCTCTGCAATGTCCTGTTGTAGTTCCTCAGTTGTTACCCGGGGGTTTTTTAACCACTGTACGCTTCAAATACAGGACAGCAGTTGCACACAGCATCCTCTTTCTACCACGCCCAGGTAGTGTTTCGACTGTGCCTTTAGCTTTATTTAAACTTGCGAATTATGCTCCCAATTGTGTCTCTTGGAATGTGTAATGCCTTTTCTGTTTTTCTTATATCCATATCCTTTCTTATGAAGAGAAATTACCTCCTCTCTTGACTTCTTTGACCACTCCCTGGACTTCACCATGTTGCAAATACACCATTGACCATCTACAAAAAGCTGAGCGTCACAGTATTTTTCAATCAGTTTAATTGTTGCTCGTTATGGTTCTAATCACATCTACCGGTGTTTTCAACACCTGATTGAAAAGACCTTATTCAAATTCTGTTCTTAAGAGTTATGATCTTCAAGGGGTTGAATAATTTTGTCAATGAGATATTAAGAGAAATGACACTGTTTGGTATGTTACAAAATATAATGTTGTAATTCAAGTTGCACTTGTCTATTTAATGCATCTTTATTTGATATGACTATAAACAAAATACGGAATAAATGTCCAACTTGCTAAAACACCAAAAATGTGTGGGGGTTGAATAATTTTTATCACAACTGTAGCTTCTCTCCCTCCTTTATCGTCCCATCCGTCCTACCTGTCCAGAATCTGTACATTGTTGTTGTCAAAGGAGTGCTGTTTCTCACTGAAGTGCAGGTAGACAGCTGAGTCTAGACCTGAAGAGTTTGCTATGCGTCGGGTTAGTGCTTGTTTTGTTTCCCCAATATATGAATCAGTACATTCATCATTACACTGGATAGCATACACCGGGTCGTTTTTGTGGATGTGGGGTGTCCGGTCTTTAGGGTGCACCAGTTTCTGTCTCAAGGTGATGCCTGGTTTGAAGTGTACTGGGATGTTGTGTTGGTTAAAGATTCTTCTGAGTTTCTCAGATGGACCTGATAAATATAGAATGACAATATTTTTGCATCTGACACTTTTTTTTTTTTTTACTCCTAATCCACTCTGTTCTAGTTATTTCTGGAAGAGGATGACCAGCTGAGGTAACCACATGTTTTTGAGGGATTTTCTCAATTGCTTGTGCTCTTTTTTCTTTGGCCTGTGAGCTGGTAGGAACATTATCAGCTCTGCATTGTAGGGTTCTGATAACACCCAGTTTGTGGTGTGAATCCAAAAGTAGGTATTCATCGTTATGTGAGGGTTTTCGGTAAACCCCAACATGGAGGCCCCTGTTTACTCCAATGTGGACGTCACAGTCCGAAAAAGGCAACTTACTGTATTTGGCAATCTCACGTGTGAATTTGATGTTTTTGTCCACTGAGTTCATGTGCCCAGTGAAGGCTTGCACTTCTTGGTTTCTGATTTTTCACCCATGTGTCATCTACAAATCTGTCCCAATGACTTGGTGCTGTTCTCTTAAAAAAGCTGAAAGCTCTCTATTCCATGTCCTCCATGTAAGTCTTTGCTACTATTGGCACAACCATGGTTTTGTCAGTAAAACGTTCCCATGACTTAAAAGTACGTAGTGTTGATGCAAAGTTCTCTCAAAAGGCAAATCTGTTCTGGGTTTAGTGTGGATCCATCCTGTAAGGTGCGATCACCTAGTAGACGTTGCCTCACTGTCTCTACTGCATCCTGGGTTGGAATACAGGTGGACAGGGAGGTGACGTCGTATAAAACTATAGTTTCATTTTTCTCCAGCTTTATATCTCTGATCTTCGCTACAAAGTCGATTGAGTTTTGGACATGATGTTCAAGGAGGCACGTAAATAAAGTAATGCCTTGCACATATTAGTTATTGAAGTACTTGTTTGTATGTTTAGTTCATTCTTAAAATTGTTTTACATTGAGCAAGAGAGCACAGCATGCCAAGTCAAATACCTTGTCGGAAAGCTGTTTCCGACTGTATTCATGTTTGGCCCCGCCCCTAAATGAGGCATGCATTGTTTTGCGCTTTGCGGCAATGTCCCTTCTGTTACCCGACAAGCCTCAAAGCCACTGTGCATTTGCTCCCATCACTCGTTGTGTCCTCATTCCTGTTGTGTACTGTGTTTTTTTTACTTGATAGTGTGACTTTGCCCTCTTAGGTGTGTACACTCCCATCAAATATAAAGTGGCTAACAACACAATCCTAAACAACAAATGGCGTTATTATCATAGCCAAGCTGGCATGTTGCTAGCTAGTCCAAACAGGCAGTGACTTGTTGAGGATTTTCAATCCGATGTAGTGCAAAATGGGCGGGTTCAAGCGGCGACTTAACTTTGACAGGTGGGGTTTTACTATGGTCACCAGGAAAACAGTTCAAAGAGGCACATAAATAAAGTAATGCCTTATATTAGTTATTTAAGTACTTGTTTGTATTTTGAGTTCATTCTTAAAATTATTGTTTTACATTGAACAAGAGAGCACAGCATACCAAGTAAGATTCCTTGTGTGTTAATAAACATTTTTGGCCAATAAAGCTGATTCTGATTTTGATCCTTTCCGACTCCCACAGAAGAAAAGTTCAACACTCTCTAAGAAGGGCGTGTCTTTAAGTTACATTACAATACAGTACATTGCGTCACAAGCAAAGTCCTTCACATTAATGTGAACACATTGAGGAAGTGAATTGTCATTTGATCAGGTGCACAGTTGTAATGACAACGATCGCAAGGTAAGTTTGTCACTTTCTTTGTCTCGCTAAGTTGCTAACGAACAAATATTTTCATACAGCACTTGTGACAGCAGATCATGAACATGCTTTTGTTATCAATGCCGATTGTGAAAATACACTACAGACTGCCTGGTAAGTCCATTCTAATGTTCCAAAATGATTAAATAAATTTACACCTATTATGACAGTTTTTACTTTTATGACCACTTTTGACATTGTTTACCTTGACCCAACATGAGTGGTTATGAACAAGTGCATTTTAGTCACTTTTTGTGGTTTCTTTTTTTAAAGAGAAAATAACCAAACATTAAACAATGATACGCATTACATAAGTATACAAATAACTTATTTTCTGTGATATCAAGCAGTTTTTTTTTGTTTACTTCAAAGGGGAACTGCACTTTTTGTTTCAGAATGTTGCCTATCGTTCCCAATACATTATGAGTGACAAGAGGACAATTTTTTTTGCAGTCTAACATGTCAAAATTGTCTCGTTCTTGGTGGCTAGCAATGCAGATAATGGGAAAAGTCCATTCTATCTCTAAATCACTTCAAAAATGCATTCAAAAATTGTCAACAATACTTAATTTACGTTCTGTAACCTGTATAATAACCAAGCTGTAGCAACTTCGTTATTAACGATCGCCAGGTAAGTTGGTCACTTTCTTGTCTCGCTAAGTTGCTAACTAACAAATGTTTTCATTCTGCACTTGTGACAGCAGATCATGAACTTATTTATTTTATCAATGCTGATTGTGCAAATACACCGTATAGTGGCTGGTAAGTCCATTGTAATATTCCTAAATTATTTATTACATTTAAACCTATTATGACACTGTTTTGATTTTTACGACTATTGTTGACATTGTTTAGTTTGACCATACATGAAAAGTTATGAACAAGTGCATTTTAGTCCATTTTTTCGTTTTCTTTTTTAAAGGGAATATAAACAAACAAACAATGATATGCACTACGTATGTACACAAAACATGTATTTTCTTTGATATCAAACAGTTTTTTGTGTTTACTTTAAAGGGGAACTGCACTTTTTTTTTTTTTTAGAATTTTGCCTATCGATCACAATCATTATGAGAGACAAGAAGAGAAAAGTTTTTTTTGGTAGTCTAACATGTAAATATCGGCTTGTTCTTGTTGGCTAGCAATGCCGCTAATGGGAAGAATCCATTCTACCTCTAAATCACTTTAAAAATAGATTCAAAAACCGTCAACAATACTTTAATTTACGTTCTGTAACCTGTTTAATAACCAAGCTGTAGCAACATTGTTATTGCAAAAGCGAACACTGAGGAACTCTTTTTTTTCTAGAGTACTAACATCACCATGAGGACGTTTCGCCATGTATAAGCCATAAAAGCTAACCACGGCAAGAGATAAGCTAGCATCTACGTCAACACAAAACGCTTTTGAGTTTGTAATACACAACACTGCCGTAGGACACAAATCCATACAGAGTGAAAAACATGAACAATCATATTACAGTATCTGTAAAGTATTATTTCACGTTTTTTGTACACAGCTAGCCAGACAGTGTATGTACTGTAGTTGTAATAACACGCATGAATATAGTGACTCACTCGATGGACATTTGTTCGTTTGGTTCAGCTGGCCAGGGACGTTTTTTTCCGGTTTATTTTGGGTAAGCACTCCATTTATGTCGAAATTTGCAGCGTCAAGTCACGCCGAACTCACTCTATCAGGTTCCGTCTACTCCAACGTTTCACCCTTCCTTTGTGCTCGCTTCTATAAGCAGCAGTTCATCCTCAGTATATTCAGATAAAAAAAGATAAGGTTGTTATCATTTGTCCAAAAAATGTGTCTTCTTTGTCTGGTATCAATTCTGTCATGATTAGAAGACAAACACACATTTGTTGCCAGAACTTGCATTGCAATGGAAACAGAAATAAATGTGTGGACGAAATCAGTCAGGCAATGATTAAAATGACCAAAATACGGTAAATATTGAACGTATTACACATATTGTTATGAATAGTTTTGAAGTTGTTTTAGAGCAGTGGTCCCCGATTAGCTGAGTCCGATTAGCTGTGTCTTTCAAGCTTTTTTTTAATCTTTTCAAAATCCTAAAAAAAAGAAAAGTTACTGTCCCTCATAATGATCGTCAACGATGGGTCTTAAAGGGGAACTGCACTTGTTTTGGAATTTTGCCCGACTGTGGGCAGAGTTGACTTAAATATTCATATTACAAGATGGTTGATATTCTAAAAAGATTAAACTCTCTTCTTGTTTTGTTTTTTGTCAGTGACTCACTCGCTCAAGTATTTCCACACTGCGTCCTCTCAAGTTACAAACTTCCCAGATTATGTGGTCGTGGCTTATATTGATGACGTTGAGATCGGTCACTATGACAGCAACACAAGGAAAGCAGAAGCCAAACAAGAATGGATGAAGAAATTTGCAACGGTGGATCCAGAGCACTTTTTGTTGCAGACACATTTAGGTATTCGCGATGAAGTGGAGGACAAAGAGGACTTGGAAAGTTTACAGAAGAGCTTCAACCACACTGAAGGTTTGTTAATAAATGTTTGATGTACTAAAAAAACAAACATTATTGCACTTGTCTGTGGGCATCCATAATGACGTAGAAAAAACACATGAAGGGCACTTAGAGAGCTCAAGTTATCAAAACTCACTTGTCTTGCATGTTGGCAGCTGCTGAAGAAGCCCTATTGTTAATGGTTTGTTGTTTTCTTGATTTGTGTGTTGGGTCACGTGAGCAGGGACGTTATACAGTGTGGCACTGCAGTTATGTTGTCCTGCTTGTTCGCCTTAATGAAGCCTTTGCAAAGCGTCATCGGGTGTGGTACCTGGCTTATTTGGAGGAATGCCAACACCTGTTGGCAAAAGGAGAAGCAAAATGGTCAAAATAAAAGGGTTCAGGGGTAGAACAACCAGCAACAAAAAGGATAGATTTACTCATCCCACAATGGGGAATTTATGTGGTAGTAGTGCAAATACAAAAGATTCATCAAATATAAGTTCAAACACACAAAAACAAGACGGAAACATCATAGAATACAAAAGACAGGAAAGAGCGCTGAGCTGATGCAATCTGCTGGCACTTCAATGGCGCCATTTCTACATACAGCCACAAAACTAAATCACACTGGAAAAACAAAAAATAAGCAGTAAATAATTGGGGTGTCAAGAAAAAAAACATGTTTAAATGAATTGCGATTCTTATTTGTAATGATTCTTAATTGATTAAAAAAATTCTCAAAAATGTATTTTTAAAAATGTCAGTTAATTTTTATTTTCATTTCCTGTACAGCCATTTAGACAAATCATATCGATGTAGATTATATCTGCTGTACACATTTACTTTAGAGAAGAGAAGTGTTGGATTGTTGCCTTATTTGTATTTAACTTTATTAAATGATTGGGTAGAATTGTATTAAAAACTGTTTTCTTTTAGGTAATATAAAAATTGATAAGATATGTTTATGTATTTTATGGAGGTACGTAGTTATCAGAGAACTGGCATCCAAAGTTATTAAAATATATATTTTTTTTTAATCGAGAATGGTTTCTGAATTGAATCGTTAACCCTAAGAAATGAATTGAATCAATCTCAACCCTAATGAATAATTATTTTGTGCACATCCGATTGGACCATGCATAGACAAACAGAACAAAAACAATTTCAACACCCACATACTGTACATGGCGGTGGCCATGGCCATCGTCTGCTGGGGTGGGACGTAGCACGACCAGAGACTAGAACAGACCTAAAGCAACCCACGGTAGCCTACCGCGTCCTAGGCTGCCCACTAGCTCTCTGCCAGTACAACCCAGTTTCAGTGGGGGCAGATGTACTCCCTTGGATTCTACCAAGACCAAGGGAAAACATGGATTGGATAGAAAAAAGGAAAGGGTGGAAAGAAGCGGATAATGTGTCCAGGTTGAAAGATATGTGGACATTAGATTCTATAGTTTCCTAAATATTAATACAGACAGATGAAAGGACCCGGTATAAGAACATTTTGGAGCAGGAGTATCTATTCCAGATGTTGGTGCGTCAACCTGTAATAGAACGACTAATAACCTGTCAGACACTTACATAACAACCTATTAAAGGAGAGTAATATAAAGGGATGTGTAGGAGAGAGCAGGTGGTGTACACACATCTTAGGGTAGGACTAGGCCCGGAATGTCGTCATTTTAGGTGCAAAGCCACTTGTTTTTTCGTGTCCTTAACCTTTTGAGGGCAAAAAGGCCAAATGTCAGGGCAGATTTTTGTGCGCACTCATGCTTGTTACATGAGGGCACTGGTCACTATACAGACCTCCAGCCTCATTCCGAAGAAGTAAACAGTGCCTGGTCATGCTTTGTGTTTTGTGGCAATACGCATGTGCATCTAAGAAGGCAGCCCCCAAAACAACTTGTTTTCAAGAGACACTTAGAAAGGGGCTTGAAGTTGGTCTGTGAAGCAAAATGTATCCAAAGTTTGACAAAAAGCACCATCATTACAGGCTATGTAGAACACAAGGAAGTGTGGTAATTGGAGAGTAAAATCCTAGTATGACCTCTTAAAGACACAATTGTGTATGTGTGCATGTGGGTTGATGGTGATTAAGCCTTACTCCATTTTATACACTGTGTGTTACTCTTCCAGGTCTTCACATTTACCAGAGGATGACGGGCTGTGAATGGAATGATGAAACTGATGAAACCAAGAGTTGGAGACAGTCCAGTTATGATGGAGAAGATTTTTTAGCATTAGATACCAAGACATGGACATGGACTGCAGCAAAACCACAAGCCGTTCCCATGAAACACACGTTGGACCATGATCAAGATTTTATGACGTACTTAAAGTTTTACCACACTGAGATCTGCGTTCATTACTTGAAAAAGTATGTGAACTTTGGTAGAGACATACTAATGAGAAGAGGTAAACCACATGACGTACGCTGATAGCCCACCCCCTGTAGGAACATAAGTAACATTACAACCTACACTCTTTCCCATGCAGACCTTCCAAAGGTGTTTCTCCTCCAGAAGACACCGTCCTCTCCGGTCAGCTGCTTCGCGACAGGTTTCTACCCCAGCAGTGCAACAATGTTTTGGAAGAAAGACGGCAAGGATCTCCACGAGAACGTGGTGCACGGAGAAGTCCTACCAAACCCCGATGGAACCTTCCAGATGACGGTGGATCTGAAAGTGGAGGTGACGGCCGAAGTGGAGGGCAAGTACGAATGTGTGTTTCAGCTGTCTGGTGTCAAAGAGGACCTGGTCACCAAGCTGGAGAAAAGAAGGATTCTGAGCAACGCAAGCGATGAAGGTGAGGAGAACACATTGAGTTGAATTATTACATCCTCAAATCAAAAACATTGAATTTTATCAAAACTTCCACCATTATTGATCCATGTCACAAGAACAATGCTGGATATTGATAGCATGCATGCAAAGTACTCATTTAGGTTTCCTCTTCTTGCTTTTTTGCTCTCAACAGACAACGTGAGGGTCATCGTCGGCACCACGTTGGCGGTCTTCATTGCCGTGATCCTCGCTATCATTGTCATTGTCGTAGTTGCCATACGTCACAAGAACAAAAAAGGTGAGGGTCACACTTCTTTTTTTGTAAGTTGGTGGTTTACTCCAGTCTGGAAAGGTGCCAACAAACACTCCAACATCCTCAGAGAGAGAGCACACACAATCACATAGAAAGGTGATGTGAAGACAGAAGTCCAAGTCATCTTGTGTGTCTTTTATTTCAGCCAACTATGATCCAGCTGGTAAGTCAATCATATTCTCTTTTCTTTGAGCCGCCATAACCATAGCAGGGGTGAAGGATCACTCGTATAAAAGTCTGATGTGGACGTTTGTTACAAGATTAGCCTGAATATCTTCCTTTCATCTTACTGGATAGTAGGGTGGGACATCTCTTAGTGATGGACATAACCATATGCATCGAGATACATGGGTTTCCATACCATTCAAAAAAGTTATATTTTAAAAACTGAATAATTAGATAGGGTGTATGAATGATTCTATTCCATGGTTAAGATTTGTTGATAGACACCTTTGTTCAGTTTTTTTCCGTATTGGCCCTCTGAATATGGGTCGTCACTCTGCATGAAAGGAATTACTCGCTGTGCACTCTTTGCTTGTTTTATTTAGTACTATTGCAGCAACAGCAGCAGCAGCTGGTAATAACTTAAAAGTAAACATGAGCATAACAAAACAATGTATCTGTGAATCATCATAATGTACAGTGGGGCATAAAAGTATTTAGTCAGCCACCGATTGTGCAAGTTCTCCCACTTAAAATGATGACAGAGGTCTGTAATTTTCATCATAGGTACACTTCAACTGTGAGAGACAGAATATGAAAAAAAAATCCAGGAATTCACATTGTAGGAATTTTAAAGAATGTATTTGTAAATTATGGAGAAAATAAGTATTTGGTCAACCATTCAAAGCTCTCACTGATGGAAGGAGGTTTTGCCTCAAAATCTCACGATACATTGCCCCATCCATTCTCTTCTTAACACGGATCAATCGTCCTGTCCCCTTAGCAGAAAAACATCCCCAAAGCATGATGTTTCCACCCCCATGCTTCACAGTAGGTGTGGTGTTCTTGGGATGCAACTAAGTATTCTTCTTCCTCCAAACACGACGAATTGAGTTTATACCAAAAAGTTATATTTTGGTTTCGTCTGACCACATGACATTCTCCCAATCCTCTGCTGTATCATCCATGTATCCATTTTGGTATAAACTGATCTGCTGATCCAGACGCATCTCAGACGCACCCCACTGTCAACTGATTGATAGTCTCGTGCAACATCCGGTCGGTTAATCGATGAATCTAAAGATTCACAGCTGATTCTACTCGAATGAGGTGACTACTGCCGACTCAACCGAATAGCTCACTTGTCAAACTGAATAGCCAGTCAAACCAGTTTATCGTTACCAACCCTACTGGATAGCAGAGTCGGAAACTGGCGTTTTTGGAAGTTTTGGTACTACTGTTGGTTAACATTAGAGCTGTCAAATTTAAAGGGAAAGTAACGAGTTAACGCTAATTTACTTTAACAGCAATTTTTATTTCCCTTTGCCTGATTTGTGACCGTCAGCCCTCACCGTAAGTGCGGGAAAACACACAGGTGCTGCGGGAACAAAGACGGAGCAGAAACGGACAAAGAAAAGGACACACTAAATGGGAAAGTTACCCAAAGCCCCAAAGCAGGGTCTCCTCACAAGACCGAAGCCATCTGCCTCCGCTGTGAGCAGAGTCCTCATCGCATCCCACTACGAACAAAAACAAACTTTTCACAGAAATTGCAAATTGGGTGTCAACACCCCTAATTCTGCGACCGATCAGTATTGTGGAGTAATGATACTAGACGGTAATCTAAGGAAAGCACAGTCGACATGCTGACCCAGGCACTTTTTATGCTATAATATAATAGTTATTTATAGTACATGTGTGGCTGAGTCAGAAGTGGTGTGCATGTGTGAAGTGTTTGTGTTAAGCTGTTTTAAAAAGGATAATGCATAAGAAACATGTGCAAAATACAACAAAATATCCAGTCCCATGTTGACAGTATTAAAAACTTGACAATCATCTGTCTCAGGCAGTGATTCTCAAGCTGTTGTACTGCTCCATCTAGTGGTAAGCTAAATAATCACTTAATTAAATATAGTAATGACGTCACATATTTATTATTTTATTTTCCGTTACTGTTAAAAATGTTTGGAACGTTACAGTGGCCAAAAATATTGTTAAATATACTTGTTAAATAAACACTCCGCCTTTTTTTTTTTTTATGAATACGTAGGCTTTCTATGCTACCGCGTTTTAATGCTGGTCATTATGGTGGTTGCCAAGTGTTTTCCGAGGTGGTACTAAGTGAAAATAAGTTTGAGAACCACTGGTGTAAGGTAGACTTATTAAAGCTAATAACCTATCTGTGATTAACCGTGATTAATTATGAGTTAACTATGGACAAAATGTGATGAATTACAATTAAATATTAAATATAAATCTTGATTGTTTAATAGCTCTGTTTGAAATGTAAATGATACCATCCCCTGCCCCGAGTCACGTGACCTGCTGACACGCAGGAAATGAAAACGTATCCCATATTTAACTTTTGACAGGAAGTAGAAGTGCACCACTCTGCTTCTTGATGTTTGTCAACCAATGGAGTCACACATCAAAGATCTGATACGAGTGAAGATGCACCTTTTAAATATACAGTGGGGAACATGAGTATTTGATGCCCTACGTTAGCATTCTGAATATCATGCAAGTTCTGGACTCTTCATACCTTTGGAAGGAAGTAAAGGTTCAAAATGTGACGAGTTATGCGTTTGTGTTTGTCTGACAGCTGGTGACGAGGGTACCTACCGCACAGAGAACTCAACGGATGAAAGCAGTCGAAACACAGTAAGTTAGCTCACACTTTGCCAATATATTGTTTTTGTTTTTTTCAATTTAAGTTTTTTGTTGCAGTAGATTTAAAATATGTTTTGTCCTGAGGACATACTTGCCGACCTTGAGACCTCCGAATTCGGGAGATGGGGGGGTTGAGTTTGGGTTGGGGGTTGGGGGGGTGTTCTGTGTTAGCAGGGGGTGTATATTGTAGCGACCCGAGAAAAGTTAGTGCTGCAAGGGGCTCTGGGTATTTGTTCTGTTGTGTTTATGTTGTGTTACGGTGCGGATGCTCTCCCGAAATGTGTTTATCATTCTTGTTTGGTGTGGGTTCACAGTGTGGCGCATATTTCTAACAGTGTTAAAGTTGTTTATACCGCCACCCTCAGTGTGACCTGTATGGCTGTTGAGCAAGTATGCTTTTCATTCACTTATTGTGTAAAAGCCGCATATTTTATCTGACAGGGCTGTTTGTATGGCGGAAAAGCGGACATGACGACAGGTTGTAGAGGACTTTAAAGGAAATGCCTTTAAGGCACGCCCCCAATATTGTTGTCCGGGTGGAAATCAGTAGAAATTCGGGAGAATGGTTGCCCTGGGAGATTTTCGGTAGGGGCACTGAAATTCGGGAGTCTCCTCGGAAAATCTGGAGGGTTGGCAAGTATGCCTGAGGAGCTTCCACCCTCATTTCTTTAACGTGGATTCACACCTAGCAAAACATGGCTAATGCCAACACTAACTAGAGTGAGACATTGTTCCAAAGAAAAGAAAAGTGTTGTCTGTAGTTGAGATTTCCGGCAACAAACCTGGAACAACTGAATGCACACTGCAACGTTTGTTCAAAATATGCAGCAGCACAACAAACTTTCTCCTTTCTTTAAAAGTAGGTGTAAAAAAAAAAAAAAAATCGGGAAATGACTTTATTGTGAAAAAATTTGAGATTTTATTTTTAGGCGATATCGCCCAAGCCTCGCTCACATGGACCATTTATGCATTCAAACTTATCTTTCAGCTAACGTTCCCACTTGGATTATTGTGCTTTTATCCTTTTCCTCCAGGATCTTTTGTGCACTGGGACAGAGAGCGACCACTGAGGAGCGTGGTCACACTTGAAGACGAGAAAGAGAAGTGTTTTGCTCATCATCAAATTGCTCCTTGTGTTTTACAGTCTCTTTTTTTATGTTTATGGCTTAGAAAACGAGTTACGATCAAATGTTTTGGCTGCCTTTTGTGGGATCACTTGCACTGTAACACTTGGATACTTGTAACTATGTATTTTCATTTTTGTACAGAGCTCTGTAAATCATTGGCCAAACGCTATGCACCTCCCAAACAATAGGGGGCGATTCTAGCCATTTGCCCTTTGTCAACCAAGAAGGAAATGCTACATGCTAATGGCAGTAACTGGTACAAAATGGGTCAAATTGATGATTTGATTACCAACGGTAAAGCCAGGATACATCATTGTGAGTTGTACTCTCACATACGATGGCCTTTCTACTTGAAATTTGAGAGGCATTGGTACACTTAATAATTGGGCTAATGCCCTCTTACAATTGCAAGATAATAGTACAAAGAAATATAAACTTGTCAGGCAGTGAATCTTTGGCACCACACGATTCGATTCAGAATAGATTCTCGATTCAAAACCAATACTTTTTTTAGTAACATTAGATGCCGGTTCTATGATTAAATTACATTCCTCCATAAAATAAACATGTATGAACAATTTATATATTACATTAAATACATTTGTTTTTGTTTAATACTATTCTACCCAAACATTCAATACAGTCAACTACAAATAAAGTAAGATAAGTATCCCACAAATTTCTAAAGTAAATCTGTACAGTAGATATGATCATCTACATCAACAACATGATTTGTCTGAGTGGCTGGACAGAACATATAAACAATTATATTAATTTAAATCCATTTTTGATGTTTTTGAATCAATTAAAAATCGTTACAAATAAGAATTACGATTAATCCGAAAATCGAAAAAAATCACAGGGTTTTTCCGGGTGAGTATTAAAATTCACTGAATGGGTTTTGCTATAATTGAGGCCTTAAAAGGCATTAAAAAGCATTACATTTGATATCCAAAGGCATTACTAAACATTTAATCCGGTAAAATAACAAATGCTTTTAGCTAATCTCAAGTCGGTGATTAAAGGCAGGCGGCGGTTAACAGTGCCAATTTGTTTTTGGGTGTGACCCACAAAGCAACCTCTGCTGTCGCCACCAAAACCGGCAGCTGCTGCTACCACTACAGAAAAATACATTCCCAGATTATACAATCTTGTGAGTCAAATTTAATTCAATACAGAGTAACAGTTAATGTAAGCTGTTCAACTATTCAAGATTAACATTGTCACATGCTTAGAATTGTGTCTGTATAGACAATAGTACATTTTGGATTATATAAAATAACTACCTGCAATAGGACACGGGCATTAAATGTGTTTTAAGTGGCATTAAAATAGCATTACATAAGATCTGTTGATAAGAAACCCTATATAAAAACCAGAGAGGAAACTTCATTTATTTGCACTTGTTAGGTGACGAGCAGCAAAAGCTGCTAAAGATCTATTGTAAATGTTGTAATTATTATTATTGCTGATCCTGACCTATTGTATTGTTCCATTTATTATTATCGCTGCTCCTTACATGTTGGAATTCTTCCGTGTATTATTATTGCTGCTCGTGACCTATTGGAATTGTTCCGTTTATCATTATGCTCCCAGTTACTTTCAGAGTTCATTTTAAAATTGTACTCAATGTTTTCAAATGCTTACACCAAGAAGTCCCGCCCTGTCTTCTTGAGTTGCTGCAGCCTTTTTGTCCCAGCAGGACTCTGAGGTGTTTAGACCAGCTCCTCCCAGCTGTCCCAATAACTAGGCTTAAAACCAGAGGAGATAGAGCCTTTCAATGGCAGGACCCAGACTGTGGAACAACCTTCCACTATCTATTAGGTACTCCCAGTCTCTGAGACAATTTAAATCTAGGCTAAAAATAATTTTTTACTCCATGACGTTCAAATCCAGTTAGACGGGATTTCTTGGTTGTTTTTATTTCTTGTTTTATACAATTATTAATTATTGCATTATAGTATTTTGGGTGATTCTGCACTTTTTTAAGGTAATGTTTACTATTGTGATGTATTCATCCTTCCATGTTACAATTTAAATGTGACACTATGTGCCCCTTTTTTTTGTTGCAAATTGTTTCTTATGTCTTTACAGCACTTTGGCCAACTGTACTTGTTATTAAATGTGTTATTTAATAAATAAACTGAACTGAACAAAGTGATTTAGCCTACTCCATAGGATGTGGGCGTGGGAAGGCGACAAACTTTGATGGTCAAATTCATGATTCGCCATGAAACTGAACGTTATTAACTCGACCTCACAAAAACACACCTTTTTAATCAGGCTTTTTACTGATCTTGTTCAATTTTTACATTTTGAATAATCTTATTGTATTTTCTATCTTAATGATTAATATTACTACACAGTACACACTGAAAAAAACATGTTGGATTAACTCTTAAAGAGCTGATATTAACTGTTTCAGATTGCATTTGGTCCCACTTAAAATTAAAGTAAAAATTACTAAATGGCCAGTGTCAACCATTCAGAGTTATTTCTACTCAATCAACAGTGAAATGTGTAAAAAATATTTAACACTGCTGCTTTTTCATTCTTATCAGAGTAATATGATAACACTTCAACACCAATTTGTATGATTTTTTACTTACCTGCAGTGTTTTTTTGCTACATATTTATATTATGCTCTATATTACTAAATTAGAAATCTATCAGAACATAATACATAAACTAAAACACATTCAGTCCAAAATCATTGAACTCTCCACTTAAATTCACAGCAACTTGCCTTTTGTTTCTCTCCATTAATCCATACTCCATCCATCCATTTTTTACCACTTATTCCCTTTTGGGGTTGCGGGGGGCGCTGGCGCCTATCTCAGCTACAATCGGGCGGAAGGCGGGTACACCCTGGACAAGTCGCCACCTCATCGCAGGGCCAACACAGATAGACAGACAACATTCACACTCACACACTAGGGCCAATTTAGTGTTGCCAATCAACCTATCCCCAGGTGCATGTCTTTGGAAGTGGGAGGAAGCCGGAGTACCCGGAGGGAAACAAAACATTGTATTTTCTTCTTTAACATACTGGTATGTGAACAATAATTTCAATTCATACTGGGCCACACCTTCCAAAATGTCATGCATCACATCAACTGAAAAGTTCTCAGCTGTGTGAAAATGTGTCAGGGAATTAAATGAGCATGAACACTTCACATCTAAAACTTAGGGAAGAGTTGAATTAAGAGACAATTCTTGAGTGTAAGCAGTGTGGGTGTCTTTGGATCACTACACCATTTTGGGAGAACCTTCAGAAAATTACGTTTGGAAGTCTTTTTTTAGCTAAATAAAACCTGCAAGCATTGAAGGACTTCACCAGACTGAAAGCCTAAATGATCACTTATCAATTATATGACGTAACAAAAGACATAAAACGCTTCAAAGTGTTCTTTAAGGGGCTCCCACAGAAGCTGTTGCCCTAGATGGAAGTGCGTACCTGTCAGTCACAAGGACGTAGGAGTGAATTCTGATTCTTGTTGCTCCCTCAGCAAGAAGGTAGGGCTGACAGCTTTGGGCGGTGATGTCCAGATGCTGCTGGACACTGGTTCCAGCCTACAAGATCACATCGATCAGTAGTATTTAGTGACCGACCTCTGACAATAGAGCAACTCACAACACTGTGCATGACATGGAAGTGATGAAAAGTACAATGGGTACGAAAAGTATTCAGACCCCTTTAAATGCGTTACTCTTTGATTCATTGGAGCCACCTATTGCTTTTGCATCAAGGCATGGTCTTGTAGGACTTCCTTCGGCAGCAGCTGCTTTATTCCGCAGTGTTACACATGGTGAAGTTTATAATAATAGTAACATCAGATGCTAGGTTTAAGAATGATGATGACGCACCGGTGTTTTAAAAAATATGAACAAAGCAGGGGCATTAAATGGAACTGAAAATGCTCCCTTTTACAACATTTAAATTAAATGTGAAGATAAATGTTGATGGTCAATGATTACCAAGTTCTTCAGTGCACAATGTGACTCAGAAGGTTCCAAGTCAACGTCAGAAATGCGTTATCCTTTTGACTTTTGTCTACAGTGACTGTAATTTTAGTCAACTAAAATGTTGACTACCTACACTAAAACTAAATCCATTTAGATGACTAAAATATGACTTACACTAAAATGCATTGTCCGACTAGAACTAAAACAAAACTAACACTGATATTATTCTGATATATTAGCACAAATTATACTTTTTTATTTTATAACGTGGAATTTTTAAAAAGGCTTGATCAAGTGAAATTATTCACAGAACAATGTTGGGTATAGAAAACACTAAACTTACAACATAAAAGTAAATACTTGTATTTTTTTATGGCAGAATGTTAGAAAATGATTGGCCGAGTGAAATTACTTAAGAGAACAATGGTTTGTATCAAAAGCACTAATGAAATGTGTGCTTTTTAAGTGTAGTGCTAATTAGTTGTATTGTTTTTGCCGTACACAAAACGGCCAAAATAATTTATTAATTTAGCTCATGACGCAGTAAGTTGAATGATGCGAACACGTTTGTTACTGGATACTTTGTATTAAGTTTCTGCCTTGGGGACTTTGTGTGTGTGTGTGTGTGTGTGTGTGTGTACATGCTACACAACAATAATTAGGTGATAATTGTTTATATTGACAAATGTGCAGTTTTAGTCTGCAACATAGTTTAATGCAAGTTGAAGTCATCTAATACATATTTTGTTGCTGATTTTGGACCAATATTCAATATTAATATTGGCTCAGGACACCCCTCATCTTAGTTGTAACATTGATTTATCTTGACACTAAAACTGACCTTCTTTTAGGAAGCCATCAAGTGTTGGATCACACAACCTGACATTCTGCTCTCGACTATCCAAGACATGCAGCAACATGTTCTGTTTATATAAAAAAAGAGTGAACATTAACGACCAAAAAAACAGTCAACAAATAGTTACCTATTGATGTTCTTAAAAAGTGGTGTTTTTAAATAAAATAGAACCATTATTTGAAAGTAAATACTTTACTAAACAGCTGGTATAGTATGAAGACATGCTAACTGTGAGCAAAGATGATTTATCAATCATTTCTGGTAAAGAGAATTACTGCAAATGTGTCAAATGTGGATCAAATTTAATGCTGTTTAATAAGATAAGTTAAGATAATATCTAATGTCTACAGTTGCAGTATAATACAAACTAACTTACCAACTATTAGTTCACTCAATTCATTGGGGATCTGTGAAAAACGAGATAGTAGATTTTCTGGAGTCACAATTCAATTAAACATTTGAGCAACTTAACTAAGATTGTACGTAAGTAAACTTACAACTTAACTAAGACTGACCAAGTTCTAGTACACAGGTAAACACCTAGCATAAATGCTAATTGGCGATCATTAGCATACTAAACAAACGTTACTTGTTAAAACTATGCCATAACACAGGTAGCAAAATGATCACTAGTAGCAAACACAATAAACACACAGTTAGTTAGTTATATGGGTGAAATGACTACTAGTAGCAAGCTGAATAAACACTCAGTGATATGGGTGAAATGATCACTAGTGGAAAACACAATGAACACAGTTAGTTAAATGATTACTAGTAACAAACACAATAAACACACAGCAAGTTAGTTAAATGATCACAAGTAACAAACACAACGAATACACAGTTAGTTAAATGATCACTAGTAACAAACAATGACCACACAGTTAGTTACTTAAATGATCACTAGTAACAAACACAATGAACAGTTAGTTACTTAAATGATCACTAGTAACAAGCACAATGAACACAGTTAGTTAGTTAAATGATCACTAGTAACAAACACAATAAACACAGTTAGTTAGTTAAATGATCACTAGTAACAAGCACAATGAACACAGTTAGTTAGTTAAATGATCACTAGTAACAAACACAATGAATACAAAGTTAGTTAGTTAAATGATCACTAGTAACAAACAATGACCACACAGTTAGTTACTTAAATGATCACTAGTAACAAACACAATGAACAGTTAGTTACTTAAATGATCACTAGTAACAAGCACAATGAATACACAGTTAGTTACTTAAATGATCACTAGTAACAAACACAATAAACACAGTTAGTTAGTTAAATGATCACTAGTAACAAGCACAATGAACACAGTTAGTTAGTTAAATGATCACTAGTAACAAACACAATGAATACACAGTTACTTAAATGATCACTAGTAACAAGCACAATAAACACACAGTTAGTTAGTTAAATAATCACTAGTATCAAACACAATGAACACACAGTTAGTTAAATGATCACTAGTAACAAGCACAATGAACACATTTAGTTAAATGATCACTAGCAACAAACACAATGAATACACAGTTAGTTAGTTAAATGGTCACTATAGTAACAAACACAATTAACACACAGATAGTTAGTTAAATGATCACTAGTAACAAACACAATGAACACACAGTTAGTTAGTTAAATGATCACTAGTAACAAGCACAATGAACACAGTTAGTTAAATGATCACTAGTAACAAACACAATGATCACAGTTAGTTAGTTAAATGATCACTAGTAACAAACACAATGAACACAGTTAGTTAAATGATCACTAGTAAAAAGCACAATAAACACACAGTCAGTTAAATGATCACTAGTAACAAACACAATGAACACACCGTTAGTTACTTAAATGATCACTAGTAACAAACACAATGAACACACAGTTAGTTACTTAAACGATCACTAGTAACAAACACAATGAACACACAGTTAGTTACTTAAATGATCACTAGTAACAAACACAATGAACACAGTTAGTTAAATGATCACTAGTAACAAGCACAATAAACACACAGATAGTTAGTTAAATGATCACTAGTAACAAGCTCAATGAACACACAGTTAGTTACTTAAATGATCACTAGTAACAAACACAATGAATACACAGTTAGTTACTTAAATGATGACTAGTAACAAACACAATGAGCACCGTTAGTTAAATTATCACTAGTAACAAGCACAATAAACACACAGATAGTTAGTTAAATGATCACTAGTAACAAGCACAATAAACACACAGATAGTTAGTTAAATGATCACTAATAACAAACACAATGAATACACAGTTAGTTATTTATATGATCACTAGTAACAAACACAATGAACACAGTTAGCTACTTAAATGATCACTAGTAACAAACACAATGAACACACAGATAGTTAGTTAAATGATCACTAGTAACAAACACAATGAATACACAGTTAGTTAGTTAAATGATCACTAGTAACAAGCACAATGAACACAGTTAGTTAAATGATTACTAGTAACAAACACAATAAACACACAGCAAGTTAGTTAAATGATCACAAGTAACAAACACAACGAACACACAGTTAGTTGAATGATCACTAGTAACAAACAATGAACACACAGTTAGTTACTTAAATGATCACTAGTAACAAACACAATGAACACAGTTAGTTACTTAAATGATCACTAGTAACAAGCACAATGAACACAGTTAGTTAAATGATCACTAGTAACAAACACAATGAACACTGTTAGTTAGTTAAATGATGACTAGTAACAAGCACAATGAACACAGTTAGTTAGTTAAATGATCACTAGTAAAAACACAATGAATACACAGTTAGTTACTTAAATGGTCACTAGTAACAAATACAATGAACACAGTTAGTTAGTTAAATGATCACAAGTGACAAACACAATGAATACACAGTTAGTTATTTAAATGATCACTGGTAACAAACACAATGAACACACAGTTAGTTACTTAAATGATCACTAGTAACAAACACAATGAACACAGTTAGTTACTTCAATGATCACTAGTAACAAGCACAATGAACACAGTTAGTTAGTTAAATGATCACTAGTAACAAACCCAATGAATACACAGTTAGTTACTTAAATGGTCACTAGTAACAAACACAATGAACACAGTTAGTTAGTTAAATGATGACTAGTAACAAACACAATGAACACAGTTAGTTAAATGATCACTAGTAACAAACACAATGATCACAGTTAGTTAGTTAAATGATCACAAGTAACAAACACAATGAATACACAGTTAGTTATTTAAATGATCACTAGTAAGAAACACAATGAACACACAGTTAGTTAGTTAAATGATCACTAGTATCAAACACAATGAACACACAGTTAGTTAAATGATCACTAGTAACAAGCACAACGACCACACAGTTAGTTACTTAAATGATCACTAGTAACAAACACAATGATCACAGTTAGTTAGTTAAATGATCACAAGTAACAAACACAATGAATACACAGTTAGTTATTTAAATGATCACTAGTAACAAACACAATGAACACACAGTTAGTTAGTTAAATGATCACTAGTAACAAACACAACGAACACACAGTTAGTTAAATGATCACTAGTAACAAACAATGAACACAAAGTTAGTTACTTAAATGATCACTAGTAACAAACACAATGAACACAGTTAGTTACTTAAATGATCACTAGTAACAAGCACAATGAACACAGTTAGTTAAATGATCACTAGTAACAAACAGAATGAATACACAGTTAGTTACTTAAACGATCACTAGTAACAAACACAATGAACACAGTTAGTTAGTTAAATGATGACTAGTAACAAGCACAATGAACACAGTTAGTTAGTTAAATGATCACTAGTAAAAAACACAATGAATACACAGTTAGTTACTTAAATGGTCACTAGTAACAAATACAATGAACACAGTTAGTTAGTTAAATGATCACAAGTGACAAACACAATGAATACACAGTTAGTTATTTAAATGATCACTAGTAACAAACCCAATGAATACACAGTTAGTTACTTAAATGGTCAATAGTAACAAACACAATGAACACAGTTAGTTAGTTAAATGATGACTAGTAACAAACACAATGAACACAGTTAGTTAAATGATCACTAGTAACAAACACAATGAATACACAGTTAGTTACTTAAATGATCACTAGTAACAAACACAATGAATACAGTTAGTTACTTAAATGATCACTAGTAACAAACACAATGATCACAGTTAGTTAGTTAAATGATCACAAGTAACAAACACAATGAATACACAGTTAGTTATTTAAATGATCACTAGTAACAAACACAATGAACACACAGTTAGTTAGTTAAATGATCACTAGTATCAAACACAATGATCACAGTTAGTTAAATGATCACTAGTAACAAGCACAACGACCACACAGTTAGTTACTTAAATGATCACTAGTAACAAACACAATGAACACAGTTAGTTAAATGATCACTAGCAACAAACACAATGAATACACAGTTAGTTAGTTAAATGATCACTAGTAACAAACACATAGAACACAGAGTTAGTTAAATGATCATTAGTAACAAACACAATAGTTAATTAAATGGTCACTATAGTAACAAACACAATGAACACACGGTTAGTTAGTTAAATGATCACTAGTAACAAACACAATGAACACACAGTTAGTTAGTTAAATGATCACTAGTAACAAGCACAATGAACACACAGTTAGTTATTTAAATGATCACTAGTAACAAACACAATGAACACAGTTAGTTGAATGATCACTAGTAACAAACACAATGAACACACGGTTAGTTAGTTAAATGATCACTAGTAACAAGCACAATGAACACACAGTTAGTTATTTAAATGATCACTAGTAACAAACACAATGAACACAGTTAGTTAAATGATCACTAGTAACAAGCACAATAAACACACAAATAGTCAGTTAAATGATCACTAGTAACAAACACAATGAACACACATTTAGTTAAATGGTCACTAGTAACAAACACAATGAACACACAGTTAGTTACTTAAATGATCACTAGTAACAAACACAAAGAACACACAGTTAGTCACTTAAATGATCACTAGTAACAAACACAATGAACACAGTTAGTTAGTTAAAATATCACTAGTAACAAACACAATGAATACACAGTTAGTTAGTTAAATGATCACTAGTAACAAGCACAATAAACACAGTTAGTTAGTTAAATGATCACTAGTAACAAACACAATGAACACAGTTAGTTAGTTAAATGATCACTAGTAACAAACACAATGAATATACAGTTAGTTAGTTAAATGATCACTAGTAACAAGCACAATAAACACACAGTTAGTTAGTTAAATGATCACTAGTAACAAACACAATGAACACAGTTAGTTAGTTAAAATATCACTAGTAACAAACACAATGAATATACAGTTAGTTAGTTAAATGATCACTAGTAACAAGCACACTAAACACACAGTTAGTTAGTTAAATGATCACTAGTAACAAGCACAATGAAAAGTTAGTTAGTTAAATGATCACTAGTAACAAACACAATGAACACAGTTAGTTAAATGATCACTAGTAACAAGCACAATAAACACACAAATAGTCAGTTAAATGATCACTAGTAACAAACACAATGAACACACATTTAGTTAAATGGTCACTAGTAACAAACACAATGAACACACAGTTAGTTACTTAAATGATCACTAGTAACAAACACAATGAACACACAGTTAGTCACTTAAATGATCACTAGTAACAAACACAATGAACACAGTTAGTTAGTTAAAATATCACTAGTAACAAACACAATGAATACACAGTTAGTTAGTTAAATGATCACTAGTAACAAGCACAATAAACACACAGTTAGTTAGTTAAATGATCACTAGTAACAAACACAATGAACACAGTTAGTTAGTTAAATGATCACTAGTAACAAACACAATGAATATACAGATAGTTAGTTAAATGATCACTAGTAACAAGCACAATAAACACACAGTTAGTTAGTTAAATGATCACTAGTAACAAACACAAAGAACACAGTTAGTTAGTTAAATGATCACTAGTAACAAGCACAATAAACACACAGTTAGTTAGTTAAATGATCACTAGTAACAAGCACAATGAAAAGTTAGTTAGTTAAATAATCACTAGTAACAAACACAATGAACACAGTTAGTTAAATGATCACTAGTAACAAGCACAATAAACACACAAATAGTCAGTTAAATGATCACTAGTAACAAACACAATGAACACACATTTAGTTAAATGGTCACTAGTAACAAACACAATGAACACACAGTTAGTTACTTAAATGATCACTAGTAACAAACACAATGAACACACAGTTAGTCACTTAAATGATCACTAGTAACAAACACAATGAACACAGTTAGTTAGTTAAAATATCACTAGTAACAAACACAATGAATACACAGTTAGTTAGTTAAATGATCACTAGTAACAAGCACAATAAACACACAGTTAGTTAGTTAAATGATCACTAGTAACAAACACAATGAACACAGTTAGTTAGTTAAAATATCACTAGTAACAAACACAATGAATACACAGTTAGTTAGTTAAATGATCACTAGTAACAAGCACAATAAACACACAGTTAGTTAGTTAAATGATCACTAGTAACAAACACAATGAATATACAGTTAGTTAGTTAAATGATCACTAGTAACAAGCACAATAAACACACAGTTAGTTAGTTAAATGATCACTAGTAACAAACACAATGAACACAGTTAGTTAGTTAAAATATCACTAGTAACAAACACAATGAATACACAGTTAGTTACTTAAATTATCACTAGTAACAAACACAATGAATATACAGTTAGTTAGTTAAATGATCACTAGTAACACGCACAATAAACACACAGTTAGTTAGTTAAATGATCACTAGTAACAAGCACAATGAAAAGTTAGTTAGTTAAATGATCACTAGTAACAAACACAATGAACACAGTTAGTTAAATGATCACTAGTAACAAGCACAATAAACACACAAATAGTCAGTTAAATGATCACTAGTAACAAACACAATGAACACACATTTAGTTAAATGGTCACTAGTAACAAACACAATGAACACACAGTTAGTTACTTAAATGATCACTAGTAACAAACACAATGAACACACAGTTAGTCACTTAAATGATCACTAGTAACAAACACAATGAACACAGTTAATTAGTTAAAATATCACTAGTAACAAACACAATGAATACACAGTTAGTTAGTTAAATGATCACTAGTAACAAGCACAATAAACACACAGTTAGTTAGTTAAATGATCACTAGTAACAAACACAATGAACACAGTTAGTTAGTTAAATGATCACTAGTAACAAACACAATGAATATACAGTTAGTTAGTTAAATGATCACTAGTAACAAGCACAATAAACACACAGTTAGTTAGTTAAATGATCACTAGTAACAAACACAATGATCACAGTTAGTTAGTTAAATGATCACTAGTAACAAACACAATGAATATACAGTTAGTTAGTTAAATGATCACTAGTAACAAGCACAATAAACACACAGTTAGTTAGTTAAATGATCACTAGTAACAAACACAATGAACACAGTTAGTTAGTTAAAATATCACTAGTAACAAACAATGAATACACAGTTAGTTACTTAAATGATCACTAGTAACAAACACAATGAATATACAGTTAGTTAGTTAAATGATCACTAGTAACAAGCACAATAAACACACAGTTAGTTAGTTAAATGATCACTAGTAACAAGCACAATGAAAAGTTAGTTAGTTAAATGATCACTAGTAACAAGCATAATGAACACCCAGATAGTTAGTCAAACGGTCACTAGTAACAAGCACAATAAACACACAGTTAGTTAAACGATCACTAGTAACAAGCACAATAAACACACAGTTAGTTAGTTAAATGATCACTAGTAACAAGCACAATAAACACACAGTTAGTTAGTTAAACGATCACTAGTAACAAGCACAATAAACACATATATGGGTGAAAGTTAGCTGAATGAAGA
This sequence comes from Nerophis ophidion, assembly GCF_033978795.1. Classification (NCBI taxonomy): domain Eukaryota; kingdom Metazoa; phylum Chordata; class Actinopteri; order Syngnathiformes; family Syngnathidae; genus Nerophis; species Nerophis ophidion. The sequence continues at coordinate 16,684,008 of NC_084616.1, read as the reverse complement.
CATAAATATTGCTGCTGCACTGCTAGCATAAAAGTAGACCATGTCACTCGACAGAACACCTTTCAACACGTTCATAATCAACATCAATCATACTGTAAAACCCTGCTTAGTGAGAAAACAACTAATTAAACCAGAATACAAGCCTTGGAATATCAACCTTACTCACTTGAATTTGGCTCCACTTTGTGGAAATGGTGAGGCGGTGCTTGGAGGAGGTCTGGTGCTGAACACTGTCATGACCTCCTCAGTAAGGAGAGTAGCTATTGGCTGTTGTGAAAGTCGCCAGATGACGTCATCGTCTTACAGGAGCCATAAAAAGGGAGTTAAAATAAATAAAGCTAAGTTTGATGCGAAATGCAAACGAACATTCTTCTGTTGATTTCTATTTATTTTCGATTCAAATCACTTTTGTTCTGCGTTGTTTAATTGAGTAAAGACGCCAAAAGGATTTGAAAGTCGCCAAATTTAGGATCAAAGTGCCAACTGCTGATTGACACAATGTACAGTTGACCTCCATCCATGAATGACTAAACAGTGAAGTGAAGTGAATTATATTTATATAGCGCTTTTTCTCTAGTGACTCAAAGCGCTTTACATAGTGAAACCCAATATCTAAGTTACATTCAAACCAGTGTGGGTGGCACTGGGAGCAGGTGGGTAACGTGTCTTGCCCAAGGACACAACGGCAGTGACTAGGATGGCGGATGCGGGAATCGAACCTGCAACCCTCAAGTTGCTGGCACGGCCGCTCTACCAACCGAGCTAAACCGCCAATTTTAACTGTTAGAGCTGCTTTACTCTACATAGATTTATAAATGCTAGATTTCAGTGACGTGCAGTGAGGTTTGAGGTTGGGGAGGCACTTACTTACTAGTCAGATTTACAAACATACGGTATGATGCTAAGCCACTGACTTAGTTTTTATCTTTTATCTTTGACGTTTTTATCTTTTAACCTTTTTGAACAAGTCGTGCATGCTTTTATTTCAAGTGGCCTGGACTACTGCAATGCACTTTATGCTGGCATTAGCCAAAAAGCTCTCTACCGGTTGCAGTTAGTCCAAAGCGCGGCAGCACGACTTTCAACAGGGGCCAGGAAACGCCAGCATATAACCCCAATTCTTCAGAGTTTGCACTGGCTCCCTGTTCATTTTAGAATTGATTTTAAAAACCTTGCTCTTTGTTTTCAAAGCTTTACATGGACTGGAACCTCATTTAATCTCAGACATCATCCAAATTTACAATCCTGCGCGCGCTCGGAGGTCCGAGAGCCGGGTGCCCAAGACCAGACTTAAAACTAGGGGACACAGGGCCTTCTCTGAGGTCGCCCCTAAGCTCTGGAACACTCTGCCCCTCCATGTTGGAACTGCTCCCACAGTGGAGTGTTTTAAGTCTCTCCTAAGACCCATTTTTAATCATATTTATTTTATATTGTTTTTATAGTGGTTGTATATGTAATTATGTATTATTATTTATCGTTTTTATTCAGTCATTGGTGGAGCTCAAGATAGTATTTGAATGTTGTTTTTAATATTATTGTGCAGCACTTTGGAAACATTTTGTTGTTTAAATGTGCTATATAAATAAAGTGTATTGGATTGGATTGACTCACATGTCAAATTTACAAACATTACAGCATGACGCAATGGCACCGGCTCAAAATCACCCTCCTCACAGGGTGCAGAGTTGGTGAAAGAGACGCTATGTTCAAAGAGGCACGTAAATAAAGTAATGCCTTGCACATATTAGTTATTTAAGTACTTGTTTGTATTTTTAGTTAATTCTTAAAATTATTGTTTTACATTAACAAGAGAGCACAGCATACCAAGTCAGATTCCTTGTGTGTTAATAAATATTTTTCCGCCTCCTTTTCTACATGAAGCATTCTTCAATATTCTCCAAGTAGGGCGTGGCCATGACATTACCGGATGTGAACACATTGAGGAAGTCAATTGACATTTGTTGTGGTGTACAGTTTTAACAACAGCGATCTCCATATAAGTTTGTCACTTTCTTTATCTTGCTAAATTGCTCACTAACAAATATTTTCATTCTGCACTTGTGACAGCAGATCATGAACATGCTTTTCTTATTAATGCTAATTGTGCAAATGCACCGCACGCTGCCTGGTAAGTCCATTCTATTATTCCAAAATGATTAAATTTAAACTTATTATGACACTGTTTTATTTTCATGACTATTGTTGACATTGTTTACTTCGACCCGACATGAGTGGTTATGAACAAGTGCATTTTAGTCCTTTTTTTGGGGGATTCTTTTTTAAAGGGAATACAAACAAATAATAAATAAACAATGATATGCAGTACATGTGTATACAAATAATGTATTTTCTGTGATATCAAGTATACTTTAAAGGGGAACTGCACTTTTTTTTTTATTTTAGAATTTTGCCCATCGATCACAATCATGAGAGACAAGTGGACAAAAGTTGTTTTTTTTTTGCAGTCTAACATGTAAAAATCGACTTGTTTTTGTTGGCTACAATGCAGCTAATGGGAAGAATACATTCTACTTCTAAATCACTTTAAAAATAAATTAAAAAAAACTTCCGGTGTTGTGCCGAGTCATGCCCACAGCCCGCCAGGGGGCGCATAATTCGGCACAACACGTCAAACTTTTTACTTACTCTTTAAGTCTAACTACTTTAAGGTGTTTTTTTCCTGGCTGACGCACCCTTTTTTGTGCGAAATACTGTGGTTATTGCGACGCAATGAGCAACTTGAAGACAAAATCGACAACAACTCGAGCAGATAGTGTCTCAGCTGAACTAGCTAACATGGCGGCCGCAGCAGCAGCAGCTTCAGGGTCGGAAGACAAGAGAGCCGAACTCGACGGCCAATCTGACCCAGTTACCAAGAACGACATCGAGGCTCTCCTCAATAAACAGCGCGATTGTTTCAAGGCTGATGTGACTTTTCTGATTCAACAGTCGACTGAGTCCCCGAAGCAGTCAGTCGATTCATTGGGACAACAGGTGAAGACATTTAATAGATAGGTTTCCGCTGTCGGCAAAGGGCTGTCCGTATCGATACCAAGCATCGATAGTGAGTATCGGTATCGTATCGACACTGGCGTGATGGTATCGATACTTCACCAAATTAAGCGAATCACTCCGATTTAAAAAAAAAAAGTGAGCGCAGCGCTCCTCGCCACGCCACCCTCCTCCCTAGTGATGGGTCGCGAACGAGATTTAAAAACACTTTAAAAAGTCATCTTCAACCAAAGTTCAAATAAAATAAATACAATTAACATGACGCTTGGTGCGTTCGAGCAACAACATCAGTATAATTCGCTCCGAGGTTCACTCGAACACGCACACACACACGCGTGCGTTTCCAGTGCGACTTAATGTCTTGGTTGTAAACTGTAAAGTATTTTATTGCACTAAAATAACGATAAGAATTTCTCAGTTCTTTTGTTTTGTGTTCATTTTTACAACTGTTTAATAACTAGTGTTTTTCTTTTTTACTTAAGTTCTTGTGTGTTGTGCGGCGACTAGCCAAGTTCAGTATTTGTTTTCACCTTATTTGCACTACTTACTTTGTTGTAATTGATATTATTACTTTTTTATTTGAATTCCTCACTTCTTTTGTTTTGTGTTCATGTTTACAACTTTGTTCAATAACTAGAGTTTTGTTATTTACCTTAAGTGTTTGTGTGTTTTGAGGCGACAAGCCAGGTTCAGTAGTTGTTTGCACCTTATTTGCATTACTTTATTGCTATTGATATCACTTTTGTAATAAATATTTTAGTATTTGACTTAAATCGTCGTCCTGTGTTGTATTATTATCCATCCATCCATCCATTTTCTACCGCTAATTCCCTTTTGGGGTCGCGGGGGGCGCTGGCGCCTATCTCAGCTACAATCGGGCGGAAGGCGGGGTACACCCTGGACAAGTCGCCACCTCATCGCAGGGCCAACACAGATAGACAGACAACATTCACACTCACATTCACACACTAGGGACCATTTAGTGTTGCCAATCAACCTATCCCCAGGTGCATGTTTTTGGAGGTGGGAGGAAGCCGGAGTACCCGGAGGGAACCCACGCATTCATGGGGAGAACATACTAACTCCACACGGAAAGATCCCGAGCCTGGAATTGAACCCAAGACTGCAGGACCTTCGTATTGTGAGGCAGATGCACTAACCCCTCTGGCACCATGAAGCCCGTTGTATTATCATCATAATCCATTAATAAAGGCAAAAGTACAAATTTGTTTTTCAAAAGTATCGATACCCCGAAGGCCCCCCCCCCCCCCCCCCCCCATCAGATGTCGACACTTCCGGTATCGATATCGGCGATACTGGATGGTATCGGATCGGTATCGATACCCAAATTTGCAATATTGCTCACTCCTACTAGCAGCGATTACCCATAATCCTTCGTGGCAGCCGCCATCTTGTGTGTCAAAACTTGGTTTACTCGTCTGCGGCAGTTTTCTAAATATTTTTCCACACTTTTACAGCAACAATGACGTCCACTTCGGGAAATTTGAAAGAAGTCGTAAAAGTTCCCTACAGACAGACGCTAGATGGGGTTTGCAAAGCCAGGTATTTACAGAAATGGAAGGCGATGGCGATAAAGATCCGTATGAGATGGGAAAGCACAAATGGACTACGGACTTGAAATGTTATCCTGATATAACTTACCCCGACATCGTCAACTATTTGGTGAACAATGTTAGTGCCTACACTCTGGATGAGCTCAAGGGCTACACGTCGCTCGAAGCGTACAATTACTTTGTGTGTTAATGGGTACAGGAAATGAAACTGGCTACAATGGAAGATAAATGTGTTCTTGTGTTCGTCACTCTCAGAGATCAACTGATCCGTGTTTGGTGCCATGGGTCATATCAGAGAAGACGGGTAATGGGTTCCTCTCTTTAAGAAGGGGGACCGGAGGGTGTGTTCCAACTATCGTGGGATCACACTCCTCAGCCTTCCTGGCAAGGTTTATTCAGGTGTACTGGAGAGGAGGCTACGCCGGATAGTCGAACCTCGGATTCAGGAGGAACAGTGTGGTTTTCGTCCTGGTCGTGGAACTGTGGACCAGCTCTATACTCTCGGCAGGGTTCTTGAGGGTGCATGGGAGTTTGCCCAACCAGTCTACATGTGCTTTGTGGACTTGGAGAAGGCATTCGACCGTGTCCCTCGGTAAGTCCTGTGGGGAGTGCTCAGAGAGTATGGGGTATCGGACTGTCTTATTGTGGCAGTCCGCTCCCTGTACGATCAGTGCCAGAGCTTGGTCCGCATTGCCGGCAGTAAGTCGAACACATTTCCAGTGAGGGTTGGACTCCGCCAAGGCTGTCCTTTGTCACCGATTCTGTTCATAACTTTTATGGACAGAATTTCTAGGCGCAGTCAAGGCGTTGAGGGGTTCCGGTTTGGTGACCGCGGGATTAGGTCTCTGCTTTTTGCAGATGATGTGGTCCTGATGGCTTCATTTGACCGGGATCTTCACCTCTCACTGGATCGGTTTGCAGCCGAGTGTGAAGCGACCGGAATGAGAATCAGCACCTCCAAGTCCGAGTCCATGGTTCTCGCCCGGAAAAGGGTGGAATGCCATCTCCGGGTTGGGGAGGAGACCCTGCCCCAAGTGGAGGAGTTCAAGTACCTAGGAGTCTTGTTCACGAGTGAGGGAAGAGTGGATCGTGAGATCGACAGGCGGATCGGTGCGGCGTCTTCAGTAATGCGGACGTTGTACCGATCTGTTGTGGTGAAGAAGGAGCTAAGCCGGAAGGCAAAGCTCTCAATTTACCGGTCGATCTGCGTTCCAGTCCTCACCTATGGTCATAAGATCACGGGTACAAGCGGCCGAAATAAGTTTCCTCCGCCGTGTGGCGGGGCTCTCCCTTAGAGATAGGGTGAGAAGCTCTGCCATCCGGGAGGAACTCAAAGTAAAGCCGCTGCTCCTTCACATCGAGAGGAGCCAGATGAGGTGGTTCGGCCATCTGGTCAGGATGCTACCCGAACGCCTCCCTAGGGAGGTGTTTTGGGCACGTCCAACCGGTAGGAGGCCACGGGGAAGACCCAGGACACGTTGGGAAGACTATGTCTCCCGGCTGGCCTGGGAACGCCTCGGGATCCCCCGGGAAGAGCTAGACGAAGTGGCTGGGGAAAGGGAAGTCTGGGTTTCCCTGCTTAGGCTGTTGCTCCCGCGACCCGACCTCGGATAAGCGGAAGAAGATGGATGGATGGATGGGTCGTGTTTTATCAGGACACTGTACGTGTATGGCAGGCATTGGCGAAATATGTTCACATGTTTCTGCATTGTTGTTTGCCATTGAAGCGAGCGTCAAGATGCGGGACAACACCACAGTCACACAGGAAAAATCTTACTGGCTACTTCCATCTGCAGTCAAGAAAGTTGGGTACAAGACCATATAGGACATTAACTTCACATCCGCCAAGACAATCAAGAGAGAGCTAGACAAGGCAATCGTATTTGGAGATACACCAGCACCATTAAAACAGAGGAGACTACCGGAGGTACAGAAGGGGACACAAGATGAACTGTCAGACTTGTACAGAGAATTAAAATCCAAAAGAAAAATTAAGCCTGTCTTACTTTCTCTGATTCCAGGATATGCTAAAGACTATCGTCCAGAAGCACTTGATAAAAAGTACCCAAAAGTATTTTCAGAACTATATGAGGTGGCGACTTGTCCAGGGTGTACCCCGCCTTCCGCCCGATTCTAGCTGAGATAGGCGCCAGCGCCCCCCGCGACCCCGAAAGGGAATAAGCGGTAGAAAATGGATGGATGGATGATTATAACTATGCAACTGCATAGTTTAGGGTATCTTGATTTAATTCATACAAATTTTAATAAAATCGTCCAAAAATAAGCGGAGATTGCCTATATTATTTATGGAAGGTTATATTTGTGCAACAACAACGTCAGACGTCAAGCGTTATTAAGTACAAGCACAAGCACAGTAGTTCCTCCGTTTTAATATCTATTTTAACCATAACACATTTTATCACCGAGACAGAGAGCAACATAATTCAAAGTACCTGTTACAAAATGATCAGAGCAAACTTTATAATGTCGTTTTGCTGGATCAGGGGTAAATCCCACTCGATTGATTCTAGCTGGCCACAGGTTGCGCCTTTCTGTCGACAGTCGCTCGGTTTCTTTTCCCTGTTTTACTATGACCTTAGGGATATCGTAGTACTTTGTTGTTCTTTGTCCTGAATTGGCGCGGTTTACACGGGCCCCCCCCCCCAAAAAAATGTGTGACCCATTTCTCACAAAAATAACCACGGAGGCGTCCTTGGTTACTAGTGTTTGTTTTGACACACAAGTGGCGGACAAGGGAATTGTGGGACGGTTGTGATGCCATCGGAAACCCATGTATAGCCGTCTGACTCAAACCGAAGTCACAGTGGGTGAAAACTTTGAAAAACTCACCGAGATGGAAGCCGCTGTGAAGTTTCTACAGTCCCAAACTACGGTGCTCCTGGAACGAGTGGACGACCTCGAGAACCGGTCCCGCCGGAGATAGAGAGAACTCACCGCTCCCTCGGTCCCAGACCGCTGGATGCTGGCGCCGGAAAACCGCGGACCTTCATCAATAAATTCCTCCGTTTCCAGGAGAAAAAAAAAGTCCTCAGATGGGCCAGACAACATAAACTGGATTACTGCGGCACCGAGTTGAGTTTACCCGGACATCAGCCCTGCTTTGGCCAAGAAACGAGCTGCTTTCAACCCCGTCAAAAATATGCTCTACCTGAAAGGAATAAAGTTCCGCTTGCTGCATCCCGCCCGTCTCCAGGTCTGCTTCAGAAATGAAAACTTGTACTTTGATTCTCCACAAAAAGCCCAGGACTTCTATGACGAAAGCATCGCTCCCTCAGGTTAGTGGAAGATGACTTTGTATGGAAGGTGTTTCAGACCAAAAGCACGTTGAAGAGGACATTTTTTTTTCTCTTCTTCCTTAAAAGTTATGACTAACTTAAATATTATAAATTGGAATATTTATTTCTCTATTTTATCTAATTTTTTCAATTTGAAACGAACACTTACCAGGGGCTACTTGTTATTATTATTATTATCATCATCATTTATTTATTTATCTATTTTATTTTATTTTTTTCTCTCTCCCATTATTATTTTCTATATATAATTTTGCTGCCAATATGGTGCTTATTCCTATTTAAGTGGCACCTAATGTACATTATAGACACATTTGCAGATACAGGAGCCATATCTGCTCAATGATATTAGTGCAGTGGTCCTCAACCTTTTTCAGTGATGTACCCTCTGTGAACATTTTTTTAATTCAAGTACCCCCTAATCAGAGCAAAGCATTTTTGGTTGAAAAAAAGAGATAAAGTAAAATACAGCACTTTGTCATCAGTTTCTGATTTTTTAAATTGTATAACAGTGCAAAATATTGCTCATTTGTAGTGGTCTTTCTTGAACTATTTGGAAAAAAAGATATAAAAATAACTAAAAACTTGTTGAAAAATAAACAAGTGATTCAATTATAAATACAATTTCTACACATAGAAGTAAAAATCAACTTAAAGTGCCCTCTTTGGGGATTGTAATAGAGATCCATCTGGATTCATGAACTTAATTCTAAACATTTCTTTACAAAAAAATTAAAATCTTTAACATCAATATTTATGGAACATGTCCACAAAAAATCTAGCTGTCAACACTGAATATTGCATTTTTTGTATTTTTTTCCCCACAGTTTCTGAACTTTCATAAACTGTGCATCACCTTGCCACCAGGTGGCTTAACCATGAAATGTTCAAAAACAAAGTAATAAAATAAAATAAGTTTGAATATTTCTCTTTTGGGGCAGCACGGTGTGAGATGGGTTAGTGCGTCTGCCTCACAATGCGAAGGTCCTGAGTAGTCCAGGGTTCAATCCCGGGCTCGGGATCTTTCTGTGTGGAGTTTGCATGTCCTCCCCATGACTGCGTGGGTTCCCTCCAGGTACTCCAAAGACATGCACCTGGGGATAGGTTGATGGCAACACTAAATGGTCCCTAGTGTGTGAATGTTGTCTATCTTTGTTGACCCTGCGATGAGGTGGCGACTTGTCCAGGGTGTACGCCGCCTTCCGCCTGATTGTAGCTGAGATAGGCACCAGCACCCCCTAAGGGAATAAGCGGTAGAAGATGGATGGATTTCTCTTTTGGTCTATGCTTTCTATGGGATTTTGGTGTGGTTCCTGTATATTTTGATAATTTTCATGGTCAAAATCGCGGAAATTCCGTCACGTGGTGCCCCCGCGGCTACACATAGTGTGTATTGAGCGTGTGCGTGCGAGGGGGAGCGTGCTTGTTGCCAGGGGAAAAGGCAGGCCATGAGGCAGCAAGTACCTCTGCCACGAGGTAGGGGGCGATATATTGTCAACTGGCAGTTCTCTGCCTCAGCAGTACTCTCACTTGCTACACTGGGAGAAGTGGGGGCGCTCTAGCTAGCAGACACATGTCTCTCTAGCTGAAGCCTGCCTATTTTTATCTTTTTAAAATAAGAAAACAAAACTGTATGTATAACAAAAATGGCATTTTTATTCGAGTAAGCCAGCATTTGTGGGTGTTTTTTTGTCAGACGCAAAAAATATTGTTTTATTGCTTGGAATGAAATTTAATTAAATGAATGTGTCTGCCGATATGGAGGATTATATACTGTATCCAAGATTAAATACTTATCTAAACTGGACTTTTAGACAGAATGAATGTGATCATACAAAGTACATTTTCTTGGAGAATAGCTATTGCTGATTCAGATACAAACACAGAAAGGTAATATACACTCACAATACTTGATTTATTTTGTCACAAGCAAATGGTCCTGAAAAGTATTTAATAATAACTTTATCAAATACGTTTTGGACCCATTTATCATATCATAATATTATTATGATAACATTTTTATGAAAGCGAATAACTCCCTTCTTTTTACTGTTACTCTAATGTGCAGACTAAATTAACAGTGATTAGAGCTGCACATATGAATTTAAGTTAAAAAAATAAAAATAAAATAAAAATTCAAAAATATCTGTGCTTCACCTGATATTTCTTTCACCGCACGTCACTGCGTACTAACACTTCACCATGAGGACGTTACGCCATGGTATAAGCCGAAAAAGCTAACCAAAGGCAAAATATAAGCTAGCTTCTACATCAACACAAAACGCTTTTGAGTTTGTAATACACAACACTGCAGGAGGACATCAATCTGTTCTGAGTAAAAAACATGAACAATCATATTACAGTATCTGTAAAGTATTATTTTAGGTGGTTTGTACACAGCTAGCCAGACAGCGTATGTACTGTAGTTGTAATAACACTCATGACGTGCTGCGGGTATCATGATCATTAGTATAGTGACTCACTCGATGGACATTTGTGCGTTTGGTTCAGCTGGCCAGGGACATTTTTTCCGGTTTATTTTGGGTAAGCACTGTCGAAATTTGCAGCGTCAAGTCACGCCGAACTCACTCTATCGGGTTCCGTCTGCTCCAACATTTCACTCTTCCTTTGTGCTTGTTTCTATAAGCAGCAGTTCATCCTCAGTATATTCAGATTAAAAAAGATAAGGTTGTTCTTGTTTGTCCAAAAATAGTTGTCTTCTTTGTCTGGTATCAATTCTGTCATGATTAGAAGACAAACACACATTTGTTGCCAGAAGTTGCATTGCAATGGAAACAGAAATAAATGTGCGGACGAAATCAGTCTGGCAATGATTAAAATGACAAAATACGGTAAATATTGAACGTATTACATATTGTTATGAATAATTTGAAGTTGTTTTAGAGCAGTGGTCCCCAACCACAGGTCTGGGGACCAGTACCGGTCTGTGACGCAATAGCTACCGGGCTGCAGAGAAATATTAAATTATTTATAAAAAAGGCATTTTCTCCGTTTTAACTTTCGCCTGTTTGTCTGGACACACCAATAAGCTTGTTTATAGATATACAATAAAACTCCATAGAACATTGCTATTTGTTTTAACTTTGTGACATACAATGCACATGAATGAACATATAAAATATAAATGTGACAGATTGTAGCCAAAGGCTGATTTCCATCTGCATTCTGCAGGGGATCTCATTGCAAAGAAACTAGCCCAGGTCTCCCACTAATTCAGCATTACAGTGACTTGTACTTTTCATGCACCTATTTTCATCTGGAACAAGTGGAATTCCGGTCCCTGAAATTAAATGCCTACATTAAACCGAGTCCATGGTGCAAGACCACTGTTTTGAAGGCTACAGCTATGAGTCCGATTAGCTGTGTGTTTCAAGCTTTTTTTTTATCTCTTAAAAATCCTAAAAAAAAGAAAAGTTACTGTCCCTCATAATGATTGTCAACGATGGGTCTTAAAGGGGAACTGCACTTGTTTTGGAATTTTGCCCGACTGTGGGCAGAGTTGACTTAAATATTCATATTACAAGATGGTTGATATTCTAAAAAGATTAAACTCTCTTCTTGTTTTGTTTTTTTGTCAGTGACTCACTCGCTCCAGTATTTCCACACTGCGTCCTCTCAAATTACAAACTTCCCAGATTATGTGGTCGTGGCTTATATTGATGACATTGAGATCGGTCACTATGACAGCAACACAAGGAAAGCAGAAGCCAAACAAGAATGGATGAAGAAATTTGCAACGGTGGATCCAGAGCACTTTTTGTGGCAGACAAATTTAGGTATTCGCAGTGAAGTGAAGGACAAAGAGGACTTGGAAAGTTTACAGAAGCGCTTCAACCACACTGAAGGTTTGTTCATAAATGTTTGATGTTTTGAAAAAACCACACATTACTGCACTTGTCTGTGGGCATCCATAATGACGTAGAAAAAACACATGACTGACACTTAGAGAGCTCAAGTTATCAAAACTCACTTGTCTTGCATGTTGGCAGCTGCTGAAGAAGCCATATTGTTAATGGTTTGTTGTTTTCTTGATTTGTGTGTTGGGTCACGTGAGCAGGTGGACATTGTACAGTGTGGCACTGAAGGTATGTTGTCCTGCTTGTTCGCCTAAATCAGGGGTCGGCAACCCGCAGCCTTGATCACTCTGATTTGGCTTAGCTGCATACTTGCCGACCTCCCCGAATTTTCCGGGAAGTTTACGGATTTCAGTGCCTTTCCCAGAAATCTCCCGGGACAGATATTCTCAAATTTTCACTCATACCCATACATGCCAACCTTGAGACCTCCGATTTTGGGAGGTGGGGGGCGGGTAGGGGAGGGGGTTGGGCGGAGGCGTGGTTGGGGGCTCGGTTGGGGCGGGGGCGTGGTTAAGAGGGGTGGCGTGTAATTCACCAACTCAAGTATTTCATATATATATATATGTATATATATATATATATATATATATATATATATATATACATATATATATATATATATGAAATACTTGACTTTCAGTGAATTCTAGCTATATATATTTATTTTATTATACATATAAACAAAAGAAAGTGGAATTTCCGACGGCACCTGTCAAATACACAGTAATAAAAACACAGTTGTTCTACTAACTGTACTGTGCTTGCTGGTTAGTAAAAAAACAACAACAACACTTACTTTTTTTTGAGTAACCTTTTTTCTTCCATTTGCGTATTGGCGAGCGATTTCCGAATCCGGGAACATATCCTTCACGGATTTGTTGTAGACATCCGGAAATGAGAACGAGATGTTGCTTCCAGCTATCAGCATAGCCATAATGGTCTCAGCATAAGATACACCATCAGGTCTTCATTTTGCGAGGTGGGCCATAGTACTGGGTTGTGAACGATGCTGCGCTGCGGACGCTTTGTACTTCGCTGACCGTTCATGCCTGAATATCCGTTAGGCCGCCGTGTTCAATGGAGAAGTCTGTTCTACAAAATTTACAGGCAACATACGCCTTCTCCTTCGAACTCTCCTGGATAAACTGAAATTCTTGTTTCCAATCGTTCTGGAACTTGCAAGCGTATTTCTTCATTTTGCTCGTTGACGGTGTAATATATTGGGTTGGAGTCAATAACCAGGCGACGTGATGAAGTAACGTCTCTTTACTGTGGGCTTCAGAACAAATGTAGAATATATTTACATTCTATTCTATGTACGGTAGATGGCAGTATAGTCCTGTTTAAGAGGGTCACAACATTGAGTCAGGTCTGACTCAATGTTGGGGGGCGTGGCCTCCAGCTCTGCTTGTATTTCGGGAGATTTTCGGGAGAAAATTTGTCCCGGGAGGTTTTCGGGAGAGGCGCTGAATTTCGGGAGTCTCCCGGAAAATCCTGGAGGGTTGGCAAGTATGCTCATACCTCAATATAGAGGGCGTATCATGAAGTCAATGCTTTTAGCGTCCTCTGGAACATGTCGTCACGGCCATGCTATCAACGTGCCGATTGGTTACGCTTAGTGTGCGGTTGCCGTTACCACACGTCAGTGACTGCAAGGCATACTTGCTCAACAGCCATACAGGTTACACTGTGGGTTGTGATATAAACAACTTTAACACTCTTATTAATATGCACCAGACTGTAAACCCACACCAAACAAGAGTGACAAACACATTTTGGGAGAACATCCGCACTGTAGCACAACATAAACACAAAAGAACAAATACCCAGTATCCCATGCATCCCTAACTCTTCCGTGCTACATTATACAATCCCACTACCACCAAACCCCGCCCACCTCAACCTACGCACGTATAATGTAGCCAGGAAGTTTTATGTAACCTGCTGGCACTTCAATGGCGCCATTTCTACATGCAGCCACACAACTAAATCACACTTGAAAACCAAAAAATAAGCTGTAGAGCTGTCAAAAAAAAATAAAAAATTAGATTAATTGTAATTCTTAATTGTAATGATTCTTAATCGATGAAAAAAATTATCAAATGTATTTTTAAAAATTCTATTGTAATTTTTACTTTTTTATGTTTTCCTGTACAGCCATTCAGACAAATCATATTGTTGATATAGATGATCTATATTTGCTGTTAACATTTACTTTAGAGAAGAGAATTGTTGGATTTTTGCCTTATTTGTATTTAACTTTATTAAATGATTGGGTAGAATTGTATTAAAAACAGTTTTCTTTTAAGTAATATAAAAATTGATAAGATCTTTATATGTATTTTATGGAGGAACGTAGGTAATCATAGTACTGGCATCGAAAGTTATTAACACGTTTGTTATTTTTTGTAATCGAGAATTGTTTCTGAATTGAATCGTTACCTCTAAGAAATGAATCGAATCAATCCATCAATCAACCCACGGTAGCCTTCCGCGTCCTAGGCTGCCCACTAGCTCTCTGCCAGTACAACCAAGTTTCAGTGTGGGCAGATGTACTCCCTTGGATTCTACCAAGACCAAGGGAAAACATGGAATTGATAGAAAGAAGGAAAGGGTGGAAAGAAGCTGATAATGTGTCCAGGTTGAAAGGTATGTGAAAATGAGATTCTATAGTTTCTTAAATATTAATACAGACGGATGGAAGGACCCGGTATAAGAACATTTTGGAGCAGGAGTATCTATTCCAGATGTTGGTGCGTCAACCTGTAATAGAATGACTAATAACCTGTCAGACACTTACATAACCAATTAAAGGGGAGTAATTTAAAGGGATGTGTAGGAGAGAGCAGGTGGTGTACACACAAATTAGGGTAGGACTAGGCCCGGAATGTCGTCATTTTAGGGGCAAGGCCACTTGTCCTTTCGTGTCCTTAACCTTTTGAGGGCACAAAAGGCCAAATGTCAGGGCAGATTTTTGTGCGCACTCATGCTTGTTACATGAGGGCGCTGGTCACTATACAGACCTCCAGCCTCATGCGAAGAAGTAAGAACTGCCTGGTTATATTTTGTGTTTTGTAGCAATACGCATGTGCATCTAAGAAGGCCGCCCCCAAAACAACTTGTTTTCAAGAGACACTTAGAAAGGGGCTAGAAGTTGGTCTGTGAAGCAAAATGTATCCGAAGTTTGACAAAAAGCACCATCATTACAGGCTATGTAGAACACAAGGAAGTGTGGTAATTGGAGAGAAAAATCATAGTATGACCTCTTAAAGACACAATTGTGTATGTGTGCATGTGGGTTGATGGTGATTAAGCCTTACTCCATTTTATACACTTTGTGTTACTCTTCCAGGTCTTCACATTTACCAGAGGATGAAAGGCTGTGAATGGAATGATGAAACTGATGAAATCAAGAGTTGGAGACAGTCCAGTTATGATGGAGAAGATTTTTTAGCATTAGATACCAAGACATGGACATGGACTGCAGCAAAACCACAAGCCTTCCCCATGAAACACACGTTGGACCATGATCAAGCTTTTATGACATACTTAAAGTTTTACCACACTGAGATCTGCGTTCAAAACTTGAAAAAGTATGTGAACTTTGGTAGAGACGTACTAATGAGAACAGGTAAACCACATGACGTACGCTGATAGCCCACCCTCTGTAGGAACATAAGTAACATTACAACCTACACTCTTTCCCATGCAGACCTTCCAAAGGTGTTTCTCCTCCAGAAGACGCCGTCCTCTCCGGTCAGCTGCTTCGCGACAGGTTTCTACCCCAGCAGTGCAACACTGTTTTGGAGGAAAGACGGCAAGGATCTCCAAGAGAACGTGGTGCACGGAAAAGTCCTACCAAACCCCGATGGAACCTTCCAGATGACAGTGGATCTGAATGTGGATGTGACCGCCGAAGTGGAGGGGAAGTACGAATGTGTGTTTCAGCTGTCTGGTGTCAAAGAGGACTTGGTCACCAAGCTGGAGAGAAGAAGCATCCTGAGCAACGCAAGCGATGAAGGTGAGGAGAACACATTGAGTTGAATTATTACATCCTCAAATCAAGAACATTGAATTTTATCAGAACTTCCACCATTATTGATCCATGTCACAAGAACAATGCTGGATATTGATAGCATGCATGCAAAGTACTCATTTAGTTTTCCTCTTCATGCTTTTTTGCTCATAACAGACAACGTGAAGGTCACCGTTGGCGGTCGCTGCAGTGATCCTCGCTATCATTGTCATTGTCATAGTCGCCATACGTCACAAAAATAAAAAAGGTGAGGGTCACACTTCTTTTTTTGTGAGTTGGTGCTTTCCTCCAGGCAGCAAAGGTGCCAACAAACACTCCAAGATCCTCAAAGAGAGATCACACACTCACATAGAAAGGTGATGTAAGGACAAAAGTCTAAGCCATCTTGTCTGTCTTTCATTTCAGCCAACTATGTTCCACCTGGTAAGTCAATCATATTCTCCTTTCTTTGAGCCGCCATAAACAAAGCAGGGGTGAAGCATCACTCGTATGGAAGTCTGATGTGGACGTTTGTTAAAAGTTTAGCCTGAAAATCTTCCCTTCGTCTTACCGGATAGTAGGGTTGGACATCTCTTAGTGATGGACGAATCCGTATTCATCGAGATACATGGGTTACCATGCCATTTAAAAAAGTTATATTTTAAAAACTGAATAATTTGATAGGGTGTATGAATGATTCCATTCTATGGTTAACATTTGTTGATGGACACTTTCTTTTTTATGCCACAAAAGGACAAAAGCATTCTTTCCTGTGCATCCGCTCCTCCTCATGTTTGATGAATAGTTAGGACCTTGGCACCAAGTGCTCAGCCGAGATCTGTCCAAGCTAAGTTTAAGAGCATAAACTGATGAAAACTACTCTATTGAGAGGCCAAACGTTTTCTAAAACAAACTGAACAATCAACTGATTAGTGGAATGTCATGAGGATACAAATAACCTGATGAATGAAAACACTGTTGGCACATTCATCTTCAAATATAGAAAAAAAAACATTCTATAAAAGTGACATGCTTACAGTATTTTCAAATGTGTAAAACACCACATACGTATATCCCTAAAATGCTTTAAGGCAAAGATAAAGTAAAACGACAACAGAATCACATATCAAATATATCTATTTTTAGACATGGACCAAAAAACACTATCTAAATAAACATGTTTCTTTGATAAGATAATATAAAAATGCCACCCATCTTCTTCCGCTTATCGGATGCCGGGTTGCTGGGGGACTTCAGCCTAAGCAGAGAATTCCAGACTTCCCTCTCCCCAACTACTTCGTCCAGCTCTTCCCGGGGACTCCGAGGCGTTCGAGGGGCCTTCTGACCGACAGAGCTTCTCAATCTATCGCCAAGGGAGAGCCCCGCCACCCATTGAAGGAAACTCATTTCGGCCGATTGTACCCATGATCTTGTCTTTTCGGCCATAACCCAAAGCTCATGACCATAGGTGAGGTTAGGGACATAGAGCGACTAGTAAATTGAGAGACTTTGCCTTCCAGCTCAGCCCCCTTTTCACCACGAAGGACCGATGAAGGGTCCGCATCACTGCAGACGCTGCACCGATTTGCCTGTCGATATCACAATCAGCTCTTTCCTCACATGAAAAAGAAAAACCCAGAGGTACTTGAAGTCCTCCAATCGGGACATGATCTCCTCCCCAACCCAGAGACGGCACTCCACCTTTTTCTGGGCGAGAGCCATGGACTCGAAGTCGGAAGTGCTGATACACATCCCAGTCGCTTCACATTCGGCTGCAAACCGATCCAATGAGAGCCATAAATCCTGGCCAGATGAAGCCAGCAGGACCACATCATCCGCAAAATCAGAAACATAATCCTGCAGCCACCAAACCGGATCCCCTCAACGCCCTGACTGCGCCTAAACATTCTGTCCATAAAAGGTGTAAACAGAATTTGTGACAAAGGGCAGCCCTGCCCGAGTCCAACCCTCACTGGAAATGGGTTCGACTTACTGCAGGTCATACAGGTATGTCCTACCCCATACTCTCTGAGCACTCTCATCAGGACTTCCCAAGGGACATGGACAAATGCCTTCTCTAAGTCTACAAAACACATGTGGACTGATTGGGCAAACTCCCATGCACCCCTAAGGAATTGGTCCACAGGACGAAGATCACAATGCTCCTGTTGAATCTGAGGTTCGACTAGCCGACATAGCCTCCTCTCCAGTACACCTCTTATCAGGAAGGCTGAGCAGTGTGATCCCATGATAGTTGGAACACCCCCTCTGGTTCCGATTTTTAAAAAGAGAAACCACCACCCCAGTGGGCTGATCCAGAGGCATCCCCCTGTCAACTGATTGATAGTCTCGTGCAACACCTGGTCGGTTAATCGATTAATCTAAAGATTCACAGCTGGTTCTGATTGTATGAGGTGACTGCTACCGACTCAACCGAATCGCTCACTTGTCAAACTGGATAGCCAGTCAAACCAGTTTATCGTTACCGACCCTACTGTATAGCGAAAAGGAAAACTGCCGCTTTTGGATGTTTTGGTACTAGTATTGGTTAACATTAGAGCTGTCAAATTTAAAGGGAAAGTAACGAGTTAACGCTCATCTCCTTTAACAGCACTTTTTATTTCCCTTTGCCTGATTTGTGACCATCAGCCCTCACCGTAAGTGCGGTAAACACACAGATGCTGCGGGAACTAGGACGGCGCAGAAACGGACAAAGAAAAGGACACACTAAATGGCAAAATTATCCAAAGCCCCACAGCAGGGTCTCCCAACAAGACCGAAGCCATCTGCCTCCGCTGTGAGCAGAGTCCTCATCGCATCCCACTACGAACAACAACAAACTTTACACAGAAATTGCAAATTTGGTGTCAACACCCCTAATTCTGCGACCAATCAGTATTGTGGAGTAATGATACTAAACGGTAATCTAAGGAAAGCACACTCGACATGCTGACCCAGGCACTTTTTTATGCTATAGTATAATAGTTATTTATAGTACGTGTGGCTGAGTCAGAAGTGGTGTGCATGTGTGAAGTGTTTGTGTTAAGCTGTTTTAAAAAGCATAATGCATAACAAACATGTGCAAAAAAAAAAAAATTATCCAGTCCCATGTTGACAGTATTCAAATCTTGACAATCATCTGTCTCAGGCAGTGATTCTCAAGCTGTCGTACGACTCCATCTAGTGGTTCGCCAAAGAATCAATTAAATATTGTAATGATGTGATATGTTTTATTCACTGATATTCAAACACAGTGTTACTGTTCAAGCTATGTGGAACATTAGTGGCCAAAAATAATAAATATACTTGTTAAATAAAATCTCTTTGACGCTACTGTATTTTAATGCTGGTCATTATGGTGGTTGCCAAGTGTTTTCTGAGGTGGTACTTAGTGAAAATAAGTTTGAGAACCACTGGTGTAAGGTAGACTTATTAAAGCTAAAAACTATCTGTGATTAACCTTGATTAATTATGAGTTAACTATGGGAAGAATGTGAAAAATCATAATTGATTTTAAATTTAAATGTTAATCGTTTCATAGCCCTAATTAAAATGTACTGTAGAAAATGGACGGATGGATGGATGATAAGATACTCTGTCCCGAGTCACGTGACCTGCTGACACGCAGGCAATGTAAACGTGTCACATATCTAACTATTGACAGGAAGTAGAAGTGCACCACTCTGCTTCTTGATGTTTCTCAACCAATGGAGTCACACATCAGAGATCTGATATAAGTGAAGATGCACCTTCTAGATATACAGTGGGGAACATGAGTATTTGATGCCCTACCAGCCAGTTAGCATTCTGACTACCATAAAAGTTCTGGACTCTTCATACTTTTGTAAGGAAGTAAAAGGTACAAAATGTGAGGCGTTGAGGTCACGGTGCGTTTGTGTTTGTCTGACAGCTGGTGACGATGGTACTTAGTGCTCAGAGAACTCTACGGATGAAAGCAGTCGGAACACAGTAAGTTATCTCACACTTTGCCGATATATTTGAGTTTTTTGTTGCAATAGATTTAAAATGTGTTCCACCCTCATTTCTTTAGCGGAGATTCACACTTAGCAAAACATGGCTAATGCTAACACTAACGAGAGCGAGACGTTGTTCCAAAGAAAAGAAAAGTGTTGTCAGTAGTTGAGATTTGCGGCAACGGATCTGGAACAACTGACTGCACGCTGCAATGTTTGTTCAAAACATGCGGCAGCATAACAAACTTTTTCCTTTCTTTAAAAGTAGGTGAAAAAAAATCCTAAATCGACTTTCTTGTGAAAAAATCTGAGATTTTATGTTTAGGACATATCACCCAGAACGAGCTCACATGGACCGTTTACGTATCCAAGATCATCTTTCAGCTAACACTTGGATTCTTGTGCTGTCATGCTTTTCCTCCAGGATCTTTTGTGCACTGGGACAGATAGCGACTACTGAGGAGCGTGGTCACACTTGAAGACGAGAAGGACATGTGTTTTGCTCATCATCAAACTGCTCCTCGTGTTTAACAGTCTCTTGTTTTTTTAAGTTTATGTCTTAGAAATCAAGTTACGATCAAATGTTTTTGCCCCCTATGGTGGGATCACTTGCACTGTAACAGTAGTATACTTGTAATTATGCATTTTCATTTTCGTACACTTCTAATTCTTTGGCCAAACATTATGCACCTCCCAAACAATCATATGAAGACGTGTTGGTGGGATTGAGGAGGTCTTCGAAGTATTCCTTCCACCTATCCACAACATCCGCAGTTAAGGTCAGCAGAACACCATCCGCACCATACACGGTGTTGACAGTGCACTGCTTCCCCTTCCTGAGGCGGCGGATGGTGGTCCAGAATTGCTTCGAAGCCATCTGGAAGTCATTTTCCAAGGCTTCCCCAAACTCTTCCCATGTCCGAGTTTGTCCGGTGAGGTGGGCGGGGGTGTAAAATATATTCAGGAAGTGTCATGAATACAAAGGCTTATGGGTATTTGTTCTGTTGCGTTTATGTTGTGTTACTGTGAGGATGTTCTCCCGAAATGTGTTTGTCAATCTTGTATTGTGTGGCTTCACAGTGTGGCGCATATTAGTAAGTGTTAAAGTTGTTTATATCACAACCATCAGTGTACTCTGTATCACCCAGTATGCCTTTCAATCTTGTAGTGTATTTGTGGAAGCTCCACACGACATATTGCTGGACCAACAATCGATTCGTTCATGTTGTCAAAAGGTGCCAAAGGTAATGGTTACACAGCATGACCATATTATTGTCATCAGGATGAACGCTATTGGATAGTCGCGTGAACGTAAGCGGCTCCAATTGCCTTCGTTACTCTGTGAAACAGGTTCTACATGGCTCTGTGGGTGGTAAAGGTGCCCAACCTCTGATATATTTCAGCGGGCGGTTACGGTCCTGATAAAAAGTTGGTTCGGGTGGACGGCAGGTGGATGACGACTTTGGTGATGCGGATGCGGATGATATAATTGCCTATCCGCGCATCTCTGACGTAGATCATTTGATAAAATGACTGTTTCAATGTTGCAGTTTTTGAACACACCACTAGGGTGTGCCCAATAGGAAATCCGTTATTACCACTCTCTCATGCAGTGTTATGTACAATTGCTGTCCGCCTGAACTATTAATAAAAGCCAAGTTATTCATGCAGGTAACTACAAAAAACAACAGCTATTAATGCTAAAAAGCCTATGATGTGTTATATGTAGCCTAAACCGAGTGTTTGTTTGCAAAAATGTTTCTGCTTGACGATATAATTCGCCAGCTCAACTTTCGCCCTGTTAATACGTCTTGTTACACAGCAGTTACCCTATCCTACAACTAGGGGGCGACACAGACCACGTTTAAAGCACTGTCTAAATCAGTGGTTCTCAACCTTTTTTTCAGTGATGTACCCCCTGTGAACATTTTTTTAATTCAAGTACCCCCTAATCAGAGCAAAGCATTTTTGGTTGAAAAAAAGAGATAACGAAGTAAAATACAGCACTATGTCATCAGTTTCGGATTTTTTAAATTGTATAGCAGTGCAAGATATTGTTCATTTGTAGTGGTCTTTCTTGAACTATTTGGAAAAAAAGATATCAAAATAACTAAAAACTTGTTGAAAAATAAAAAAAGTGATTCAATTATGAATAAAGATTTTCACGCATAGAAGTAATCATCAACTTAAAGTGCCCTCTTTGGGGATTGTAACAGAGATCCACCTGGATTCATGAACTTAATTCTAAACATTTATTCACAACAAAAGAAATCTTCAACATCAAAATTCATGGAACATGTCCACAAAAAAATCTAGCTGTCAACACTGAATATTGCATTGTTGCATTTCTTTTCACAGTTTATGAACTTACATTCATATTTTGTTGAAGTATTATTCAATAAATATATTTATAAAGGATTTGTGAATTGTTGCTATTTTTAGAATATTTGAAAAAAAAATCTCACGTACTCCTTGGCATACCTTCAAGTACCCCCAGGGGTACGCTTACCCCCATTTGAGAACCACTGCCGTAGGACATACACTATTTGATATGCAGCTCATTTTTATGTGACACTTATTGAAATATCTTCTGTGACATCATGCACTAAAAGTGCACTTTATTTGTTTTAAACTATTGTAGTGGCGTTCTGTACAAAAAGTGCACTTTAATTTAGTGTTGTTTTGATTCCTATCGCCAACACTGTTGTCAACAGAGGAGAAAAAAAATGCTTTATTTAAATAAATATATTATTTATAAAGCAAATTCAAGTATAATTGGCAAATTTTCAACTTGGCACGCATATGTTCTTCCGAGAATGTTGTAGTCGTAATGATTTGTGCAGTCCTTTGAGACATTTGTGATTTGGGGCTATATAAATAATGGGTTGTACTTGTATAGCGCTTTTCTACCTTCAAGGTACTCACACACATTCACACACTGATGGAGGGAGCTGCCATGCAAGGCGCCAACCAGCACCCATCAGGAGCAAGGGTGAAGTGTCTTGCTCAGGACACAACGGACGTGACGAGGTTGGTTCTAGGTGGGATTTGAACCAGTGACCCTCGGGTTGCGCACGGCCACTCTCACACTGCGCCACGATTGATTGATTGATTGATTGATATGTGTCCTCTTTTTGGGGTTTCAGAATATGGTCAACCGGCAGTGCAATTAGCTTTAGCATCAGCATTAGCTTGGTCATGTATTTAAGCCTTGTCGACTAAAAAGACACACATCATAAAAATATACCCTTTCAAACATATTTAAACACCAAAACGATACATTTGGGGGTAAAACTATTTACATAGAGTCACTTGTACCTGAGAAGGGAGATGTTTGAGTTCTACAGATACGAGGACCACATTTTTGTTCAGCTGTCATGTGTAATGACTGCCAGGAAGTCAGGTGTCCCCCAAGTGTAGCTCCCAGCACAACGCGACCCCTGCTGGAGCCGTCCAGTACTACAACGGCTCTTATTAATGCTGGCATTACAATAACGTTAGCTCCATCCATCCATCCATCCATTTTCTACCGCTTATTCCCTTTCGGTGTCGCGGGGGGCGCTGGCGCCTATCTCAGCTACAATCGGGCGGAAGGCGGGGTACACCCTGGACAAGTCGCCACCTCATCGCAGGGCCAACACAGATAGACAGACAACATTCACACTCACATTCACACACTAGGGCCAATTTAGTGTTGCCAATCAACCTATCCCCAGGTGCATGTCTTTGGAAGTGGGAGGAAGCCGGAGTACCCGGAGGGAACCCACGCATTCACGGGGAGAACATGCAAACTCCACACAGAAAGAACCCGAGCCTGGATTTGAACCCAGGACTGCAGGAACTTCGTATTGTGAGGCAGATGCACTAACCCCTCTGCCACCGTGAAGCCCACGTTAGCTCCATATAATACAAAATAACGGTGCCTTACTGTTGCCATTAAAAATAAAAAAAATTTAAGTTGCGAATATAAAAATGACCTAGTATTACAACTCAATAGCTTACTGTGCTACTTCTATCACTGTATTCAACAAACCCCCTTTCCATATGAGCTGGGAAATTGTGTTAGATGCAGGGGCGTCACTAGCCCTATTACTGTTCTGGGGCACACCTGGGGCACAAATAATTCATGTGAGCGTGCAAAGCGCACAAGCAAAAACATTTTTAGCACTTATTTATCATAAAAAAGACATAAATAGTGCTTTAAACTATGAAATCATATCAGATTATGTTGTATGGATCTTTGATTAACCACCTGAAATTAACTAATGCATTTGACCTACTTGTGCACTTTTTTACTCCAGACTTCTAAACTGCTACTGGTAAAAGCAAAAAGGAAGAGCAATGAATCTTTTTGAAATATATATTGCAGTAATCATCTTCAAATTTAACATCTACAAAAGTAAAACAAAAAATAAAGCACCCCTACATCTCTGGGTTCTTTTATATAATTCAATTTCCATTTATGGCAATGGGGCTAATGCTATTTCAGATACACAAAACTATAAAATATACACAAAACAATAAAGCCACAGTAGTAGAATAAATGAACAACTGTTGTGTGTCTGTCCAGGGAATCATTTTCTAAGAAGTAAACTGTAACGTCTCGTTTTCATTTTTGCAAAGTGGTCAATCACTTTGGACAGACATGGAAATATCACAGTAACTGTTACACAGTAGACCAGTGGTTCCCAACTGGTGGGTCGTGACATAAAAGTGGATTGTGTGTCATTTTCAGTGAGTCGCAGTCAGATGTGTGCATGAAAAAAAAAAAAGTTTAGGGAGAAAAAAATCAAATTGTGGCAACAAAACCAGATATTTTTAGCCATTTTTCTAGTGACTATTAGTGAGTATTTTAGTAAAAGGCAAACCGACTAACAAGTTGGAGAAGGACTCAGGACCAGGGGTGTTGCCAGACATATTTCACTGGGGCACGTGCCCCACTGTTGATCTGCAGTGCCCCAGTAAAAATTTCACCAATAAAACAAAAAAACGCTTCAGAGTTTTAAGTCTACATAACATAGACAACAGCGCACATACTACTTAGTATGGTAATTGATTGCTACTGTATTCACTCCACTAACAATGAGCACATGGCTAATTAATATGGTAATTTATTTCCAATGTGGATTGAGACTTCGGTTGAGAGAGAGAGACAGACAGAGAGAGAGAGAGAGAGAGGGGGGGGGGGGGGGCTGCGAATCACTGCGTGAGGTAGGTAACGTTAGCCAACAACAATTTGTTAATTACATTATTTTGATTTTGATTTGACTCAAACTGTAACTCCTAGATGGATATCAGAAAGTTGTTTGCCCGCAGCAGGGAAGAAACAGCAAGGAATGAGAGATGTAAGTGAAGTCCTTGCTAGCTAGGCAACATTATTGTCTTAAGTTGATGCTAAGTTAGCTAAAGTTATTCCTTGTATCAAGACAAACATATTCATTTGCTGTACGAGCTGTCGGGGGAATTTCCAATGAACATGAAACATAATGTTGGTTATTGTCTGCGGGTTCTGCATCCATGATGATTTGGAGTAAGCGCGTGTGCGTTGAGTGCTTCTAAAAAGGTTTATCTTCAGGAAGAAAAACATTTTTCCATATCATCAAGTCGTGAGCCAATTTTTAAATCATTCAAGTTTATTTCACAGAAAAGTAGCACAGTAGACTTGTCTTGTTAATCGGTGCGACTTTGACTAAAATAATCTTGTTTTGTCACCAGAAAAATGGCTACAGCTAAAGCATCTGGTTTTGTTTCCAGAAAAAATAGTAACATTTCTGTATTTGTTTTCAGAAAGATGGCTGAAAACATCGGGTTTTGTTGCCCTATTTAGATTTTTTTTAAATATATTTCCATGTCTGTCCTGAGTCTTTCTCCAACTTGTTAGTCGGTATGCCTTTTACTAAAATACTCACTAATAGTCACTAGAAAATAGGCTAAAATAATCTGGTTTTGTTGCCACAATTTGATTTTTTTTCTCCCTAAACTTTTTTTTTTTCATGCACACATCTGACTGCGACTCACTGAAAATGACACACAATCCACTTTTATGTCACGACCCACCAGTTGGGAACCACTGGTCTACTGTGTAACAGTTACTGTAATATTTCCATGTCTGTCCAAAGTGATTGACCACTTTGCAAAAATGAAAACGAGACGTTACAGTTTACTTCTCAGAAAATGATTCCCTGGACAGACACACAACAGTTGTTCATTTATTCTACTACTGTGGCTTTATTGTTTTGTGTATATTTTATAGTTTTGTGTATCTGAAATAGGATTAGCCACATTGCCATAAATGGAAATTAAATAATATAAAAGAACCCAGAGATGTAGGGGTGCTTTATTTTTTGTTTTACTTTTGTAGATGTTAAATTTGCAGATGATTACTGCAATATATATTTAAAAAAGATTCATTGCTCTTCCTTTTTGCTTTTACCAGTAGCAGTTTAGAAGTCTGGAGTAAAAAAGTGCACAAGTAGGTCAAATGCATTAGTTAATTTCAGGTGGTTAATCAAAGATCCATACAACATAATCTGATATGATTTCATAGTTTAAAGCACTATTTATGTATTTTTTATGATAAATAAGTGCTAAAAATGTTTTTGCTTGCGCGCTTTGCACGCTCACATGAATTATTTGTGCCCCAGGTGTGCCCCAGTACAGTATTAGGTCTAGTGACGCCCCTGTTCAGACCCCTTTAAATGTGTTACTCTTTGATTCATTGGAGCCACCTATCGCTTTTGCATCATGGCATGGTCTTGTAGGACTTCCTTCGGCAGCAGCTGCTTTATTCCGCAGTGTTACACATGGTGAAGTTTATAATAATAGTAACATCAGATGCTGGGTTTAAGAATGATGATGACACACCTGTGTTTTAAAGAATATGAACAAAGCAGGGGCATTATATGGAACTGAAAATGATCCCTTTTACAACATTTAAATTAAATGTGAAGATAAATGTTGATAGTCAATGATTACCAAGTTTTTCAGTGCACAATGTGACTCAGAAGGTTCCAAGTCAACTTCAGAAATGCATTATCCTTTCAACTTTTGTCGACATTGACTGTAATTTCAGTCTACTAAAATGTTGACTACCTACACTAAAACTAAATCCATTTAGATGACTAAAATATGACTTACACTAAAATGCATTGTCCGACTAGAACTAAAACAAAACTAACACTGATATTAATCTGATATATTAGCACAAATTATGGAACATACTTTTTTATTTTATAGTGTGGAATTTTTAAAAAGGCTTGATCAAGTGAAATTATTCACAGAACAATGTTGGGTATAGAAAACACTAAACTTACAACATAAAAGTACATACTTGTATTTTTTTATGGCAGAATGTTGGAAAATGATTGGCCGAGTGAAATTACTTAAGAGAACAATGGTTTGTATCAAAAGCACTAATGAAATGTGTGCTTTTTAAGTGTAGTGCTAATTAGTTGTATAGTTTTTGCCGTACACCAAACGGCCAAAATGATTTATTAAATTTAGCTCATGACGCAGTAAGTTGAATGATGCGAACACGTTTGATACTGGATACTTTGTATTAAGCTTCTGCCTTGGGGACTTTGTGTGTGTGTGTGTGTGTGCACATGCCACACAACAATAATTAGGTGATAATTGTTTATAATGACAAATGTGCAGTTTTAGTCTGCAACATAGTTTAATGCAAGTTGAAGTCATCTAATACATGTTTTGTTGCTGATTTTGGACCAATATTCAATATTAATATTGGCTCAGGACACCCCTCATCTTAGTTGTAACATTGATTTATCTTGACGCTAAGACTGACCTTCTTTTAGGAAGCCATCCGGTGTTGGATCACACAACCTGACATTCTGCTCTCGACTATCCAAGACATGCAGCAACATGTTCTGTTTATATAAAAAAAGAGTGAACATTAATGACCAAGAAAACAGTCAACAAATAGTTAACTATTGATGTGCTTAAAAAGTGGTGTTTTTAAATAAAATAGAACCATTATTCGAAAGTAAATACTTTTCTAAACAGCTGGTATAGTATGAAGACATGCTAACTGTGAGCAGAGATGATTTATCAATCATTTCTGGTAACGAGAATTACTGCAAATGTGTCAAAGGTGGCTCAAATTTAATGCTGTTTAATAAGATAAGTTAAGATAATATCTAATGTCTACAGTTGCAGTATAATATAAACTAACTTACCAACTATTAGTCCACTCAATTCATTGGGGATCTGTGAAAAACAAGATAGTAGATATTCTGGAGTCACAATTCAATTAATAAACATTTGAGCAACTTAACTAAGATTGTACGTAAGTAAACTTACAACTTAACTAAGACTGACCAAGTTCTAATACACAGGTAAACACCTAGCATAAATGCTAATTAGCGATCATTAGCATACTAAACAAACGTTACTTGTTAAAACTATGCCATAACACAGGTAGCAAAATGATCACTAGTAGCAAACACAAAAAACACACAGTTAGTTAGTTATATGGGTGAAATGACTACTAGTAGTAAGCTGAATAGACACTCAGTTATATAGGTGAAATGATCACTAGTAGCAAATACAAACACAGTTAGTTATATGGGTGAAATGATCACTGGTATCAAACACAATAAACACACAGTTAAATGGGTGAAATCACTAGTAGCAAACACAATAAACACAGTTATATGGGTGAAATGATCACTAGTAGCAAACACAATAAACACACAGTTAAATGGGTGAAAGCACTAGTAGCAAACACAATAAACACAGTTATATGGGTGAAATGATCACTAGTAGCAAACACAATAAACACACAGTTGAATGGGTGAAATGATCACTAGTAGCAAACACAATAAACACAGTTAGTTATATGGGTGAAATGATCACTAGTAGCAGACACAATAAAAACACAGTTTGTTATATGGGTGAAATGATCATTTTAGATGACACAATAAACACACAGTTAGTTGTATGAGAGAAATCCCCACTAGTAGCAAACACAATAAATACACAGTTAAATGGGTGAAATGATCACTAGTAGCAAACACAATAAACACAGTTATATGGGTGAAATGATCACTAGTAGTAAACACAATAAACACAGTTATATGGGTGAAATGATTACTAGTAGCAGGCACAATAAAAACACAGTTTGTTATATGGGTGAAATGATCATTTTAGCTGACACAATAAACACACAGTTAGTTAGTTTCATGAGTGAAATCACCACTAGTAGCAAACACAATAAATACACAGTTATATAGTAGTGATCAAAATTATTCAACCCCCACACAATTTTGGTGTTTTAGCAAGTTGACATTTATTCCGTATTTTGTTTATAGTCATATCAAATAAAGATGTGTCAAATAGACAAATGCAACTTGAATTGTAACACTTTATTTTACAAAATACCCAAACTGGACATTTTTCTTAATATCTCATTGACAAAATGATTCAACCCCCTAGTTACATGCATCTTTAGTACTTAGTAGAACACCCTTTGGCAGTAATGACATCCTTCAAAGGTGATACATAACCGGACACAAGCTTCTTGCAACCATCTACAGGTATTTTAGCCCATTCCTCTTGGGCAAAGGCCTCCAGTTCATTCATATTCTTGGGCTTGCCTGCTGCAACTGCCTTCTTCAAGTCCCACCACAGCTTTTCTATAGGATTTAGGTCTGGCAACTGTGAAGGCCACTCCAGTCTTCCAGCCCTTCTTCTGCAACCACTCTGATGTTGATTTGGAGGTATGCTTGGGATCGTTGTCCTGTTGGAAGGTCCAACGTCTCCCAAGCCTCAGCTTCGTCACTGACTTCATGACATTTGCAGCTAATATATCCTGCTAGGAAATAGAATTCATAATGCCTTGAACGCGCTGGAGATTCCCGGTACCTGAGGCAGAGAAACAGCCCCAGAGCATGATTGACCCCCCCCACCATGCTTAACAGTAGGCAAGGTGTTCTTCTCTTTGTAAGCTTCATTTTTTTCTCCTCCAGACATAACGTTGATTCATAGGCCCAAAGAGTTCCAGTTTTGTCTCATCACTCCATAGAACAGTTTCCCAAAACCTTTAGGGTTTGTCCAGATGATTTTTGGCATACTGGAGTCTATTTTTCTTGTGCCTGGTAGTCAGAAGTGGGGTGCGCCTGGGAGTTCTGGCATGGAGGCCTTCATCTCGTAGTGCGCGCCTTATTGTCTGGGACGAAACCTGCGTTCCCCCCTCTGCAATGTCCTGTTGTAGTTCCTCAGTTGTTACCCGGGGGTTTTTTAACCACTGTACGCTTCAAATACAGGACAGCAGTTGCACACAGCATCCTCTTTCTACCACGCCCAGGTAGTGTTTCCACTGTGCCTTTAGCTTTATTTAAACTTGCGAATTATGCTCCCAATTGTGTCTCTTGGAATGTGTAATGCCTTTTCTGTTTTTCTTATATCCATATCCTTTCTTATGAAGAGAAATTACCTCCTCTCTTGACTTCTTTGACCACTCCCTGGACTTCACCATGTTGCAAATACACCATTGACCATGTACAAAAAGCTGAGTGTCACAGTATTTTTCAATCAGTTTAATTGTTGCTCGTTATGGTTCTAATCACATCTACCGGTGTTTTCAACACCTGATTGAAAAGACCTTATTCAAATTCTGTTCTTAAGAGTTATGATCTTCAAGGGGTTGAATAATTTTGTCAATGAGATATTAAGAGAAATGACACTGTTTGGTATGTTACAAAGTATAATGTTGTAATTCAAGTTGCATTCGTCTATTTAATGCATCTTTATTTGATATGACTATAAACAAAATACGGAATACATGTCCAACTTGCTAAAACACCGAAATTGTGTGGGGGTTGAATAATTTTTATCACAACTGTAGCTTCTCTCCCTCCTTTATCGTCCCATCCGTCCTACCTGTCCAGAATCTGTACATTGTTGTTGTCAAAGGAGTGCTGTTTCTCACTGAAGTGCAGGTAGACAGCTGAGTCTAGACCTGAAGAGTTTGCTATGCGTCGGGTTAGTGCTTGTTTTGTTTCCCCAATATATGAATCAGTGCATTCATCATTACACTGGATAGCATACACCGGGTTGTTTTTGTGGATGTGGGGTGTCCGGTCTTTAGGGTGCACCAGTTTCTGTCTCAGGGTGTTGCCTAGTTTGAAGTGTACTGGGATGTTGTGTTGGTTAAAAATTCTTCTGAGTTTCTCAGATAGACCTGATAAATATAGAATGACAATATTTTTGCATCTGACACTTTTTTTTTTTTTTACTCCTAATCCACTCTGTTCTAGTTATTTCTGGAAGAGGATGACCAGCTGAGGTAACCACATGTTTTGAGGGCTTTTCTCAATTGCCTGTGCTCTTTTTTCTTTGGCCTGTGAGCTGGTAGGAACATTATCAGCTCTGCATTGTAGGGTTCTGATAACGCCCAGTTTGTGGTGTGAATCCAAAAGTAGGTATTCATCGTTATGTGAGGGTTTTCGGTAAACCCCAACATGGAGGCCCCTGTTTACTCCAATGTGGACGTCACAGTCCGAAAAAGGCAACTTACTGTATTTGGCAATCTCACGTGTGAATTTGATGTTTTTGTCCACCAAGTTCATGTGCCCAGTGAAGGCTTGCACTTCTTGGTTTCTGATTTTTCACCCATGTGTCATCTACAAATCTGTCCCAATGACTTGGTGCTGTTCTGTTAAAAAAGCTGAAAGCTCTCTATTCCATGTCCTCCATGTAAGTCTTTGCTACTATTGGCACAACCATGGTTTTGTCAGTAAAACGTTCCCATGACTTAAAAGTACGTAGTGTTGATGCAAAGTTCTCTCAAAAGGCAAATCTGTTCTGGGTTTAGTGTGGATCCATCCTGTAAGGTGCGATCACCTAGTAGACGTTGCCTCACTGTCTCTACTGCATCCTGGATTGGAATACAGGTGGACAGGGAAGGGACGTCGTATAAAACTATAGTTTAATTTTTCTCCAGCTTTATATCTCTGATCTTCGCTACAAAGTCGATTGAGTTTTGGACATGATGTTCAAGGAGGCACGTAAATAAAGTAATGCCTTGCACATATTAGTTATTGAAGTACTTGTTTGTATGTTTAGTTCATTCTTAAAATTGTTTTACATTGAGCAAGAGAGCACAGTCAAATACCTTGTCGGAAAGCTGTTTCCGACTGTATTCATGTTTGGCCCCGCCCCTAAATGATGCATGCATTGTTTTGCGCTTTGCGGCAATGTCCCTTCTGTTACCCGACAAGCCTCAAAGCCACTGTGCATTTGCTCCCATCACTCGTTGTGTCCTCATTCCTGTTGTCTACTGTGTTTTTTTTTACTTGATAGTGTGACTTTGCCCTCTTAGGTGTGTACACTCCCATCAAATATAAAGTGGCTAACAACACAATCCTAAACAACAAATGGCGTTATTATCATAGCCAAGCTGGCATGTTGCTAGCTAGTCCAAACAGGCAGTGACTTGTTGAGGATTTTCAATCTGTTGTAGTGCAAAATGGGCGGGTTCAAGCGGCGACTTAACTTTGACAGGTGGGGTTTTACTATGGTCACCAGGAAAACAGTTCAAAGAGGCACATAAATAAAGTAATGCCTTATATTAGTTATTTAAGTACTTGTTTGTATTTTGAGTTCATTCTTAAAATTATTGTTTTACATTGAACAAGAGAGCACAGCATACCAAGTCAGATTCCTTGTGTGTTAATAAACATTTTTGGCCAATAAAGCTGATTCTGATTTTGATCCTTTCCGGCTCCCACAGAAGAAAATTTCAACACTCTCTAAGAAGGGCGTGTCTTTAAGTTACATTACAATACAGTACATTGCGTCACAAGAAAAGTCCTTCACATTAATGTGAACACATTGAGGAAGTGAATTGTCATTTGCTCAGGTGTACTGTTGTAACAACAACGATCGCCAGGTAAGTTTGTCACTTTCTTTGTCTCGCTAAGTTGCTAACGAACAAATATTTTCATACAGCACTTGTGACAGCAGATCATGAACATGCTTTTGTTATCAATGCCGATTGTGAAAATACACTACAGACTGCCTGGTAAGTCCATTCTAATGTTCCAAAATGATTAAATAAATGTACACCTATTATGACAGTTTTTACTTTTATGACTACTTTTGACATTGTTTACCTTGACCCAACATGAGTGGTTATGAACAAGTGCATTTTAGTCACTTTTTGTGGTTTCTTTTTTTAAAGAGAATATAACCAAACATTAAACAATGATACGCATTACGTATGTATACAAATAACTTATTTTCTGTGATATCAAGCAGTTTTTTTTGTTTACTTCAAAGGGGAACTGAACTTTTTGTTTCAGAATGTTGCCTATCGTTCCGAATACATTATGAGTGACAAGAGGACAATTTTTTTTGCAGTCTAACATGTCAAAATTGTCTCGTTCTTGGTGGCTAGCAATGCAGATAATGGGAAAAGTCCATTCTATCTCTAAATCACTTCAAAAATGCATTCAAAAATTGTCAACAATACTTAATTTACGTTCTGTAACCTGTATAATAACCAAGCTGTAGCAACTTTGTTATTAACGATCGCCAGGTAAGTTGGTCACTTTTTTGTCTCGCTAAGTTGCTAACTAACAAATATTTTCATTCTGCACTTGTGACAGCAGATCATGAACTTATTTATTTTATCAATGCTGATTGTGCAAATACACCGTATAGTGGCTGGTAAGTCCATTGTAATATTCCTAAATTATTTATTACATGTAAACCTATTATGACACTGTTTTTATTTTTACGACTATTGTTGACATTGTTTACTTTGACCCTACATGAAAAGTTATGAACAAGTGCATTATAGTCCATTTTTTCGTTTTCTTTTTTAAAGGGAATATAAACAAACAAACAATGATATGCACTACGTATGTACACAAAACATGTATTTTCTTTGATATCAAAAAGTTTTTTGTGTTTACTTTAAAAGGGAACTGCACTTTTTTTTTTTTTTAGAATTTTGCCTATCGATCACAATCATTATGAGAGACAAGAAGAAAAAAGTTTTTTTTGGTAGTCTAACATGTAAATATCGGCTTGTTCTTGTTGGCTAGCAATGCCGCTAATGGGAAGAATCCATTCTACCTCTAAATCACTTTAAAAATAGATTCAAAAACCGTCAACAATACTTTAATTTACGTTCTGTAACCTGTATAATAACCAAGCTGTAGCAACATTGTTATTGCAAAAGCGAACACTGAGGAACTCTTTTTTTTCTAGAGTACTAACATCACCATGAGGACGTTTCGCCATGTATAAGCCATAAAAGCTAACCACGGCAAGAGATAAGCTAGCATCTACGTCAACACAAAACGCTTTTGAGTTTGTAATACACAACACTGCCGTAGGACACAAATCTATACAGAGTGAAAAACATGAACAATCATATTACAGTATCTGTAAAGTATTATTTCATGTTGTTTGTACACAGCTAGCCAGACAGTGTATGTACTGTAGTTGTAATAACAAGCATGAATATAGTGACTCACTCGATGGACATTTGTTCGTTTGGTTCAGCTGGCCAGGGACGTTTTTTTCCGGTTTATTTTGGGTAAGCACACCATTTATGTCGAAATTTGCAGCGTCAAGTCACGCCGAACTCACTCTATCAGGTTCCGTCTACTCCAACGTTTCACCCTTCCTTTGTGCTCGCTTCTATAAGCAGCAGTTCATCCTCAGTATATTCAGATAAAAAAAGATAAGGTTGTTCTCATTTGTCCAAAAATAGTTGTTTTCTTTGTCTGGTATCAATTCTGTCATGATTTGAAGACAAACACACATTTGTTGCCAGAACTTGCATTGCAATGGAAACAGAAATAAATGTGTGGACGAAATCAGTCAGGCAATGATTAAAATGACCAAAATACGGTAAATATTGAACGTATTACATATTGTTATGAATAGTTTTGAAGTTGTTTTAGAGCAGTGGTCCCCGATTAGCTGAGTCCGATTAGCTGTGTTTTTCAAGCTTTTTTTTAATCTTTTAAAAATCCTAAAAAAAAGAAAAGTTACTGTCCTTCATAATGATCGTCAACGATGGGTCTTAAAGGGGAACTGCACTTGTTTTGGAATTTTGCCCGACTGTGGGCAGAGTTGACTTAAATATTCATATTACAAGATGGTTGATATTCTAAAAAGATTAAACTCTCTTCTTGTTTTGTTTTTTGTCAGTGACTCACTCGCTCAAGTATTTCCACACTGCGTCCTCTCAAGTTACAAACTTCCCAGATTATGTGGTCGTGGCTTATATTGATGACGTTGAGATCGGTCACTATGACAGCAACACAAGGAAAGCAGAAGCCAAACAAGAATGGATGAAGAAATTTGCAACGGTGGATCCAGAGCACTTTTTGTTGCAGACACATTTAGGTATTAGCGATGAAGTGGAGGACAAAGAGGACTTGGAAAGTTTACAGAAGAGCTTCAACCACACTGAAGGTTTGTTAATAAATGTTTGATGTACTAAAAAAACAAACATTATTGCACTTGTCTGTGGGCATCCATAATGACGTAGAAAAAACACATGAAGGACACTTAGAGAGCTCAAGTTATCAAAACTCACTTGTCTTGCATGTTGGCAGCTGCTGAAGAAGCCCTATTGTTAATGGTTTGTTGTTTTCTTGATTTGTGTGTTGGGTCACGTGAGCAGGGACATTGTACAGTGTGGCACTGCAGTTATGTTGTCCTGCTTGTTCGCCTAAATGAAGCCTTTGCAAAGCGTCATCGGGTGTGGTACCTGGCTTATTTGGAGGAATGCCAACACCTGTTGGCAAAAGGAGAAGCAAAATGGTCAAAATAAAATGGTTCAGGGGTAGAACAACCAGCAACAAAAAGGATAGATTTACTCATCCCACAATGGGGAATTTATGTGGTAGTAGTGCAAATACAAAAGATTCATCAAATATAAGTTCAAACACACAAAAACAAGACGGAAACATCATAGAATACAAAAGACAGGAAAGAGCGCTGAGCTGATGCCATCTGCTGGCACTTCAATGGCGCCATTTCTACATACAGTCACAAAACTAAATCACACTGGAAAAACAAAAAATAAGCAGTAAATAATAGGGGTGTCAAGAAAAAAAACATGTTTAAATGAATTGCGATTCTTATTTGTAATGATTCTTAATTGATTAAAAAAATTCTCAAAAATGTATTTTTAAAAATGTCAGTTAATTTTTATTTTCATTTCCTGTACAGCCATTTAGACAAATCATATCGATGTAGATTATATCTGCTGTACACATTTACTTTAGAGAAGAGAAGTGTTGGATTGTTGCCTTATTTGTATTTAACTTTATTAAATGATTGGGTAGAATTGTATTAAAAACTGTTTTCTTTTAGGTAATATAAAAATTGATAAGATATGTTTATGTATTTTATGGAGGTACGTAGTTAATCAGAGAACTGGCATCCAAAGTTATTAAAATATATATTTTTTTTTAATCGAGAATGGTTTCTGAATTGAATCGTTAACCCTAAGAAATGAATTGAATCAATCTCAACCCTAATGAATAATTATTTTGTGCACATCCGATTGGACCATGCATAGACAAACAGAACAAAAACAATTTCAACACCCACATACTGTACATGGCGGTGGCCATGGCCATCGTCTGCTGGGGTGGGACGTAGCACGACCAGAGACTAGAACAGACCTAAAGCAACCCACGGTAGCCTACCGCGTCCTAGGCTGCCCACTAGCTCTCTGCCAGTACAACCCAGTTTCAGTGGGGGCAGATGTACTCCCTTGGATTCTACCAAGACCAAGGGAAAACATGGATTGGATAGAAAAAAGGAAAGGGTGGAAAGAAGCGGATAATGTGTCCAGGTTGAAAGATATGTGGAAATTAGATTCTATAGTTTCCTAAATATTAATACAGACAGATGAAAGGACCCGGTATAAGAACATTTTGGAGCAGGAGTATCTATTCCAGATGTTGGTGCGTCAACCTGTAATAGAACGACTAATAACCTGTCAGACACTTACATAACAACCTATTAAAGGAGAGTAATATAAAGGGATGTGTAGGAGAGAGCAGGTGGTGTACACACATCTTAGGGTAGGACTAGGCCCGGAATGTCGTCATTTTAGGTGCAAAGCCACTTGTTTTTTCGTGTCCTTAACCTTTTGAGGGCAAAAAGGCCAAATGTCAGGGCAGATTTTTGTGCGCACTCATGCTTGTTACATGAGGGCACTGGTCACTATACAGACCTCCAGCCTCATTCCGAAGAAGTAAACAGTGCCTGGTCATGCTTTGTGTTTTGTGGCAATACGCATGTGCATCTAAGAAGGCAGCCCCCAAAACAACTTGTTTTCAAGAGACACTTAGAAAGGGGCTTGAAGTTGGTCTGTGAAGCAAAATGTATCCAAAGTTTGACAAAAAGCACCATCATTACAGGCTATGTAGAACACAAGGAAGTGTGGTAATTGGAGAGTAAAATCATAGTATGACCTCTTAAAGACACAATTGTGTATCTGTGCATGTGGGTTGATGGTGATTAAGCCTTACTCCATTTTATACACTGTGTGTTACTCTTCCAGGTCTTCACATTTACCAGAGGATGACAGGCTGTGAATGGAATGATGAAACTGATGAAACCAAGAGTTGGAGACAGTCCAGTTATGATGGAGAAGATTTTTTAGCATTAGATACCAAGACATGGACATGGACTGCAGCAAAACCACAAGCCGTTCCCATGAAACACACGTTGGACCATGATCAAGATTTTATGACGTACTTAAAGTTTTACCACACTGAGATCTGCGTTCATAACTTGAAAAAGTATGTGAACTTTGGTAGAGACATACTAATGAGAACAGGTAAACCACATGACGTACGCTGATAGCCCACCCCCTGTGGGAACATAAGTAACATTACAACCTACACTCT
This sequence comes from Nerophis ophidion, assembly GCF_033978795.1. Classification (NCBI taxonomy): domain Eukaryota; kingdom Metazoa; phylum Chordata; class Actinopteri; order Syngnathiformes; family Syngnathidae; genus Nerophis; species Nerophis ophidion. Next base: position 16,646,332 of record NC_084616.1, on the reverse strand, counting down.
TTCCCATGCAGACCTTCCAAAGGTGTTTCTCCTCCAGAAGACACCGTCCTCTCCGGTCAGCTGCTTCGCGACAGGTTTCTACCCCAGCAGTGCAACAATGTTTTGGAAGAAAGACGGCAAGGATCTCCACGAGAACGTGGTGCACGGAGAAGTCCTACCAAACCCCGATGGAACCTTCCAGATGACGGTGGATCTGAAAGTGGAGGTGACGGCCGAAGTGGAGGGCAAGTACGAATGTGTGTTTCAGCTGTCTGGTGTCAAAGAGGACCTGGTCACCAAGCTGGAGAAAAGAAGGATTCTGAGCAACGCAAGCGATGAAGGTGAGGAGAACACATTGAGTTGAATTATTACATCCTCAAATCAAAAACATTGAATTTTATCAAAACTTCCACCATTATTGATCCATGTCACAAGAACAATGCTGGATATTGATAGCATGCATGCAAAGTACTCATTTAGGTTTCCTCTTCTTGCTTTTTTGCTCTCAACAGACAACGTGAGGGTCATCGTCGGTGCCACGTTGGCGGTCTTCATTGCCGTGATCCTCGCTATCATTGTCATTGTCGTAGTTGCCATACGTCACAAGAACAAAAAAGGTGAGGGTCACACTTCTTTTTTTGTAAGTTGGTGGTTTACTCCAGTCTGGAAAGGTGCCAACAAACACTCCAACATCCTCAGAGAGAGAGCACACACACTCACATAGAAAGGTGATGTGAAGACAGAAGTCCAAGTCATCTTGTGTGTCTTTTATTTCAGCCAACTATGATCCAGCTGGTAAGTCAATCATATTCTCTTTTCTTTGAGCCGCCATAACCATAGCAGGGGTGAAGGATCACTCGTATAAAAGTCTGATGTGGACGTTTGTTACAAGATTAGCCTGAATATCTTCCTTTCATCTTACTGGATAGTAGGGTGGGACATCTCTTAGTGATGGACATAACCATATGCATCGAGATACATGGGTTTCCATACCATTCAAAAAAGTTATATTTTAAAAACTGAATAATTAGATAGGGTGTATGAATGATTCCATTCCATGGTTAAGATTTGTTGATAGACACTTTTGTTCAGTTTTTTTCCGTATTGGCCCTCTAAATATGGGTCGTCACTCTGCATGAAAGGAATTACTCGCTGTGCACTCTTTGCTTGTTTTATTTAGTACTATTGCAGCAACAGCAGCAGCAGCTGGTAATAACTTAAAAGTAAACATGAGCATAACAAAACAATGTATCTGTGAATCATCATAATGTACAGTGGGGCATAAAAGTATTTAGTCAGCCACCGATTGTGCAAGTTCTCCCACTTAAAATGATGACAGAGGTCTGTAATTTTCATCATAGGTACACTTCAACTGTGAGAGACAGAATATGAAAAAAAAATCCAGGAATTCACATTGTAGGAATTTTAAAGAATGTATTTGTAAATTATGGAGAAAATAAGTATTTGGTCAACCATTCAAAGCTCTCACTGATGGAAGGAGGTTTTGCCTCAAAATCTCACGATACATTGCCCCATCCATTCTCTTCTTAACACGGATCAATCGTCCTGTCCCCTTAGCAGAAAAACATCCCCAAAGCATGATGTTTCCACCCCATGCTTCACAGTAGGTGTGGTGTTCTTGGGATGCAACTAAGTATTCTTCTTCCTCCAAACACGACGAATTGAGTTTATACCAAAAAGTTATATTTTGGTTTCGTCTGACCACATGACATTCTCCCAATCCTCTGCTGTATCATCCATGTATCCATTTTGGTATAAACTGATCTGCTGATCCAGACGCATCTCAGACGCACCCCACTGTCAACTGATTGATAGTCTCGTGCAACATCCGGTCGGTTAATCGATGAATCTAAAGATTCACAGCTGATTCTACTCGAATGAGGTGACTACTGCCGACTCAACCGAATAGCTCACTTGTCAAACTGGATAGCCAGTCAAACCAGTTTATCGTTACCAACCCTACTGGATAGCAGAGTCGGAAACTGGCGTTTTTGGAAGTTTTGGTACTACTGTTGGTTAACATTAGAGCTGTCAAATTTAAAGGGAAAGTAACGAGTTAACGCTAATTTACTTTAACAGCAATTTTTATTTCCCTTTGCCTGATTTGTGACCGTCAGCCCTCACCGTAAGTGCGGGAAAACACACAGGTGCTGCGGAAACAAAGACGGAGCAGAAACGGACAAAGAAAAGGACACACTAAATGGGAAAGTTACCCAAAGCCCCAAAGCAGGGTCTCCTCACAAGACCGAAGCCATCTGCCTCCGCTGTGAGCAGAGTCCTCATCACATCCCACTACGAACAAAAACAAACTTTTCACAGAAATTGCAAATTGGGTGTCAACACCCCTAATTCTGCGACCGATCAGTATTGTGGAGTAATGATACTAGACGGTAATCTAAGGAAAGCACAGTCGACATGCTGACCCAGGCACTTTTTATGCTATAGTATAATAGTTATTTATAGTACATGTGTGGCTGAGTCAGAAGTGGTGTGCATGTGTGAAGTGTTTGTGTTAAGCTGTTTTAAAAAGGATAATGCATAAGAAACATGTGCAAAATACAACAAAATATCCAGTCCCATGTTGACAGTATTCAAAACTTGACAATCATCTGTCTCAGGCAGTGATTCTCAAGCTGTTGTACGGCTCCATCTAGTGGTAAGCTAAATAATCACTTAATTAAATATAGTAATGACGTCACATATTTATTATTTTATTTTCCGTTACTGTTAAAAATGTTTGGAACGTTACAGTGGCCAAAAATATTGTTAAATATACTTGTTAAATAAACACTCCGCCTTTTTTTTTTTTTATGAATACGTAGGCTTTCTATGCTACCGCGTTTTAATGCTGGTCATTATGGTGGTTGCCAAGTGTTTTCCGAGGTGGTACTAAGTGAAAATAAGTTTGAGAACCACTGGTGTAAGGTAGACTTATTAAAGCTAATAACCTATCTGTGATTAACCGTGATTAATTATGAGTTAACTATGGACAAAATGTGATGAATTACAATTAAATATTAAATATAAATCTTGATTGTTTAATAGCTCTGTTTGAAATGTAAATGATACCATCCCCTGCCCCGAGTCACGTGACCTGCTGACACGCAGGAAATGAAAACGTATCCCATATTTAACTTTTGACAGGAAGTAGAAGTGCACCACTCTGCTTCTTGATGTTTGTCAACCAATGGAGTCACACATCAAAGATCTGATACGAGTGAAGATGCACCTTTTAAATATACAGTGGGGAACATGAGTATTTGATGCCCTACGTTAGCATTCTGACTATCATGCAAGTTCTGGACTCTTCATACCTTTGGAAGGAAGTAAAGGTACAAAATGTGACGAGTTATGCGTTTTTGTTTGTCTGACAGCTGGTGACGAGGGTACCTACCGCACAGAGAACTCAACGGATGAAAGCAGTCGAAACACAGTAAGTTAGCTCACACTTTGCCAATATATTGTTTTTGTTTTTTTCAATTTAAGTTTTTTGTTGCAGTAGATTTAAAATATGTTTTGTCCTGAGGACATACTTGCCGACCTTGAGACCTCCGAATTCGGGAGATGGGGGGGGGGGGGGGGTTGAGTTTGGGTTGGGGGTTGGGGGGGTGTTCTGTGTTAGCAGGGGGTGTATATTGTAGCGACCCGAGAAAAGTTAGTGCTGCAAGGGGCTCTGGGTATTTGTTCTGTTGTGTTTATGTTGTGTTACGGTGCGGATGCTCTCCCGAAATGTGTTTATCATTCTTGTTTGGTGTGGGTTCACAGTGTGGCGCATATTTCTAACAGTGTTAAAGTTGTTTATACCGCCACCCTCAGTGTGACCTGTATGGCTGTTGAGCAAGTATGCTTTTCATTCACTTATTGTGTAAAAGCCGCATATTTTATCTGACAGGGCTGTTTGTATGGCGGAAAAGCGGACATGACGACAGGTTGTAGAGGACGTTAAAGGAAATGCCTTTAAGGCACGCCCCCAATATTGTTGTCCGGGTGGAAATCAGTAGAAATTCGGGAGAATGGTTGCCCTGGGAGATTTTCGGTAGGGGCACTGAAATTCGGGAGTCTCCTGGGAAAATCTGGAGGGTTGGCAAGTATGCCTGAGGAGCTTCCACCCTCATTTCTTTAACGTGGATTCACACCTAGCAAAACATGGCTAATGCCAACACTAACTAGAGTGAGACATTGTTCCAAAGAAAAGAAAAGTGTTGTCTGTAGTTGAGATTTCCGGCAACAAACCTGGAACAACTGAATGCACACTGCAACGTTTGTTCAAAATATGCAGCAGCACAACAAACTTTCTCCTTTCTTTAAAAGTAGGTGTAAAAAAAAAAAAAAAATCGGGAAATGACTTTATTGTGAAAAAATTTGAGATTTTATTTTTAGGCGATATCGCCCAAGCCTCGCTCACATGGACCATTTATGCATTCAAACTTATCTTTCAGCTAACGTTCCCACTTGGATTATTGTGCTTTTATCCTTTTCCTCCAGGATCTTTTGTGCACTGGGACAGAGAGCGACCACTGAGGAGCGTGGTCACACTTGAAGACGAGAAAGAGAAGTGTTTTGCTCATCATCAAATTGCTCCTTGTGTTTTACAGTCTCTTTTTTTATGTTTATGGCTTAGAAAACGAGTTACGATCAAATGTTTTGGCTGCCTTTTGTGGGATCACTTGCACTGTAACACTTGGATACTTGTAACTATGTATTTTCATTTTTGTACAGAGCTCTGTAAATCATTGGCCAAACGCTATGCGCCTCCCAAACAATAGGGGGCGATTCTAGCCATTTGCCCTTTGTCAACCAAGAAGGAAATGCTACATGCTAATGGCAGTAACTGGTACAAAATGGGTCAAATTGATAATTTGATTACCAACGGTAAAGCCAGGATACATCATTGTGAGTTGTACTCTCACATACGATGGCCTTTCTACTTGAAATTTGAGAGGCATTGGTACACTTAATAATTGGGCTAATGCCCTCTTACAATTGCAAGATAATAGTACAAAGAAATATAAACTTGTCAGGCAGTGAATCTTTGGCACCACACGATTCGATTCAGAATAGATTCTCGATTCAAAACCAATACTTTTTTTAGTAACATTAGATGCCGGTTCTATGATTAAATTACATTCCTCCATAAAATAAACATGTATGAACAATTTATATATTACATTAAATACATTTGTTTTTGTTTAATACTATTCTACCCAAACATTCAATACAGTCAACTACAAATAAAGTAAGATAAGTATCCCACACATTTCTAAAGTAAATCTGTACAGTAGATATGATCATCTACATCAACAACATGATTTGTCTGAGTGGCTGGACAGAACAGATAAACAATTATATTAATTTAAATCCATTTTTGATGTTTTTGAATCAATTAAAAATCGTTACAAATAAGAATTACGATTAATCCGAAAATCGAAAAAAATCACAGGGTTTTTCCGGGTGAGTATTAAAATTCACTGAATGGGTTTTGCTATAATTGAGGCCTTAAAAGGCATTAAAAAGCATTACATTTGATATCCAAAGGCATTACTAAACATTTAATCCGGTAAAATAACAAATGCTTTTAGCTAATCTCAAGTCGGTGATTAAAGGCAGGCGGCGGTTAACAGTGCCAATTTGTTTTTGGGTGTGACCCACAAAGCAACCTCTGCTGTCGCCACCAAAACCGGCAGCTGCTGCTACCACTACAGAAAAATACATTCCCAGATTATACAATCTTGTGAGTCAAATTTAATTCAATACAGAGTAACAGTTAATGTAAACTGTTCAACTATTCAAGATTAACATTGTCACATGCTTAGAATTGTGTCTGTATAGACAATAGTACATTTTGGATTATATAAAATAACTACCTGCAATAGGACACGGGCATTAAATGTGTTTTAAGTGGCATTAAAATAGCATTACATAAGATCTGTTGATAAGAAACCCTATATAAAAACCAGAGAGGAAACTTCATTTATTTGCACTTGTTAGGTGACGAGCAGCAAAAGCTGCTAAAGATCTATTGTAAATGTTGTAATTATTATTATTGCTGATCCTGACCTATTGTATTGTTCCATTTATTATTATCGCTGCTCCTTACATGTTGGAATTCTTCCGTGTATTATTATTGCTGCTCGTGACCTATTGGAATTGTTCCGTTTATCATTTTGCTCCCAGTTACTTTCAGAGTTCATTTTAAAATTGTACTCAATGTTTTCAAATGCTTACACCAAGAAGTCCCGCCCTGTCTTCTTGAGTTGCTGCAGCCTTTTTGTCCCAGCAGGACTCTGAGGTGTTTAGACCAGCTCCTCCCAGCTGTCCCAATAACTAGGCTTAAAACCAGAGGAGATAGAGCCTTTCAATGGCAGGACCCAGACTGTGGAACAACCTTCCACTATCTATTAGGTACTCCCAGTCTCTGAGACAATTTAAATCTAGGCTAAAAATAATTTTTTACTCCATGACGTTCAAATCCAGTTAGACGGGATTTCTTGGTTGTTTTTATTTCTTGTTTTATACAATTATTAATTATTGCATTATAGTATTTTGGGTGATTCTGCACTTTTTTAAGGTAATGTTTACTATTGTGATGTATTCATCCTTCCATGTTACAATTTAAATGTGACACTATGTGCCCCTTTTTTTTGTTGCAAATTGTTTCTTATGTCTTTACAGCACTTTGGCCAACTGTACTTGTTATTAAATGTGTTATTTAAATAAATAAACTGAACTGAACAAAGTGATTTAGCCTACTCTATAGGATGTGGGCGTGGGAAGGCGACAAACTTTGATGGTCAAATTCATGATTCGCCATGAAACTGAACGTTATTAACTCGACCTCACAAAAACACACCTTTTTAATCAGGCTTTTTACTGATCTTGTTCAATTTTTACATTTTGAATAATCTTATTGTATTTTCTATCTTAATGATTAATATTACTACACAGTACACACTGAAAAAAACATGTTGGATTAACTCTTAAAGAGCTGATATTAACTGTTTCAGATTGCATTTGGTCCCACTTAAAATTAAAGTAAAAATTACTAAATGGCCAGTGTCAACCATTCAGAGTTATTTCTACTCAATCAACAGTGAAATGTGTAAAAAATATTTAACACTGCTGCTTTTTCATTCTTATCAGAGTAATATGATAACACTTCAACACCAATTTGTATGATTTTTTACTTACCTGCAGTGTTTTTTTGCTACATATTTATATTATGCTCTATATTACTAAATTAGAAATCTATCAGAACATAATACATAAACTAAAACACATTCAGTCCAAAATCATTGAACTCTCCACTTAAATTCACAGCAACTTGCCTTTTGTTTCTCTCCATTAATCCATACTCCATCCATCCATTTTTTACCACTTATTCCCTTTTGGGGTTGCGGGGGGCGCTGGCGCCTATCTCAGCTACAATCGGGCGGAAGGCGGGTACACCCTGGACAAGTCGCCACCTCATCGCAGGGCCAACACAGATAGACAGACAACATTCACACTCACATTCACACACTAGGGCCAATTTAGTGTTGCCAATCAACCTATCCCCAGGTGCATGTCTTTGGAAGTGGGAGGAAGCCGGAGTACCCGGAGGGAAACAAAACATTGTATTTTCTTCTTTAACATACTGGTATGTGAACAATAATTTCAATTCATACTGGGCCACACCTTCCAAAATGTCATGCATCACATCAACTGAAAAGTTCTCAGCTGTGTGAAAATGTGTCAGGGAATTAAATGAGCATGAACACTTCACATCTAAAACTTAGGGAAGAGTTGAATTAAGAGACAATTCTTGAGTGTAAGCAGTGTGGGTGTCTTTGGATCACTACACCATTTTGGGAGAACCTTCAGAAAATTACGTTTGGAAGTCTTTTTTTAGCTAAATAAAACCTGCAAGCATTGAAGGACTTCACCAGACTGAAAGCCTAAATGATCACTTATCAATTATATGACGTAACAAAAGACATAAAACGCTTCAAAGAGTTCTTTAAGGGGCTCCCACAGAAGCTGTTGCCATATATGGAAGTGCGTACCTGTCAGTCACAAGGACGTAGGAGTGAATTCTGATTCTTGTTGCTCCCTCAGCAAGAAGGTAGGGCTGACAGCTTTGGGCGGTGATGTCCAGATGCTGCTGGACACTGGTTCCAGCCTACAAGATCACATCGATCAGTAGTATTTAGTGACCGACCTCTGACAATAGAGCAACTCACAACACTGTGCATGACATGGAAGTGATGAAAAGTACAATGGGTACGAAAAGTATTCAGACCCCTTTAAATGCGTTACTCTTTGATTCATTGGAGCCACCTATTGCTTTTGCATCAAGGCATGGTCTTGTAGGACTTCCTTCGGCAGCAGCTGCTTTATTCCGCAGTGTTACACATGGTGAAGTTTATAATAATAGTAACATCAGATGCTAGGTTTAAGAATGATGATGACGCACCGGTGTTTTAAAGAATATGAACAAAGCAGGGGCATTAAATGGAACTGAAAATGCTCCCTTTTACAACATTTAAATTAAATGTGAAGATAAATGTTGATGGTCAATGATTACCAAGTTCTTCAGTGCACAATGTGACTCAGAAGGTTCCAAGTCAACGTCAGAAATGCGTTATCCTTTTGACTTTTGTCTACAGTGACTGTAATTTTAGTCAACTAAAATGTTGACTACCTACACTAAAACTAAATCCATTTAGATGACTAAAATATGACTTACACTAAAATGCATTGTCCGACTAGAACTAAAACAAAACTAACACTGATATTATTCTGATATATTAGCACAAATTATACTTTTTTATTTTATAACGTGGAATTTTTAAAAAGGCTTGATCAAGTGAAATTATTCACAGAACAATGTTGGGTATAGAAAACACTAAACTTACAACATAAAAGTACAAACTTGTATTTTTTTATGGCAGAATGTTAGAAAATGATTGGCCGAGTGAAATTACTTAAGAGAACAATGGTTTGTATCAAAAGCACTAATGAAATGTGTGCTTTTTAAGTGTAGTGCTAATTAGTTGTATTGTTTTTGCCGTACACAAAACGGCCAAAATAATTTATTAATTTAGCTCATGACGCAGTAAGTTGAATGATGCGAACACGTTTGTTACTGGATACTTTGTATTAAGTTTCTGCCTTGGGGACTTTGTGTGTGTGTGTGTGTGTGTGTGTGTGTGTGTGTGTACATGCTACACAACAATAATTAGGTGATAATTGTTTATATTGACAAATGTGCAGTTTTAGTCTGCAACATAGTTTAATGCAAGTTGAAGTCATCTAATACATATTTTGTTGCTGATTTTGGACCAATATTCAATATTAATATTGGCTCAGGACACCCCTCATCTTAGTTGTAACATTGATTTATCTTGACACTAAAACTGACCTTCTTTTAGGAAGCCATCAAGTGTTGGATCACACAACCTGACATTCTGCTCTCGACTATCCAAGACATGCAGCAACATGTTCTGTTTATATAAAAAAAGAGTGAACATTAACGACCAAAAAAACAGTCAACAAATAGTTACCTATTGATGTTCTTAAAAAGTGGTGTTTTTAAATAAAATAGAACCATTATTTGAAAGTAAATACTTTACTAAACAGCTGGTATAGTATGAAGACATGCTAACTGTGAGCAAAGATGATTTATCAATCATTTCTGGTAAAGAGAATTACTGCAAATGTGTCAAATGTGGATCAAATTTAATGCTGTTTAATAAGATAAGTTAAGATAATATCTAATGTCTACTGTTGCAGTATAATACAAACTAACTTACCAACTATTAGTCCACTCAATTCATTGGGGATCTGTGAAAAACGAGATAGTAGATTTTCTGGAGTCACAATTCAATTAAACATTTGAGCAACTTAACTAAGATTGTACGTAAGTAAACTTACAACTTAACTAAGACTGACCAAGTTCTAGTACACAGGTAAACACCTAGCATAAATGCTAATTGGCGATCATTAGCATACTAAACAAACGTTACTTGTTAAAACTATGCCATAACACAGGTAGCAAAATGATCACTAGTAGCAAACACAATAAACACACAGTTAGTTAGTTATATGGGTGAAATGACTACTAGTAGCAAGCTGAATAAACACTCAGTGATATGGGTGAAATGATCACTAGTGGCAAACACAATGAACACAGTTAGTTAAATGATTACTAGTAACAAACACAATAAACACACAGCAAGTTAGCTAAATGATCACAAGTAACAAACACAACGAATACACAGTTAGTTAAATGATCACTAGTAACAAACAATGACCACACAGTTAGTTACTTAAATGATCAATAGTAACAAACACAATGAACAGTTAGTTACTTAAATGATCACTAGTAACAAGCACAATGAACACAGTTAGTTAGTTAAATGATCACTAGTAACAAACACAATGAATACACAGTTAGTTACTTAAATGATCACTAGTAACAAACACAATAAACACAGTTAGTTAGTTAAATGATCACTAGTAACAAGCACAATGAACACAGTTAGTTAGTTAAATGATCACTAGTAACAAACACAATGAATACACAGTTACTTAAATGATCACTAGTAACAAGCACAATAAACACACAGTTAGTTAGTTAAATAATCACTAGTATCAAACACAATGAACACACAGTTAGTTAATGATCACTAATAACAAGCACAATGAACACATTTAGTTAAATGATCACTAGCAACAAACACAATGAATACACAGTTAGTTAGTTAAATGGTCACTATAGTAACAAACACAATTAACACACAGATAGTTAGTTAAATGATCACTAGTAACAAACACAATGAACACACAGTTAGTTAGTTAAATGATCACTAGTAACAAGCACAATGAACACACAGTTAGTTAGTTAAATGATCACTAGTAACAAACACAATGAACACAGTTAGTTAAATGATCACTAGTAAAAAGCACAATAAACACACAGTCAGTTAAATGATCACTAGTAACAAACACAATGAACACACCGTTAGTTACTTAAATGATCACTAGTAACAAACACAATGAACACACAGTTAGTTACTTAAACGATCACTAGTAACAAACACAATGAACACACAGTTAGTTACTTAAATGATCACTAGTAACAAACACAATGAACACAGTTAGTTAAATGATCACTAGTAACAAGCACAATAAACACACAGATAGTTAGTTAAATGATCACTAGTAACAAGCTCAATGAACACACAGTTAGTTACTTAAATGATCACTAGTAACAAACACAATGAATACACAGTTAGTTACTTAAATGATGACTAGTAACAAACACAATGAGCACCGTTAGTTAAATTATCACTAGTAACAAGCACAATAAACACACAGATAGTTAGTTAAATGATCACTAGTAACAAGCACAATAAACACACAGATAGTTAGTTAAATGATCACTAATAACAAACACAATGAATACACAGTTAGTTATTTATATGATCACTAGTAACAAACACAATGAACACAGTTAGCTACTTAAATGATCACTAGTAACAAACACAATGAACACACAGATAGTTAGTTAAATGATCACTAGTAACAAACACAATGAATACACAGTTAGTTAGTTAAATGATCACTAGTAACAAGCACAATGAACACAGTTAGTTAAATGATTACTAGTAACAAACACAATAAACACACAGCAAGTTAGTTAAATGATCACAAGTAACAAACACAACGAACACACAGTTAGTTGAATGATCACTAGTAACAAACAATGAACACACAGTTAGTTACTTAAATGATCACTAGTAACAAACACAATGAACACAGTTAGTTACTTAAATGATCACTAGTAACAAGCACAATGAACACAGTTAGTTAAATGATCACTAGTAACAAACACAATGAACACAGTTAGTTAGTTAAATGATGACTAGTAACAAGCACAATGTACACAGTTAGTTAGTTAAATGATCACTAGTAAAAAACACAATGAATACACAGTTAGTTACTTAAATGGTCACTAGTAACAAATACAATGAACACAGTTAGTTAGTTAAATGATCACAAGTGACAAACACAATGAATACACAGTTAGTTATTTAAATGATCACTAGTAACAAACACAATGAACACACAGTTAGTTACTTAAATGATCACTAGTAACAAACACAATGAACACAGTTAGTTACTTCAATGATCACTAGTAACAAGCACAATGAACACAGTTAGTTAGTTAAATGATCACTAGTAACAAACCCAATGAATACACAGTTAGTTACTTAAATGGTCACTAGTAACAAACACAATGAACACAGTTAGTTAGTTAAATGACTAGTAACAAACACAATGAACACAGTTAGTTAAATGATCACTAGTAACAAACACAATGATCACAGTTAGTTAGTTAAATGATCACAAGTAACAAACACAATGAATACACAGTTAGTTATTTAAATGATCACTAGTAAGAAACACAATGAACACACAGTTAGTTAGTTAAATGATCACTAGTATCAAACACAATGAACACACAGTTAGTTAAATGATCACTAGTAACAAGCACAACGACCACACAGTTAGTTACTTAAATGATCACTAGTAACAAACAAAATGATCACAGTTAGTTAGTTAAATGATCACAAGTAACAAACACAATGAATACACAGTTAGTTATTTAAATGATCACTAGTAACAAACACAATGAACACACAGTTAGTTAGTTAAATGATCACTAGTAACAAACACAACGAACACACAGTTAGTTAAATGATCACTAGTAACAAACAATGAACACAAAGTTAGTTACTTAAATGATCACTAGTAACAAACACAATGAACACAGTTAGTTACTTAAATGATCACTAGTAACAAGCACAATGAACACAGTTAGTTAAATGATCACTAGTAACAAACAGAATGAATACACAGTTAGTTACTTAAACGATCACTAGTAACAAACACAATGAACACAGTTAGTTAGTTAAATGATGACTAGTAACAAGCACAATGAACACAGTTAGTTAGTTAAATGATCACTAGTAAAAAACACAATGAATACACAGTTAGTTACTTAAATGGTCACTAGTAACAAATACAATGAACACAGTTAGTTAGTTAAATGATCACAAGTGACAAACACAATGAATACACAGTTAGTTATTTAAATGATCACTAGTAACAAACACAATGAACACACAGTTAGTTACTTAAATGATCACTAGTAACAAACACAATGAACACAGTTAGTTAGTTAAATGATCACTAGTAACAAGCACAATGAACACAGTTAGTTAGTTAAATGATCACTAGTAACAAACCCAATGAATACACAGTTAGTTACTTAAATGGTCAATAGTAACAAACACAATGAACACAGTTAGTTAGTTAAATGATGACTAGTAACAAACACAATGAACACAGTTAGTTAAATGATCACTAGTAACAAACACAATGAATACACAGTTAGTTACTTAAATGATCACTAGTAACAAACACAATGAATACAGTTAGTTACTTAAATGATCACTAGTAACAAACACAATGATCACAGTTAGTTAGTTAAATGATCACAAGTAACAAACACAATGAATACACAGTTAGTTATTTAAATGATCACTAGTAACAAACACAATGAACACACAGTTAGTTAGTTAAATGATCACTAGTATCAAAAACAATGATCACAGTTAGTTAAATGATCACTAGTAACAAGCACAACGACCACACAGTTAGTTACTTAAATGATCACTAGTAACAAACACAATGAACACAGTTAGTTAAATGATCACTAGCAACAAACACAATGAATACACAGTTAGTTAGTTAAATGATCACTAGTAACAAACACATAGAACACAGAGTTAGTTAAATGATCATTAGTAACAAACACAATAGTTAATTAAATGGTCACTATAGTAACAAACACAATGAACACACGGTTAGTTAGTTAGGGACGGCGTGGCGCAGTGGGAGAGTGGCCGTGCGCAACCCGAGGGTCCCTGGTTCAAATCCCACCTAGTACCAACTTCGTCACGTCCGTTGTGTTCTGAGCAAGACACTTCACCCTTGCTCCTGATGGGTGCTGGTTGGCGCCTTGCATGGCAGCTCCCTCCATCAGTGTGTGAATGTGTGTGTGAATGGGTAAATGTGGAAGTAGTGTCAAAGCGCTTTGAGTACCTTGAACGTAGAAAAGCGCTATACAAGTACAACCCATTTATCATTTAAATGATCACTAGTAACAAACACAATGAACACACAGTTAGTTAGTTAAATGATCACTAGTAACAAGCACAATGAACACACAGTTAGTTATTTAAATGATCACTAGTAACAAACACAATGAACACAGTTAGTTGAATGATCACTAGTAACAAACACAATGAACACACGGTTAGTTAGTTAAATGATCACTAGTAACAAGCACAATGAACACACAGTTAGTTATTTAAATGATCACTAGTAACAAACACAATGAACACAGTTAGTTAAATGATCACTAGTAACAAGCACAATAAACACACAAATAGTCAGTTAAATGATCACTAGTAACAAACACAATGAACACACATTTAGTTAAATGGTCACTAGTAACAAACACAATGAACACACAGTTAGTTACTTAAATGATCACTAGTAACAAACACAAAGAACACACAGTTAGTCACTTAAATGATCACTAGTAACAAACACAATGAACACAGTTAGTTAGTTAAAATATCACTAGTAACAAACACAATGAATACACAGTTAGTTAGTTAAATGATCACTAGTAACAAGCACAATAAACACACAGTTAGTTAGTTAAATGATCACTAGTAACAAACACAATGAACACAGTTAGTTAGTTAAATGATCACTAGTAACAAACACAATGAATATACAGTTAGTTAGTTAAATGATCACTAGTAACAAGCACAATAAACACACAGTTAGTTAGTTAAATGATCACTAGTAACAAACACAATGAACACAGTTAGTTAGTTAAATGATCACTAGTAACAAACACAATGAATATACAGTTAGTTAGTTAAATGATCACTAGTAACAAGCACAATAAACACACAGTTAGTTAGTTAAATGATCACTAGTAACAAACACAATGAACACAGTTAGTTAGTTAAAATATCACTAGTAACAAACACAATGAATATACAGTTAGTTAGTTAAATGATCACTAGTAACAAGCACACTAAACACACAGTTAGTTAGTTAAATGATCACTAGTAACAAGCACAATGAAAAGTTAGTTAGTTAAATGATCACTAGTAACAAACACAATGAACACAGTTAGTTAAATGATCACTAGTAACAAGCACAATAAACACACAAATAGTCAGTTAAATGATCACTAGTAACAAACACAATGAACACACATTTAGTTAAATGGTCACTAGTAACAAACACAATGAACACACAGTTAGTTACTTAAATGATCACTAGTAACAAACACAATGAACACACAGTTAGTCACTTAAATGATCACTAGTAACAACCACAATGAACACAGTTAGTTAGTTAAAATATCACTAGTAACAAACACAATGAATACACAGTTAGTTAGTTAAATGATCACTAGTAACAAGCACAATAAACACACAGTTAGTTAGTTAAATGATCACTAGTAACAAACACAATGAACACAGTTAGTTAGTTAAATGATCACTAGTAACAAACACAATGAATATACAGTTAGTTAGTTAAATGATCACTAGTAACAAGCACAATAAACACACAGTTAGTTAGTTAAATGATCACTAGTAACAAACACAATGAACACAGTTAGTTAGTTAAAATATCACTAGTAACAAACACAATGAATACACAGTTAGTTACTTAAATTATCACTAGTAACAAACACAATGAATATACAGTTAGTTAGTTAAATGATCACTAGTAACAAGCACAATAAACACACAGTTAGTTAGTTAAATGATCACTAGTAACAAGCACAATGAAAAGTTAGTTAGTTAAATGATCACTAGTAACAAACACAATGAACACAGTTAGTTAAATGATCACTAGTAACAAGCACAATAAACACACAAATAGTCAGTTAAATGATCACTAGTAACAAACACAATGAACACACATTTAGTTAAATGGTCACTAGTAACAAACACAATGAACACACAGTTAGTTACTTAAATGATCACTAGTAACAAACACAATGAACACACAGTTAGTCACTTAAATGATCACTAGTAACAAACACAATGAACACAGTTAGTTAGTTAAAATATCACTAGTAACAAACACAATGAATACACAGTTAGTTAGTTAAATGATCACTAGTAACAAGCACAATAAACACACAGTTAGTTAGTTAAATGATCACTAGTAACAAACACAATGAACACAGTTAGTTAGTTAAAATATCACTAGTAACAAACACAATGAATACACAGTTAGTTAGTTAAATGATCACTAGTAACAAGCACAATAAACACACAGTTAGTTAGTTAAATGATCACTAGTAACAAACACAATGAATATACAGTTAGTTAGTTAAATGATCACTAGTAACAAACACAATGAATACACAGTTAGTTACTTAAATTATCACTAGTAACAAACACAATGAATATACAGTTAGTTAGTTAAATGATCACTAGTAACACGCACAATAAACACACAGTTAAGTTAGTTAAATGATCACTAGTAACAAGCACAATGAAAAGTTAGTTAGTTAAATGATCACTAGTAACAAACACAATGAACACAGTTAGTTAAATGATCACTAGTAACAAGCACAATAAACACACAAATAGTCAGTTAAATGATCACTAGTAACAAACACAATGAACACACATTTAGTTAAATGGTCACTAGTAACAAACACAATGAACACACAGTTAGTTACTTAAATGATCACTAGTAACAAACACAATGAACACACAGTTAGTCACTTAAATGATCATTAGTAACAAACACAATGAACACAGTTAATTAGTTAAAATATCACTAGTAACAAACACAATGAATACACAGTTAGTTAGTTAAATGATCACTAGTAACAAGCACAATAAACACACAGTTAGTTAGTTAAATGATCACTAGTAACAAACACAATGAACACAGTTAGTTAGTTAAATGATCACTAGTAACAAACACAATGAATATACAGTTAGTTAGTTAAATGATCACTAGTAACAAGCACAATAAACACACAGTTAGTTAGTTAAATGATCACTAGTAACAAACACAATGATCACAGTTAGTTAGTTAAATGATCACTAGTAACAAACACAATGAATATACAGTTAGTTAGTTAAATGATCACTAGTAACAAGCACAATAAACACACAGTTAGTTAGTTAAACGATCACTAGTAACAAACACAATGAACACAGTTAGTTAGTTAAAATATCACTAGTAACAAACACAATGAATACACAGTTAGTTACTTAAATGATCACTAGTAACAAACACAATGAATATACAGTTAGTTAGTTAAATGATCACTAGTAACAAGCACAATAAACACACAGTTAGTTAGTTAAATGATCACTAGTAACAAGCACAATGAAAAGTTAGTTAGTTAAATGATCACTAGTAACAAGCATAATGAACACCCAGATAGTTAGTCAAACGGTCACTAGTAACAAGCACAATAAACACACAGTTAGTTAAACGATCACTAGTAACAAGCACAATAAACACACAGTTAGTTAGTTAAATGATCACTAGTAACAAGCACAATAAACACACAGTTAGTTAGTTAAATGATCACTAGTAACAAGCACAATAAACACACAGTTAGTTAGTTAAACGATCACTAGTAACAAGCACAATAAACACAGTTAGTTAGTTAAATGATCACTAGTAACAAGCACAATAAACACACAGTTAGTTAGTTAAATGATCACTAGTAACAAGCACAATAAACACACAGTTAGTTAGTTAAATGATCACTAGTAACAAGCACAATAAACACACAGTTAGTTAGTTAAATGATCACTAGTAACAAGCACAATAAACACACAGTTAGTTAGTTAAATGATCACTAGTAACAAGCACAATAAACACACAGTTAGTTAGTTAAACGATCACTAGTAACAAGCACAATAAACACATATATGGGTGAAAGTTAGCTGAATGAAGACATAAATATTGCTGCTGCACTGCTAGCATAAAAGTAGACCATGTCACTCGACAGAACATGTTTCAACACGTTCATAATCAACATCAATCATACTGTAAAACCCTGCTTAGTGAGAAAACAACTAATTAAACCAGAATACAAGCCTTGGAATATCAACCTTACTCACTTGAATTTGGCTCCACTTTGTGGAAATGGTGAGGCGGTGCTTGGAGGAGGTCTGGTGCTGAACACTGTCATGACCTCCTCAGTAAGGAGAGTAGCTATTGGCTGTTGTGAAAGTCACCAGATGACGTCATCGTCTTATAGGAGCCATAAAAAGGGAGTTAAAATAAATAAAGCTACGTTTGATGCGAAATGCAAACGAACATTCTTCTGTTGATTTGTATTTATTTTCGATTCAAATCACTTTCGTCCTGCGTTGTTTAATTGAGTAAAGACGCCAAGAGGATTTGAAAGTCGCCAAATTTAGGATCAAAGTGCCAACTGCTGATTGACACAATGTAGAGTTGACCTCCATCCATGAATGACTAAACAGCCACTTTTAACTGTTAGAGCTGCTTTACTCTACATAGATTTATAAATGCTAGATTTCAGTGACGTGCAGTGAGGTTTGAGGTTGGGGAGGCACTTACTTACTAGTCAGATTTACAAACATACGGTATGATGCTAAGCCACTGACTTAGTTTTTATCTTTTATCTTTGACGTTTTTATCTTTTAACCTTTTTGAACAAGTCGTGCATGCTTTTATTTCAAGTGGCCTGGACTACTGCAATGCACTTTATGCTGGCATTAGCCAAAAAGCTCTCTACCGGTTGCAGTTAGTCCAGAGCGCGGCAGCACGACTTTCAACAGGGGCCAGGAAACGCCAGCATATAACCCCAATTCTTCAGAGTTTGCACTGGCTCCCTGTTCATTTTAGAATTGATTTTAAAAACCTTGCTCTTTGTTTTCAAAGCTTTACATGGACTGGAACCTCATTTAATCTCAGACATCATCCAAATTTACAATCCTGCGCGCGCTCGGAGGTCCGAGAGCCAGCTCCGACTCGTGGTGCCCAAGACCAGACTTAAAACTAGGGGACACAGGGCCTTCTCTGAGGTCGCCCCTAAGCTCTGGAACACTCTGCCCCTCCATGTTGGAACTGCTCCCACAGTGGAGTGTTTTAAGTCTCTTCTAAGACCCATTTTTAATCATATTTATTTTATATTGTTTTTATAGTGGTTGTATATGTAATTATGTATTATTATTTATCGTTTTTATTCAGTCATTGGTGGAGCTCAAGATAGTATTTGAATGTTGTTTTTAATATTATTGTGCAGCACTTTGGAAACATTTTGTTGTTTAAATGTGCTATATAAATAAAGTGTATTGGATTGGATTGACTCACATGTCAAATTTACAAACATTACAGCATGACGCAATGGCACCGGCTCAAAATCACCCTCCTCCCAGGGTGCAGAGTTGGTGAAAGAGACGCTATGTTCAAAGAGGCACGTAAATAAAGTAATGCCTTGCACATATTAGTTATTTAAGTACTTGTTTGTATTTTTAGTTAATTCTTAAAATTATTGTTTTACATTAAAAAGAGAGCACAGCATACCAAGTCAGATTCCTTGTGTGTTAATAAATATTTTTCCGCCTCCTTTTCTACATGAAGCATTCTTCAATATTCTCCAAGTAGGGCGTGGCCATGACATTACCGGATGTGAACACATTGAGGAAGTCAATTGACATTTGTTGTGGTGTACAGCAGTAACAACAGCGATCGCCATATAAGTTTGTCACTTTCTTTGTCTTGCTAAATTGCTTACTAACAAATATTTTCATTCTGCACTTGTGACAGCAGATCATGAACATGCTTTTCTTATTAATGCTAATTGTGCAAATGCACCGCACGCTGCCTGGTAAGTCCATTCTATTATTCCAAAATGATTAAATTTAAACTTATTATGACACTGTTTTATTTTCATGACTATTGTTGACATTGTTTACTTCGACCCGACATGAGTGGTTATGAACAAGTGCATTTTAGTCCTTTTTTTTGGGGATTCTTTTTTAAAGGGAATACAAACAAATAATAAATAAACAATGATATGCACTACATGTGTATACAAATAATGTATTTTCTGTGATATCAAGTATACTTTAAAGGGGAACTGCACTTTTTTTTTATTTTAGAATTTTGCCCATCGATCACAATCATGAGAGACAAGTGGACAAAAGTTGGTTTTTTTTGCAGTCTAACATGTAAAAATCGACTTGTTTTTGTTGGCTACAATGCAGCTAATGGGAAGAATACATTCTACTTCTAAATCACTTTAAAAATACATTTGAAAAAACTTCCGGTGTTGTGCCGAGTCATGCCCACAGCCCGCCAGGGGGCGCATAATTCGGCACAACACGTCAAACTTTTTACTTACTCTTTAAGTCTAACTACTTTAAGGTGTTTTTTTCCCTGGCTGACGCACCCTTTTTTGTGCGAAATACTGTGGTTATTGCGACGCAATGAGCAACTTGAAGACAAAATCGACAACAACTCGAGCAGATAGTGTCTCAGCTGAACTAGCTAACATGGCGGCCGCAGCAGCAGCAGCTTCAGGGTCGGAAGACAAGAGAGCCGAACTCGACGGCCAATCTGACCCAGTTACCAAGAACGACATCGAGGCTCTCCTCAATAAACAGCGCGATTGTTTCAAGGCTGATGTGACTTTTCTGATTCAACAGTCGACTGAGTCCCCGAAGCAGTCAGTCGATTCATTGGGACAACGGGTGAAGACATTTAATAGATAGGTTTCCGCTGTCGGCAAAGGGCTGGCCGTATCGATACCAAGCATCGATAGTGAGTATCGGTATCGTATCGACACTGGCGTGATGGTATCGATACTTCACCAAATTAAGCGAATCACTCCGATTTAAAAAAAAAAGTGAGCGCAGCGCTCCTCGCCACGCCACCCTCCTCCCTAGTGATGGGTCGCGAACGAGATTTAAAAACACTTTAAAAAGTCATCTTCAACCAAAGTTCAAATAAAATAAATACAATTAACATGACGCTTGGTGCGTTCGCGCAACAACATCAGTATAATTCGCTCCGAGGTTCACTCGAACACGCACACACACACACACGCGTGCGTTTCCAGTGCGACTTAATGTCTTGGTTGTAAACTGTAAAGTATTTTATTGCACTAAAATAACGATAAGAATTTCTCAGTTCTTTTGTTTTGTGTTCATTTTTACAACTGTTTAATAACTAGTGTTTTTCTTTTTTACTTAAGTTCTTGTGTGTTGTGCGGCGACTAGCCAAGTTCAGTATTTGTTTTCACCTTATTTGCACTACTTACTTTGTTGTAATTGATATTATTACTTTTTTATTTGAATTCCTCACTTCTTTTGTTTTGTGTTCATGTTTACAACTTTGTTCAATAACTAGAGTTTTGTTATTTACCTTAAGTGTTTGTGTGTTTTGAGGCGACAAGCCAGGTTCAGTAGTTGTTTGCACCTTATTTGCATTACTTTATTGCTATTGATATCACTTTTGTAATAAATATTTTAGTATTTGACTTAAATCGTCGTCCTGTGTTGTATTATTATCCATCCATCCATCCATTTTCTACCGCTAATTCCCTTTTGGGGTCGCGGGGGGCGCTGGCGCCTATCTCAGCTACAATCGGGCGGAAGGCGGGGTACACCCTGGACAAGTCGCCACCTCATCGCAGGGCCAACACAGATAGACAGACAACATTCACACTCACATTCACACACTAGGGACCATTTAGTGTTGCCAATCAACCTATCCCCAGGTGCATGTTTTTGGAGGTGGGAGGAAGCCGGAGTACCCGGAGGGAACCCACGCATTCACGGGGAGAACATGCTAACTCCACACGGAAAGATCCCGAGCCTGGAATTGAACCCAAGACTGCAGGACCTTCGTATTGTGAGGCAGATGCACTAACCCCTCTGGCACCATGAAGCCCGTTGTATTATCATCATAATCCATTAATAAAGGCAAAAGTACAAATTTGTTTTTCAAAAGTATCGATACCCCGAAGGCCCCCCCCCCCCATCAGATGTCGACACTTCCGGTATCGATATCGGCGATACTGGATGGTATCGGATCGGTATCGATACCCAAATTTGCAATATTGCTCACTCCTACTAGCAGCGATTACCCATAATCCTCCGTGGCAGCCGCCATCTTGTGTGTCAAAACTTGGTTTACTCGTCTGCGGCAGTTTTCTAAATATTTTTCCACACTTTTGCAGCAACAATGACGTCCACTTCGGGAAATTTGAAAGAAGTCGTAAAAGTTCCCTACAGACAGACGCTAGATGGGGTTTGCAAAGCCAGGTATTTACAGAAATGGAAGGCGATGGCGATAAAGATCCGTATGAGATGGGAAAGCACAAATGGACTACGGACTTGAAATGTTATCCTGATATAACTTACCCCGACATCGTCAACTATTTGGTGAACAATGTTAGTGCCTACACTCTGGATGAGCTCAAGGGCTACACGTCGCTCGAAGCGTACAATTACTTTGTGTGTTAATGGGTACAGGAAATGAAACTGGCTACAATGGAAGATAAATGTGTTCTTGTGTTCGTCACTCTCAGAGATCAACTGATCCGTGTTTGGTGCCATGGGTCATATCAGAGAAGACGGGTAATGGGTTCCTCTCTTTAAGAAGGGGGACCGGAGGGTGTGTTCCAACTATCGTGGGATCACACTCCTCAGCCTTCCTGGCAAGGTTTATTCAGGTGTACTGGAGAGGAGGCTACGCCGGATAGTCGAACCTCGGATTCAGGAGGAACAGTGTGGTTTTCGTCCTGGTCGTGGAACTGTGGACCAGCTCTATACTCTCGGCAGGGTTCTTGAGGGTGCATGGGAGTTTGCCCAACCAGTCTACATGTGCTTTGTGGACTTGGAGAAGGCATTCAACCGTGTCCCTCGGGAAGTCCTGTGGGGAGTGCTCAGAGAGTATGGGGTATCGGACTGTCTTATTGTGGCGGTCCGCTCCCTGTACGATCAGTGCCAGAGCTTGGTCCGCATTGCCGGCAGTAAGTCGAACACATTTCCAGTGAGGGTTGGACTCCGCCAAGGCTGTCCTTTGTCACCGATTCTGTTCATAACTTTTATGGACAGAATTTCTAGGCGCAGTCAAGGCGTTGAGGGGTTCCGGTTTGGTGACCGCGGGATTAGGTCTCTGCTTTTTGCAGATGATGTGGTCCTGATGGCTTCATTTGACCGGGATCTTCACCTCTCACTGGATCGGTTTGCAGCCGAGTGTGAAGCGACCGGAATGAGAATCAGCACCTCCAAGTCCGAGTCCATGGTTCTCGCCCGGAAAAGGGTGGAATGCCATCTCCGGGTTGGGGAGGAGACCCTGCCCCAAGTGGAGGAGTTCAAGTACCTAGGAGTCTTGTTCACGAGTGAGGGAAGAGTGGATCGTGAGATCGACAGGCGGATCGGTGCGGCGTCTTCAGTAATGCGGACGTTGTACCGATCTGTTGTGGTGAAGAAGGAGCTAAGCCGGAAGGCAAAGCTCTCAATTTACCGGTCGATCTGCGTTCCCATCCTCACCTATGGTCATAAGATCACGGGTACAAGCGGCCGAAATAAGTTTCCTCCGCCGTGTGGCGGGGCTCTCCCTTAGAGATAGGGTGAGAAGCTCTGCCATCCGGGAGGAACTCAAAGTAAAGCCGCTGCTCCTTCACATCGAGAGGAGCCAGATGAGGTGGTTCGGCCATCTGGTCAGGATGCTACCCGAACGCCTCCCTAGGGAGGTGTTTTGGGCACGTCCAACCGGTAGGAGGCCACGGGGAAGACCCAGGACACGTTGGGAAGACTATGTCTCCCGGCTGGCCTGGGAACGCCTCGGGATCCCCCGGGAAGAGCTAGACGAAGTGGCTGGGGAAAGGGAAGTCTGGGTTTCCCTGCTTAGGCTGTTGCTCCCGCGACCCGACCTCGGATAAGCGGAAGAAGATGGATGGATGGATGGGTCGTGTTTTATCAGGACACTGTACGTGTATGGCAGGCATTGGCGAAATATGTTCACATGTTTCTGCATTGTTGTTTGCCATTGAAGCGAGCGTCAAGATGCGGGACAACACCACAGTCACACAGGAAAAATCTTACTGGCTACTTCCATCTGCAGTCAAGAAAGTTGGGTACAAGACCATATAGGACATTAACTTCACATCCGCCAAGACAATCAAGAGAGAGCTAGACAAGGCAATCGTATTTGGAGAAACACCAGCACCATTAAAACAGAGGAAACTACCGGAGGTACAGAAGGGGACACAAGATGAACTGTCAGACTTGTACAGAGAATTAAAATCCAAAAGAAAAATTAAGCCTGTCTTACTTTCTCTGATTCCAGGATATGCTAAAGACTATCGTCCAGAAGCACTTGATAAAAAGTACCCAAAAGTATTTTCAGAACTATATGAGGTGGCGACTTGTCCAGGGTGTACCCCGCCTTCCGCCCGATTCTAGCTGAGATAGGCGCCAGCGCCCCCCGCGACCCCGAAAGGGAATAAGCGGTAGAAAATGGATGGATGGATGATTATAACTATGCAACTGCATAGTTTAGGGTATCTTGATTTAATTCATACAAATTTTAATAAAATCGTCCAAAAATAAGCGGAGATTGCCTATATTAATTATGGAAGGTTATATTTGTGCAACAACAACGTCAGACGTCAAGCGTTATTAAGTACAAGCACAAGCACAGTAGTTCCTCCGTTTTAATATCTATTTTAACCATAACACATTTTATCACCGAGACAGAGAGCAACATAATTCAAAGTACCTGTTACAAAATGATCAGAGCAAACTTTATAATGTCGTTTTGCTGGATCAGGGGTAAATTCCACTCGATTGATTCTAGCTGGCCACAGGTTGCGCCTTTCTGTCGACAGTCGCTCGGTTTCTTTTCCCTGTTTTACTATGACCTTAGGGATATCGTAGTACTTTGTTGTTCTTTGTCCTGAATTGGCGCGGTTTACACGGGCCCCCCCCCCCCAAAAAAATGTGTGACCCATTTCTCACAAAAATAACCACGGAGGCGTCCTTGGTTACTAGTGTTTGTTTTGACACACAAGTGGCGGACAAGGGAATTGTGGGACGGTTGTGATGCCATCGGAAACCCACGTATAGCCGTCTGACTCAAACCGAAGTCACAGTGGGTGAAAACTTTGAAAAACTCACCGAGATGGAAGCCGCTGTGAAGTTTCTACAGTCCCAAACTACGGTGCTCCTGGAACGAGTGGACGACCTCGAGAACCGGTCCCGCCGGAGATAGAGAGAACTCACCGCTCCCTCGGTCCCAGACCGCTGGATGCTGGCGCCGGAAAACCGCGGACCTTCATCAATAAATTCCTCCGTTTCCAGGAGAAAAAAAAAGTCCTCAGATGGGCCAGACAACATAAACTGGATTACTGCGGCACCGAGTTGAGTTTACCCGGACATCAGCCCTGCTTTGGCCAAGAAACGAGCTGCTTTCAACCCCGTCAAAAATATGCTCTACCTGAAAGGAATAAAGTTCCGCTTGCTGCATCCCGCCCGTCTCCAGGTCTGCTTCAGAAATGAAAACTTGTACTTTGATTCTCCACAAAAAGCCCAGGACTTCTATGACGAAAGCATCGCTCCCTCAGGTTAGTGGAAGATGACTTTGTATGGAAGGTGTTTCAGACCAAAAGCACGTTGAAGAGGACATTTTTTTTTCTCTTCTTCCTTAAAAGTTATGACTAACTTAAATATTATAAATTGGAATATTTATTTCTCTATTTTATCTAATTTTTTCAATTTGAAACGAACACTTACCAGGGGCTACTTGTTATTATTATTATTATTATTATCATCATTTATTTATTTATCTATTTTATTTTATTTTTTTCTCTCTCCCATTATTATTTTCTATATATAATTTTGCTGCCAATATGGTGCTTATTCCTATTTAAGTGGCACCTAATGTACATTATAGACACATTTGCAGATACAGGAGCCATATCTGCTCAACGATATTAGTGCAGTGGTCCTCAACCTTTTTCAGTGATGTACCCCCTGTGAACATTTTTTTAATTCAAGTACCCCCTAATCAGAGCAAAGCATTTTTGGTTGAAAAAAAGAGATAAAGTAAAATACAGCACTTTGTCATCAGTTTCTGATTTTTTAAATTGTATAACAGTGCAAAATATTGCTCATTTGTAGTGGTCTTTCTTGAACTATTTGGAAAAAAAGATATAAAAATAACTAAAAACTTGTTGAAAAATAAACAAGTGATTCAATTATAAATACAATTTCTACACATAGAAGTAAAAATCAACTTAAAGTGCCCTCTTTGGGGATTGTAATAGAGATCCATCTGGATTCATGAACTTAATTCTAAACATTTCTTTACAAAAAAATTAAAATCTTTAACATCAATATTTATGGAACATGTCCACAAAAAATCTAGCTGTCAACACTGAATATTGCATTTTTTGTATTTTTTTCCCCACAGTTTATGAACTTTCATAAACTGTGCATCACCTTGCCACCAGGTGGCTTAACCATGAAATGTTCAAAAACAAAGTAATAAAATAAAATAAGTTTGAATATTTGTCTTTTGGGGCAGCACGGTGTGAGAGGGGTTAGTGCGTCTGCCTCACAATGCGAAGGTCCTGAGTAGTCCAGGGTTCAATCCCGGGCTCGGGATCTTTCTGTGTGGAGTTTGCATGTCCTCCCCATGACTGCGTGGGTTCCCTCCAGGTACTCCAAAGACATGCACCTGGGGATAGGTTGATGGCAACACTAAATGGTCCCTAGTGTGTGAATGTTGTCTATCTTTGTTGACCCTGCGATGAGGTGGCGACTTGTCCAGGGTGTACGCCGCCTTCCGCCTGATTGTAGCTGAGATAGGCACCAGCACCCCCTAAGGGAATAAGCGGTAGAAGATGGATGGATTTCTCTTTTGGTCTATGCTTTCTATGGGATTTTGGTGTGGTTCCTGTATATTTTGATAATTTTCATGGTCAAAATCGCGGAAATTCCGTCACGTGGTGCCCCCGCGGCTACACACAGTGTGTATTGAGCGTGTGCGTGTGAGGGGGAGCGTGCTTGTTGCCAGGGGAAAAGGCAGGCCATGAGGCAGCAAGTACCTCTGCCACGAGGTAGGGGGCGATATATTGTCAACAGTACTCTCACTTGCTACACTGGGAGAAGTGGGGGCGCTCTAGCTAGCAGACACATGTCTCTCTAGCTGAAGCCTGCCTATTTTTGTCTTTTTAAAATAAGAAAACAAAACTGTATGTATAACAAAAATGGCATTTTTATTCGAGTAAGCCAGCATTTGTGGGTGTTTTTTTGTCAGACGCAAAAAATATTGTTTTATTGCTTGGAATGAAATTGAATTAAATGAATGTGTCTGCCAATATGGAGGATTATATACTGTATCCAAGATTAAATACTTATCTAAACTGGACTTTTAGACAAAATGAATGTGATCATACAAAGTACATTTTCTTGGAGGATAGCTATTGCTGATTCAGATACAAACACAGAAAGGTAATATACACTCACAATACTTGATTTATTTTGTCACAAGCAAATGGTCCTTAAAAGTATTTAATAATAACTTTATCAAATACTTTTTGGACCCATTTATCATATCATAATATCATTATAACATTTTTATGAAAGCGAATAACTCCCTTCTTTTTACTGTTACTCTAATGTGCAGCCTAAATTAACAGTGATTAGAGCTGTTAAGTTAAAAAAAATAAAAGATGAAAAAAAAAATTCAAAAATATCTGTGCTTCACCTGATATTTCTTTCACCGCACGTCACTGCGTACTAACATCACCATGAGGACGTTACGCCATGGTATAAGCCGAAAAAGCTAACCAAAGGCAAAATATAAGCTAGCTTCTACATCAACACAAAACGCTTTTGAGTTTGTAATACACAACACTGCAGGAGGACATCAATCTGTTCTGAGTAAAAAACATGAACAATCATATTACAGTATCTGTAAAGTATTATTTTAGGTGGTTTGTACACAGCTAGCCAGACAGCGTATGTACTGTAGTTGTAATAACACTCATGACGTGCTGCGGGTATCATGATCATTAGTATAGTGACTCACTCGATGGACATTTGTGCGTTTGGTTCAGCTGGCCAGGGACATTTTTTCCGGTTTATTTTGGGTAAGCACTGTCGAAATTTGCAGCGTCAAGTCACGCCGAACTCACTCTATCGGGTTCCGTCTACTCCAACATTTCACTCTTCCTTTGTGCTTGTTTCTATAAGCAGCAGTTCATCCTCAGTATATTCAGATTAAAAAAGATAAGGTTGTTCTTGTTTGTCCAAAAATAGTTGTCTTCTTTGTCTGGTATCAATTCTGTCATGATTAGAAGACAAACACACATTTGTTGCCAGAAGTTGCATTGCAATGGAAACAGAAATAAATGTGCGGACGAAATCAGTCTGGCAATGATTAAAATGACAAAATACGGTAAATATTGAACGTATTGTTATGAATAATTTGAAGTTGTTTTAGAGCAGTGGTCCCCAACCACAGGTCTGGGGACCAGTACCGGTCTGTGACGCAATAGCTACCGGGCTGCAGAGAAATATTAAATTATTTATAAAAAATGCATTTTCTCCGTTTTAACTTTCGCCTGTTTGTCTGGACACACCAATAAGCTTGTTTATAGATATACAATAAAACTCCATAGAACATTGCTATTTGTTTTAACTTTGTGACATACAATGCACATGAATGAACATATAAAATATAAATGTGACAGATTGTAGCCAAAGGCTGATTTCCATCTGCATTCTGCAGGGGATCTCATTGCAAAGAAACTAGCCCAGGTCTCCCACTAATTCAGCATTACAGTGACTTGTACTTTTCATGCACCTATTTTCATCTGGAACAAGTGGAATTCCGGTCCCTGAAATTAAATGCCTACATTAAACCGAGTCCATGGTGCAAGACCACTGTTTTGAAGGCTACAGCTATGAGTCCGATTAGCTGTGTGTTTCAAGCTTTTTTTTAATCTCTTAAAAATCCTAAAAAAAAGAAAAGTTACTGTCCCTCATAATGATCGTCAACGATGGGTCTTAAAGGGGAACTGCACTTGTTTTGGAATTTGGCCCGACTGTGGGCAGAGTTGACTTAAATATTCATATTACAAGATGGTTGATATTCTAAAAAGATTAAACTCTCTTCTTGTTTTGTTTTTTTGTCAGTGACTCACTCGCTCCAGTATTTCCACACTGCGTCCTCTCAAATTACAAACTTCCCAGATTATGTGGTCGTGGCTTATATTGATGACATTGAGATCGGTCACTATGACAGCAACACAAGGAAAGCAGAAGCCAAACAAGAATGGATGAAGAAATTTGCAACGGTGGATCCAGAGCACTTTTTGTGGCAGACAAATTTAGGTATTCGCAGTGAAGTGAAGGACAAAGAGGACTTGGAAAGTTTACAGAAGCGCTTCAACCACACTGAAGGTTTGTTCATAAATGTTTGATGTTTTGAAAAAACCACACATTACTGCACTTGTCTGTGGGCATCCATAATGACGTAGAAAAAACACATGACTGACACTTAGAGAGCTCAAGTTATCAAAACTCACTTGTCTTGCATGTTGGCAGCTGCTGAAGAAGCCATATTGTTAATGGTTTGTTGTTTTCTTGATTTGTGTGTTGGGTCACGTGAGCAGGTGGACATTGTACAGTGTGGCACTGAAGGTATGTTGTCCTGCTTGTTCGCCTAAATCAGGGGTCGGCAACCCGCAGCCTTGATCACTCTGATTTGGCTTAGCTGCATACTTGCCGACCTCCCCGAATTTTCCGGGAAGTTTACGGATTTCAGTGCCTTTCCCAGAAATCTCCCGGGACAGATATTCTCAAATTTTCACTCATACCCATACATGCCAACCTTGAGACCTCCGATTTTGGGAGGTGGGGGGCGGGTAGGGGAGGGGGTTGGGCGGAGGCGTGGTTGGGGGCTCGGTTGGGGCGGGGGCGTGGTTAAGAGGGGTGGCGTGTAATTCACCAACTCAAGTATTTCATATATATATATATGTATATATATATATATATATATATATATATATATATATATATATATATATATATACATATATATATATATGAAATACTTGACTTTCAGTGAATTCTAGCTATATATATTTATTTTATTATACATATAAACAAAAGAAAGTGGAATTTCCGACGGCACCTGTCAAATACACAGTAATAAAAACACAGTTGTTCTACTAACTGTACTGTGCTTGCTGGTTAGTAAAAAAACAACAACAACACTTACCTTTCACCATTTGAGTAACCTTTTTTCTTCCATTTGCGTATTGGCGAGCGATTTCCGAATCCGGGAACATATCCTTCACGGATTTGTTGTAGACATCCGGAAATGAGAACGAGATGTTGCTTCCAGCTATCAGCATAGCCATAATGGTCTCAGCATAAGATACACCATCAGGTCTTCATTTTGCGAGGTGGGCCATAGTACTGGGTTGTGAACGATGCTGCGCTGCGGACGCTTTGTACTTCGCTGACCGTTCATGCCTGAATATCCGTTAGGCCGCCGTGTTCAATGGAGAAGTCTGTTCTACAAAATTTACAGGCAACATACGCCTTCTCCTTCGAACTCTCCTGGATAAACTGAAATTCTTGTTTCCAATCGTTCTGGAACTTGCAAGCGTATTTCTTCATTTTGCTCGTTGACGGTGTAATATATTGGGTTGGAGTCAATAACCAGGCGACGTGATGAAGTAACGTCTCTTTACTGTGGGCTTCAGAACAAATGTAGAATATATTTACATTCTATTCTATGTACGGTAGATGGCAGTATAGTCCTGTTTAAGAGGGTCACAACATTGAGTCAGGTCTGACTCAATGTTGGGGGGCGTGGCCTCCAGCTCTGCTTGTATTTCGGGAGATTTTCGGGAGAAAATTTGTCCCGGGAGGTTTTCGGGAGAGGCGCTGAATTTCGGGAGTCTCCCGGAAAATCCTGGAGGGTTGGCAAGTATGCTCATACCTCAATATAGAGGGCGTATCATGAAGTCAATGCTTTTAGCGTCCTCTGGAACATGTCGTCACGGCCATGCTATCAACGTGCCGATTGGTTACGCTTAGTGTGCGGTTGCCGTTACCACACGTCAGTGACTGCAAGGCATACTTGCTCAACAGCCATACAGGTTACACTGTGGGTTGTGATATAAACAACTTTAACACTCTTATTAATATGCACCAGACTGTAAACCCACACCAAACAAGAATGACAAACACATTTTGGGAGAACATCCGCACTGTAGCACAACATAAACACAAAAGAACAAATACCCAGTATCCCATGCATCCCTAACTCTTCCGTGCTACATTATACAATCCCACTACCACCAAACCCCGCCCACCTCAACCTACGCACGTATAATGTAGCCAGGAAGTTTTATGTAACCTGCTGGCACTTCAATGGCGCCATTTCTACATGCAGCCACACAACTAAATCACACTTGAAAACCAAAAAATAAGCTGTAGAGCTGTCAAAAAAAAATAAAAAATTAGATTAATTGTAATTCTTAATTGTAATGATTCTTAATCGATGAAAAAAATTATCAAATGTATTTTTAAAAATTCTATTGTAATTTTTACTTTTTTATGTTTTCCTGTACAGCCATTCAGACAAATCATATTGTTGATATAGATGATCTATATTTGCTGTAAACATTTACTTTAGAGAAGAGAATTGTTGGATTTTTGCCTTATTTGTATTTAACTTTATTAAATGATTGGGTAGAATTGTATTAAAAACAGTTTTCTTTTAAGTAATATAAAAATTGATAAGATCTTTATATGTATTTTATGGAGGAACGTAGGTAATCATAGTACTGGCATCGAAAGTTATTAACACGTTTGTTATTTTTTGTAATCGAGAATTGTTTCTGAATTGAATCGTTACCTCTAAGAAATGAATCGAATCAATCCATCAATCAACCCACGGTAGCCTTCCGCGTCCTAGGCTGCCCACTAGCTCTCTGCCAGTACAACCAAGTTTCAGTGTGGGCAGATGTACTCCCTTGGATTCTACCAAGACCAAGGGAAAACATGGAATTGATAGAAAGAAGGAAAGGGTGGAAAGAAGCGGATAATGTGTCCAGGTTGAAAGGTATGTGAAAATGAGATTCTATAGTTTCTTAAATATTAATACAGACGGATGGAAGGACCCGGTATAAGAACATTTTGGAGCAGGAGTATCTATTCCAGATGTTGGTGCGTCAACCTGTAATAGAATGACTAATAACCTGTCAGACACTTACATAACCAATTAAAGGGGAGTAATTTAAAGGGATGTGTAGGAGAGAGCAGGTGGTGTACACACAAATTAGGGTAGGACTAGGCCCGGAATGTCGTCATTTTAGGTGCAAAGCCACTTGTCCTTTCGTGTCCTTAACCTTTTGAGGGCACAAAAGGCCAAATGTCAGGGCAGATTTTTGTGCGCACTCATGCTTGTTACATGAGGGCACTGGTCACTATACAGACCTCCAGCCTCATGCGAAGAAGTAAGAACTGCCTGGTTATATTTTGTGTTTTGTAGCAATACGCATGTGCATCTAAGAAGGCAGCCCCCAAAACAACTTGTTTTCAAGAGACACTTAGAAAGGGGCTAGAAGTTGGTCTGTGAAGCAAAATGTATCCGAAGTTTGACAAAAAGCACCATCATTACAGGCTATGTAGAACACAAGGAAGTGTGGTAATTGGAGAGAAAAATCATAGTATGACCTCTTAAAGACACAATTGTGTATGTGTGCATGTGGGTTGATGGTGATTAAGCCTTACTCCATTTTATACACTTTGTGTTACTCTTTCAGGTCTTCACATTTACCAGAGGATGAAAGGCTGTGAATGGAATGATGAAACTGATGAAATCAAGAGTTGGAGACAGTCCAGTTATGATGGAGAAGATTTTTTAGCATTAGATACCAAGACATGGACATGGACTGCAGCAAAACCACAAGCCTTCCCCATGAAACACACGTTGGACCATGATCAAGCTTTTATGACATACTTCAAGTTTTACCACACTGAGATCTGCGTTCAAAACTTGAAAAAGTATGTGAACTTTGGTAGAGACGTACTAATGAGAACAGGTAAACCACATGACGTAAGCTGATAGCCCACCCTCTGTAGGAACACAAGTAACATTACAACCTACACTCTTTCCCATGCAGACCTTCCAAAGGTGTTTCTCCTCCAGAAGACGCCGTCCTCTCCGGTCAGCTGCTTCGCGACAGGTTTCTACCCCAGCAGTGCAACACTGTTTTGGAGGAAAGACGGCAAGGATCTCCACGAGAACGTGGTGCACGGAGAAGTCCTACCAAACCCCGATGGAACCTTCCAGATGACAGTGGATCTGAATGTGGAGGTGACGGCCGAAGTGGAGGGCAAGTACGAATGTGTGTTTCAGCTGTCTGGTGTCAAAGAGGACCTGGTCACCAAGCTGGAGAGAAGAAGCATCCTGAGCAACGCAAGCGATGAAGGTGAGGAGAACACATTGAGTTGAATTATTACATCCTCAAATCAAGAACATTGAATTTTATCAGAACTTCCACCATTATTGATCCATGTCACAAGAACAATGCTGGATATTGATAGCATGCATGCAAAGTACTCATTTAGTTTTCCTCTTCATGCTTTTTTGCTCATAACAGACAACGTGAAAGTCACCGTCGGCGCCACGTTGGCGGTCGCTGCAGTGATCCTCGCTATCATTGTCATTGTCATAGTCGCCATACGTCACAAAAATAAAAAAGGTGAGGGTCACACTTCTTTTTTTGTGAGTTGGTGCTTTCCTCCAGGCAGCAAAGGTGCCAACAAACACTCCAAGATCCTCAAAGAGAGATCACACACTCACATAGAAAGGTGATGTAAGGACAAAAGTCTAAGCCATCTTGTCTGTCTTTCATTTCAGCCAACTATGTTCCACCTGGTAAGTCAATCATGTTCTCCTTTCTTTGAGCCGCCATAAACAAAGCAGGGGTGAAGCATCACTCGTATGGAAGTCTGATGTGGACGTTTGTTAAAAGTTTAGCCTGAAAATCTTCCCTTCGTCTTACCGGATAGTAGGGTTGGACATCTCTTAGTGATGGACGAATCCGTATTCATCGAGATACATGGGTTACCATGCCATTTAAAAAAGTTATATTTTAAAAACTGAATAATTTGATAGGGTGTATGAATGATTCCATTCTATGGTTAACATTTGTTGATGGACACTTTCTTTTTTATGCCACAAAAGGACAAAAGCATTATTTCCTGTGCATACGCTCCTCCTCATGTTTGATGAATAGTTAGGACCTTGGCACCAAGTGCTCAGCCGAGATCTGTCCAAGCTAAGTTTAAGAGCATAAACTGATGAAAACTACTCTATTGAGAGGCCAAACGTTTTCTAAAACAAACTGAACAATCAACTGATTAGTGGAATGTCATGAGGATACAAATAACCTGATGAATGAAAACACTGTTGGCACATTCATCTTCAAATATAGAAAAAAAAACATTCTATAAAAGTGACATGCTTACAGTATTTTCAAATGTGTAAAACACCACATACGTATATCCCTAAAATGCTTTAAGGCAAAGATAAAGTAAAACGACAACAGAATCACATATCAAATATATCTATTTTTAGACATGGACCAAAAAAACACTATCTAAATAAACATGTTTCTTTGATAAGATGATATAAAAATGCCACCCATCTTCTTCCGCTTATCGGATGCCGGGTTGCTGGGGGACTTCAGCCTAAGCAGAGAATTCCAGACTTCCCTCTCCCCAACTACTTCGTCCAGCTCTTCCCGGGGACTCCGAGGCGTTCGAGGGGCCTTCTGACCGACAGAGCTTCTCAATCTATCGCCAAGGGAGAGCCCCGCCACCCATTGAAGGAAACTCATTTCGGCCGATTGTACCCATGATCTTGTCTTTTCGGCCATAACCCAAAGCTCATGACCATAGGTGAGGTTAGGGACATAGAGCGACTAGTAAATTGAGAGACTTTGCCTTCCAGCTCAGCCCCCTTTTCACCACGAAGGACCGATGAAGGGTCCGCATCACTGCAGACGCTGCACCGATTTGCCTGTCGATATCACAATCAGCTCTTTCCTCACATGAAAAAGAAAAACCCAGAGGTACTTGAAGTCCTCCAATCGGGACATGATCTCCTCCCCAACTCAGAGACGGCACTCCACCTTTTTCTGGGCGAGAGCCATGGACTCGAAGTCGGAAGTGCTGATACACATCCCAGTCGCTTCACATTCGGCTGCAAACCGATCCAATGAGAGCCATAAATCCTGGCCAGATGAAGCCAGCAGGACCACATCATCCGCAAAATCAGAAACATAATCCTGCAGCCACCAAACCGGATCCCCTCAACGCCCTGACTGCGCCTAAACATTCTGTCCATAAAAGTTGTAAACAGAATTTGTGACAAAGGGCAGCCCTGCCCGAGTCCAACCCTCACTGGAAATGGGTTCGACTTACTGCAGGTCATACAGGTATGTCCTACCCCATACTCTCTGAGCACTCTCATCAGGACTTCCCAAGGGACATGGACAAATGCCTTCTCTAAGTCTACAAAACACATGTGGACTGATTGGGCAAACTCCCATGCACCCCTAAGGAATTGGTCCACAGGACGAAGATCACAATGCTCCTGTTGAATCTGAGGTTCGACTAGCCGACATAGCCTCCTCTCCAGTACACCTCTTATCAGGAAGGCTGAGCAGTGTGATCCCATGATAGTTGGAACACCCCCTCTGGTTCCGATTTTTAAAAAGAGAAACCACCACCCCAGTGGGCTGATCCAGAGGCATCCCCCTGTCAACTGATTGATAGTCTCGTGCAACACCTGGTCGGTTAATCGATTAATCTAAAGATTCACAGCTGGTTCTGATTGTATGAGGTGACTGCTACCGACTCAACCGAATCGCTCACTTGTCAAACTGGATAGCCAGTCAAACCAGTTCATCGTTACCAACCCTACTGTATAGCGAAAAGGAAAACTGCCGCTTTTGGATGTTTTGGTACTAGTATTGGTTAACATTAGAGCTGTCAAATTTAAAGGGAAAGTAACGAGTTAACGCTCATCTCCTTTAACAGCACTTTCTATTTCCCTTTGCCTGATTTGTGACCATCAGCCCTTACCGTAAGTGCGGTAAACCCACAGATGCTGCGGGAACTAGGACGGCGCAGAAACGGACAAAGAAAAGGACACACTAAATGGCAAAATTATCCAAAGCCCCACAGCAGGGTCTCCCAACAAGACCGAAGCCATCTGCCTCCGCTGTGAGCAGAGTCCTCATCGCATCCCACTACGAACAACAACAAACTTTACACAGAAATTGCAAATTTGGTGTCAACACCCCTAATTCTGCGACCAATCAGTATTGTGGAGTAATGATACTAAACGGTAATCTAAGGAAAGCACACCCGACATGCTGACCCAGGCACTTTTTTATGCTATAGTATAATAGTTATTTATAGTACGTGTGGCTGAGTCAGAAGTGGTGTGCATGTGTGAAGTGTTTGTGTTAAGCTGTTTTAAAAAGCATAATGCATAACAAACATGTGCAAAAAAAAAAAAATTATCCAGTCCCAT
The DNA here is from genome assembly GCF_033978795.1 of Nerophis ophidion. NCBI lineage: Eukaryota > Metazoa > Chordata > Actinopteri > Syngnathiformes > Syngnathidae > Nerophis > Nerophis ophidion. The sequence continues at coordinate 16,609,591 of NC_084616.1, read as the reverse complement.
GTTGACAGTATTCAAATCTTGACAATCATCTGTCTCAGGCAGTGATTCTCAAGCTGTCGTACGACTCCATCTAGTGGTTCGCCAAAGAATCAATTAAATATTGTAATGATGTGATATGTTTTATTCACTGATATTCAAACACAGTGTTACTGTTCAAGCTATGTGGAACATTAGTGGCCAAAAATAATAAATATACTTGTTAAATAAAATCTCTTTGACGCTACTGTATTTTAATGCTGGTCATTATGGTGGTTGCCAAGTGTTTTCTGAGGTGGTACTTAGTGAAAATAAGTTTGAGAACCACTGGTGTAAGGTAGACTTATTAAAGCTAAAAACTATCTGTGATTAACCTTGATTAATTATGAGTTAACTATGGGAAGAATGTGAAAAATCATAATTGATTTTAAATTTAAATGTTAATCGTTTCATAGCCCTAATTAAAATGTACTGTAGAAAATGGACGGATGGATGGATGATAAGATACTCTGTCCCGAGTCACGTGACCTGCTGACACGCAGGCAATGTAAACGTGTCACATATCTAACTATTGACAGGAAGTAGAAGTGCACCACTCTGCTTCTTGATGTTTCTCAACCAATGGAGTCACACATCAGAGATCTGATATAAGTGAAGATGCACCTTCTAGATATACAGTGGGGAACATGAGTATTTGATGCCCTACCAGCCAGTTAGCATTCTGACTACCATAAAAGTTCTGGACTCTTCATACTTTTGTAAGGAAGTAAAAGGTACAAAATGTGAGGCGTTGAGGTCACGGTGCGTTTGTGTTTGTCTGACAGCTGGTGACGATGGTACCTAGTGCTCAGAGAACTCTACGGATGAAAGCAGTCGGAACACAGTAAGTTATCTCACACTTTGCCGATATATTTGAGTTTTTTGTTGCAATAGATTTAAAATGTGTTCCACCCTCATTTCTTTAGCGGAGATTCACACTTAGCAAAACATGGCTAATGCTAACACTAACGAGAGCGAGACGTTGTTCCAAAGAAAAGAAAAGTGTTGTCAGTAGTTGAGATTTGCGGCAACGGATCTGGAACAACTGACTGCACGCTGCAGTGTTTGTTCAAAACATGCGGCAGCATAACAAACTTTTTCCTTTCTTTAAAAGTAGGTGAAAAAAAATCCTAAATCGACTTTCTTGTGAAAAAATCTGAGATTTTATGTTTAGGACATATCACCCAGAACGAGCTCACATGGACCGTTTACGTATCCAAGATCATCTTTCAGCTAACACTTGGATTCTTGTGCTGTCATGCTTTTCCTCCAGGATCTTTTGTGCACTGGGACAGATAGCGACTACTGAGGAGCGTGGTCACACTTGAAGACGAGAAGGACATGTGTTTTGCTCATCATCAAACTGCTCCTCGTGTTTAACAGTCTCTTGTTTTTTTAAGTTTATGTCTTAGAAATCAAGTTACGATCAAATGTTTTTGCCCCCTATGGTGGGATCACTTGCACTGTAACAGTAGTATACTTGTAATTATGCATTTTCATTTTCGTACACTTCTAATTCTTTGGCCAAACATTATGCACCTCCCAAACAATCATATGAAGACGTGTTGGTGGGATTGAGGAGGTCTTCGAAGTATTCCTTCCACCTATCCACAACATCCGCAGTTAAGGTCAGCAGAACACCATCCGCACCATACACGGTGTTGACAGTGCACTGCTTCCCCTTCCTGAGGCGGCGGATGGTGGTCCAGAATTGCTTCGAAGCCATCTGGAAGTCATTTTCCAAGGCTTCCCCAAACTCTTCCCATGTCCGAGTTTGTCCGGTGAGGTGGGCGGGGGTGTAAAATATATTCAGGAAGTGTCATGAATACAAAGGCTTATGGGTATTTGTTCTGTTGCGTTTATGTTGTGTTACTGTGAGGATGTTCTCTCGAAATGTGTTTGTCAATCTTGTATTGTGTGGCTTCACAGTGTGGCGCATATTAGTAAGTGTTAAAGTTGTTTATATCACAACCATCAGTGTACTCTGTATCACCCAGTATGCCTTTCAATCTTGTAGTGTATTTGTGGAAGCTCCACACGACATATTGCTGGACCAACAATCGATTCGTTCATGTTGTCAAAAGGTGCCAAAGGTAATGGTTACACAGCATGACCATATTATTGTCATCAGGATGAACGCTATTGGATAGTCGCGTGAACGTAAGCGGCTCCAATTGCCTTCATTACTCTGTGAAACAGGTTCTACATGGCTCTGTGGGTGGTAAAGGTGCCCAACCTCTGATATATTTCAGCGGGCGGTTACGGTCCTGATAAAAAGTTGGTTCGGGTGGACGGCAGGTGGATGACGACTTTGGTGATGCGGATGCGGATGATATAATTGCCTATCCGCGCATCTCTGACGTAGATCATTTGATAAAGTGACTGTTTCAATGTTGCAGTTTTTGAACACACCACTAGGGTGTGCCCAATAGGAAATCCGTTATTACCACTCTCTCATGCAGTGTTATGTACAATTGCTGTCCGCCTGAACTATTAATAAAAGCCAAGTTATTCATGCAGGTAACTACAAAAAACAACAGCTATTAATGCTAAAAAGCCTATGATGTGTTATATGTAGCCTAAACCGAGTGTTTGTTTGCAACAATGTTTCTGCTTGACGATATAATTCGCCAGCTCAACTTTCGCCCTGTTAATACTTCTTGTTACACAGCAGTTACCCTATCCTACAACTAGGGGGCAACACAGACCATGTTTAAAGCACTGTCTAAATCAGTGGTTCTCAACCTTTTTTTCAGTGATGTACCCCCTGTGAACATTTTTTTAATTCAAGTACCCCCTAATCAGAGCAAAGCATTTTTGGTTGAAAAAAAGAGATAACGAAGTAAAATACAGCACTATGTCATCAGTTTCGGATTTTTTAAATTGTATAGCAGTGCAAGATATTGTTCATTTGTAGTGGTCTTTCTTGAACTATTTGGAAAAAAAGATATCAAAATAACTAAAAACTTGTTGAAAAATAAAAAAAGTGATTCAATTATGAATAAAGATTTTCACGCATAGAAGTAATCATCAACTTAAAGTGCCCTCTTTGGGGATTGTAACAGAGATCCACCTGGATTCATGAACTTAATTCTAAACATTTATTCACAACAAAAGAAATCTTCAACATCAAAATTCATGGAACATGTCCACAAAAAAATCTAGCTGTCAACACTGAATATTGCATTGTTGCATTTCTTTTCACAGTTTATGAACTTACATTCATATTTTGTTGAAGTATTATTTAATAAATATATTTATAAAGGATTTGTGAATTGTTGCTATTTTTAGAATATTTGAAAAAAAAATCTCACGTACTCCTTGGCATACCTTCAAGTACCCCCAGGGGTACGCTTACCCCCATTTGAGAACCACTGCCGTAGGACATACACTATTTGATATGCAGCTCATTTTTATGTGACACTTATTGAAATATCTTCTGTGACATCATGCACTAAAAGTGCACTTTATTTGTTTTAAACTATTGTAGTGGCGTTCTGTACAAAAAGTGCACTTTAATTTAGTGTTGTTTTGATTCCTATCGCCAACACTGTTGTCAACAGAGGAGAAAAAAAATGCTTTATTTAAATAAATATATTATTTATAAAGCAAATTCAAGTATAATTGGCAAATTTTCACCTTGGCACGCATATGTTCTTCCGAGAATGTTGTAGTCGTAATGATTTGTGCAGTCCTTTGAGACATTTGTGATTTGGGGCTATATAAATAATGGGTTGTACTTGTATAGCGCTTTTCTACCTTCAAGGTACTCAAAGCGCTTTGACACTACTTCCACATTTACCCATTCACACACACATTCACACACTGATGGAGGGAGCTGCCATGCAAGGCGCCAACCAGCACCCATCAGGAGCAAGGGTGAAGTGTCTTGCTCAGGACACAACGGACGTGACGAGGTTGGTTCTAGGTGGGATTTGAACCAGTGACCCTCGGGTTGCGCACGGCCACTCTCACACTGCGCCACGATTGATTGATTGATTGATTGATTGATATGTGTCCTCTTTTTGGGGTTTCAGAATATGGTCAACCGGCAGTGCAATTAGCTTTAGCATCAGCATTAGCTTGGTCATGTATTTAAGCCTTGTCGACTAAAAAGACACACATCATAAAAATATACCCTTTCAAACATATTTAAACACCAAAACGATACATTTGGGGGTAAAACTATTTACATAGAGTCACTTGTACCTGAGAAGGGAGATGTTTGAGTTCTACAGATACGAGGACCACATTTTTGTTCAGCTGTCATGTGTAATGACTGCCAGGAAGTCAGGTGTCCCCCAAGTGTAGCTCCCAGCACAACGCGCCCCCTGCTGGAGCCGTCCAGTACTACAACGGCTCTTATTAATGCTGGCATTACAATAACGTTAGCTCCATATAATACAAAATAACGGTGCTTTACTGTTGCCATTAAAAATAAAAAAAAATTAAGTTGCGAATATAAAAATGACCTAGTATTACAACTCAATAGCTTACTGTGCTACTTCTATCACTGTATTCAACAAACCCCCTTTCCATATGAGCTGGGAAATTGTGTTAGATGCAGGGGCGTCACTAGCCCTATTACTGTTCTGGGGCACACCTGGGGCACAAATAATTCATGTGAGCGTGCAAAGCGCACAAGCAAAAACATTTTTAGCACTTATTTATCATAAAAAAGACATAAATAGTGCTTTAAACTATGAAATCATATCAGATTATGTTGTTTGGATCTTTGATTAACCACCTGAAATTAACTAATGCATTTGACCTACTTGTGCACTTTTTTACTGCAGACTTCTAAACTGCTACTGGTAAAAGCAAAAAGGAAGAGCAATGAATCTTTTTGAAATATATATTGCAGTAATCATCTGCAAATTTAACATCTACAAAAGTAAAACAAAAAATAAAGCACCCCTACATCTCTGGGTTCTTTTATATAATTTAATTTCCATTTATGGCAATGTGGCTAATGCTATTTCAGATACACAAAACTATAAAATATACACAAAACAATAAAGCCACAGTAGTAGAATAAATGAACAACTGTTGTGTGTCTGTCCAGGGAATCATTTTCTAAGAAGTAAACTGTAACGTCTCGTTTTAATTTTTGCAAAGTGGTCAATCACTTTGGACAGACATGGAAATATCACAGTAACTGTTACACAGTAGACCAGTGGTTCCCAACTGGTGGGTCGTGACATAAAAGTGGATTGTGTGTCATTTTCAGTGAGTCGCAGTCAGATGTGTGCATGAAAAAAAAAAAAGTTTAGGGAGAAAAAAATCAAATTGTAGCAACAAAACCAGATATTTTTAGCCATTTTTCTAGTGACTATTAGTGAGTATTTTAGTAAAAGGCAAACCGACTAACAAGTTGGAGAAGGACTCAGGACCAGGGGTGTTTCCAGACATATTTCACTGGGGCACGTGCACCACTGTTGATCTGCAGTGCCTCAGTAAAAATTTCACCAATAAAACAAAAAAACGCTTCAGAGTTTTAAGTCTACATAACATAGACAACAGCGCACATACTACTTAGTATGGTAATTGATTGCTACTGTATTCACTCCACTAACAATGAGCACATGGCTAATTAATATGGTAATTTATTCACGTGTGGATTGAGACTTCGGTTGAGAGAGATAGACAGACAGAGAGAGAGAGAGAGAGAGAGAGAGAGAGAGAGAGAGAGAGGGGGGTTGCGAATCACTGCGTGAGGTAGGTAACGTTAGCCAACAACAATTTGTTAATTACATTATTTTGATTTTGATTTGACTCAAACTGTAACTCCTAGATGGATATCAGAAAGTTGTTTGCCCGCAGCAGGGAAGAAACAGCAAGGAATGAGAGATGTAAGTGAAGTCCTTGCTAGCTAGGCAACATTATTGTCTTAAGTTGATGCTAAGTTAGCTAACGTAATTCCTTGTATCAAGACAAACATATTCATTTGCTGTACGAGCTGTCGGGGGAATTTCCAATGAACATGAAACATAATGTTGGTTATTGTCTGCGGGTTCTGCATCAATGATGATTTGGAGTAAGCATGTGTGAGTTGAGTGCTTCTAAAAAGGTTTATCTTCAGGAAGAAAAACATTTTTCCATATCATCAAGTCATGAGCCAATTTTTAAATCGTTCAAGTTTATTTCACAGAAAAATAGCACAGTAGACTTGTCTTGTTAATCGGTGCGACTTTGACTAAAATAATCTTGTTTTGTCACCAGAAAAATGGCTACAGCTAAAGCATCTGGTTTTGTTTCCAGAAAAAATAGTAACATTTCTGTATTTGTTTTCAGAAAGATGGCTGAAAATATCGGGTTTTGTTGCCCCATTTAGATTTTTTTTTAATATATTTCCATGTCTGTCCTGAGTCCTCCTCCAACTTGTTAGTCGGTTTGCCTTTTGCTAAAATACTCACTAATAGTCACTAGAAAAAAGGCTAAAATAATCTGGTTTTGTTGCCAGAATTTGATTTTTTTTCTCCCTAAACTTTTTTTTTTTCATGCACACATCTGACTGCGACTCACTGAAAATGACACACAATCCACTTTTATGTCACGACCCACCAGTTGGGAACCACTGGTCTACTGTGTAACAGTTACTGTAATATTTCCATGTCTGTCCAAAGTGATTGACCACTTTGCAAAAATTAAAACGAGACGTTACAGTTTACTTCTCAGAAAATGATTCCCTGGACAGACACACAACAGTTGTTCATTTATTCTACTACTGTGGCTTTATTGTTTTGTGTATATTTTATAGTTTTGTGTATCTGAAATAGGATTAGCCACATTGCCATAAATGGAAATTAAATTATATAAAAGAACCCAGAGATGTAGGGGTGCTTTATTTTTTGTTTTACTTTTGTAGATGTTAAATTTGCAGATGATTACTGCAATATATATTTCAAAAACATTCATTGCTCTTCCTTTTTGCTTTTACCAGTAGCAGTTTAGAAGTCTGGAGTAAAAAAGTGCACAAGTAGGTCAAATGCATTAGTTAATTTCAGGTGGTTAATCAAAGATCCATACAACATAATCTGATATGATTTCATAGTTTAAAGCACTATTTATGTATTTTTTATGATAAATAAGTGCTAAAAATGTTTTTGCTTGCGCGCTTTGCACGCTCACATGAATTATTTGTGCCCCAGGTGTGCCCCAGTACAGTATTAGGTCTAGTGACGCCCCTGTTCAGACCCCTTTAAATGTGTTACTCTTTGATTCATTGGAGCCACCTATCGCTTTTGCATCAAGGCATGGTCTTGTAGGACTTCCTTCGGCAGCAGCTGCTTTATTCCGCAGTGTTACACATGGTGAAGTTTATAATAATAGTAACATCAGATGCTGGGTTTAAGAATGATGATGACACACCTGTGTTTTAAAGAATATGAACAAAGCAGGGGCATTATATGGAACTGAAAATGATCCCTTTTACAACATTTAAATTAAATGTGAAGATAAATGTTGATAGTCAATGATTACCAAGTTTTTCAGTGCACAATGTGACTCAGAAGGTTCCAAGTCAACTTCAGAAACGCGTTATCCTTTCAACTTTTGTCGACATTGACTGTAATTTCAGTCTACTAAAATGTTGACTACCTACACTAAAATTAAATCCATTTAGATGACTAAAATATGACTTACACTAAAATGCATTGTCCGACTAGAACTAAAACAAAACTAACACTGATATTAATCTGATATATTAGCACAAATTATGGAACATACTTTTTTATTTTATAGTGTGGAATTTTTAAAAAGGCTTGATCAAGTGAAATTATTCACAGAACAATGTTGGGTATAGAAAACACTAAACTTACAACATAAAAGTACATACTTGTATTTTTTTATGGCAGAATGTTGGAAAATGATTGGCCGAGTGAAATTACTTAAGAGAACAATGGTTTGTATCAAAAGCACTAATGAAATGTGTGCTTTTTAAGTGTAGTGCTAATTAGTTGTATTGTTTTTGCCGTACACCAAACGGCCAAAATGATTTATTAAATTTAGCTCATGACGCAGTAAGATGAAGGATGCGAACACGTTTGTTACTGGATACTTTGTATTAAGCTTCTGCCTTGGGGACTTTGTGTTTGTGTGTGTGTGTACATGCCACACAACAATAATTAGGTGATAATTGTTTGTATTGACAAATGTGCAGTTTTAGTCTGCAACATAGTTTAATGCAAGTTGAAGTCATCTAATACATGTTTTGTTGCTGATTTTGGACCAATATTCAATATTAATATTGGCTCAGGACACCCCTCATCTTAGTTGTAACATTGATTTATCTTGACGCTAAGACTGACCTTCTTTTAGGAAGCCATCAAGTGTTGGATCACACAACCTGACATTCTGCTCTCGACTATCCAAGACAGGCAGCAACATGTTCTGTTTATATAAAAAAAGAGTAAACATTAATGACCAAGAAAACAGTCAACAAATAGTTACCTATTGATGTGCTTAAAAAGTGGTGTTTTTAAATAAAATAGAACCATTATTCGAAAGTAAATACTTTTCTAAACAGCTGGTATAGTATGAAGACATGCTAACTGTGAGCAAAGATGATTTATCAATCATTTCTGGTAACGAGAATTACTGCAAATGTGTCAAAGGTGGCTCAAATTTAATGCTGTTTAATAAGATAAGTTAAGATAATATCTAATGTCTACTGTTGCAGTATAATATAAACTAACTTACCAACTGTTAGTCCACTCAATTCATTGGGGATCTGTGAAAAACAAGATAGTAGATATTCTGGAGTCACAATTCAATTAATAAACATTTGAGCAACTTAACTAAGATTGTACGTAAGTAAACTTACAACTTAACTAAGACTGACCAAGTTCTAGTACACAGGTAAACACCTAGCATAAATGCTAATTGGCGATCATTAGCATACTAAACAAACGTTACTTGTTAAAACTATGCCATAAGACAGGTAGCAAAATGATCACTAGTAGCAAACACAATAAACACACAGTTATATGGGTGAAATGATCACTAGTATCAAACACAATAAACACACAGTTAAATGGGTGAAAGCACTAGTAGCAAACACAATAAACACATTTATATGGGTGAAATGATCACTAGTAGCAAACACAATAAACACAGTTAGTTATATGGGTGAAATGATCACTAGTAGCAAACACAATAAACACAGTTATATGGGTGAAATGATCACTTGTAGCAAACACAATAAACACAGTTAGTTATATGGGTGAAATGATCACTAGTAGCAAACACAATAAACACAGTTATATGGGTGAAATGATCACTAGTATCAAACACAATAAACACACAGTTAAATGGGTGAAAGCACTAGTAGCAAACACAATAAACACATTTATATGGGTGAAATGATCACTAGTAGCAAACACAATAAACACAGTTAGTTATATGGGTGAAATGATCACTTGTAGCAAACACAATAAACACAGTTAAATGGGTGAAATGATCACTAGTAGCAAACACAATAAACACAGTTAGTTATATGGGTGAAATGATCACTAGTAGCAGACACAATAAAAACACAGTTTGTTATATGGGTGAAATGATCATTTTAGATGACACAATAAACACACAGTTAGTTGTATGAGGGGGCTTCACGGTGGGAGAGGGGTTAGTGCGTCTGCCTCACAATACGAAGCTCCTGCAGTCCTGGGTTCAAATCCAGGCTCGGGATCTTTCTGTGTGGAGTTTGCATGTTCTCCCCGTGAATGCGTGGGTTCCCTCCGGGTACTCCGGCTTCCTCCCACTTCCAAAGACATGCACCTGGGGATAGGTTGATTGGCAATACTAAATTGGCCCTAGTGTGTGAATGTGAGTGTGAATGTTGTCTGTCTATCTGTGTTGGCCCTGCGATGAGGTGGCGACTTGTCCAGGGTGTACCCCGCCTTCCGCCCGATTGTAGCTGAGATAGGCGCCAGCGCCCCCCGCGACCCCAAAAGGGAATAAGCGGTAGAAAATGGATGGATGGATGGATAGTTGTATGAGAGAAATCACCAATAGTAGCAAACACAATAAACACAGTTATATGGGTGAAATGATCACTAGTAGCAGGCACAATAAAAACACAGTTTGTTATATGGGTGAAATGATCATTTTAGATGACACAATAAACACACAGTTAGTTAGTTGTATGAGTGAAATCACCACTAGTAGCAAACACAATAAATACACAGTTATATAGTAGTGATCAAAATTATTCAACCCCCACACAATTTTGGTGTTTTAGCAAGTTGACATTTATTCCGTATTTTGTTTATAGTCATATCAAATAAAGATGTGTCAAATAGACAAATGCAACTTGAATTGTAACACTTTATTTTACAAAATGCCCAAACAGGACATTTTTCTTAATATCTCATTGACAAAATGATTCAACCCCCTAGTTACATGCATCTTTAGTACTTAGTAGAACACCCTTTGGCAGTAATGACATCCTTCAAAGGAGATACATAACCGGACACAAGCTTCTTGCAACCATCTACAGGTATTTTAGCCCATTCCTCTTGGGCAAAGGCCTCCAGTTCATTCATATTCTTGGGCTTGCGTGCTGCAACTGCCTTCTTCAAGTCCCACCACAGCTTTTCTATAGGATTTAGGTCTGGCGACTGTGAAGGCCACTCCAGAGTCTTCCAGCCCTTCTTCTGCAACCACTCTGATGTTGATTTGGAGGAATGCTTGGGATCGTTGTCCTGTTGGAAGGTCCAACGTCTCCTAAGCCTCAGCTTCGTCACTGACTTCATGACATTTGCAGCTAATATATCCTGCTAGGAAATAGAATTCATAATGCCTTGAACGCGCTGGAGATTCCCGGTACCTGAGGCAGAGAAACAGCCCCAGAGCATGATTGACCCCCCACCATGCTTAACAGTAGGCAAGGTGTTCTTCTCTTTGTAAGCTTCATTTTTTTCTCCTCCAGACATAACGTTGATTCATTGGCCCAAAGAGTTCCAGTTTTGTCTCATCACTCCATAGACCAGTTTCCCAAAACCTTTAGGGTTTGTCCAGATGATTTTTGGCATACTGGAGTCTATTTTTCTTGTGCCTGGTAGTCAGAAGTGGGGTGCGCCTGGGAGTTCTGGCATGGAGGCCTTCATCTCGTAGTGCGCGCCTTATTGTCTGGGACGAAACCTGCGTTCCCCCCTCTGCAATGTCCTGTTGTAGTTCCTCAGTTGTTACCTGGGGGTTTTTTAACCACTGTACGCTTCAAATACAGGACAGCAGTTGCACACAGCATCCTCTTTCTACCACGCCCAAGTAGTGTTTCGACTGTGCCTTTAGCTTTATTTAAACTTGCGAATTATGCTCCCAATTGTGTCTCTTGGAATGTGTAATGCCTTTTCTGTTTTTCTTATATCCATATCCTTTCTTATGAAGAGAAATTACCTCCTCTCTTGACTTCTTTGACCACTCCCTGGACTTCACCATGTTGCAAATACACCATTGACCATCTACAAAAAGCTGAGCGTCACAGTATTTTTCAATCAGTTTAATTGTTGCTCGTTATGGTTCTAATCACATCTACAGGTGTTTTCAACACCTGATTGAAAAGACCTTATTCAAATTCTGTTCTTAAGAGTTATGATCTTCAAGGGGTTGAATAATTTTGTCAATGAGATATTAAGAGAAATGACACTGTTTGGTATGTTACAAAGTATAATGTTGTAATTCAAGTTGCATCTGTCTATTTAATGCATCTTTGATATGACTATAAACAAAATACGGAATACATGTCCAACTTGCTAAAACACCGAAATTGTGTGGGAGTTGAATAATTTTTATCACAACTGTAGCTTCTCTCCCTCCTTTATCGTCCCATCCGTCCTACCTGTCCAGAATCTGTACATTGTTGTTGTCTAAGGAGTGCTGTTTCTCACTGAAGTGCAGGTAGACAGCTGAGTCTAGACCTGAAGAGTTTGCTATGCGTCGGGTTAGTGCTTGTTTTGTTTCCCCAATATATGAATCAGTGCATTCATCATTACACTGGATAGCATACACCGGGTTGTTTTTGTGGATGTGGGGTGTCCGGTCTTTAGGGTGCACCAGTTTCTGTCTCAGGGTGTTGCCTAGTTTGAAGTGTACTGGGATGTTGTGTTGGTTAAAAATTCTTCTGAGTTTCTCAGATACACCTGATAAATATAGAAAGACAATATTTTTGCATCTGACACTTTTATTTTTTTTTACTCCTAATCCACTCTGTTCTAGTTATTTCTGGAAGAGGATGGCCAGCTGAGGTAACCACATGTTTTGAGGGATTTTTTCAATTGCTTGTGCTCTTTTTTCTTTGGCCTGTGAGCTGGTAGGAACATTATCAGCTCTGCATTGTAGGGTTCTGATAATGCCCAGTTTGTGGTGTGAATCCAGAAGTAGGTATTCATCGTTATGTGAGGGTTTTCGGTAAACCCCAACATGGAGGCCCCTGTTTACTCCAATGTGGACGTCACAGTCCGAAAAAGGCAACTTACTGTATTTGGCAATCTCACGTGTGAATTTGATGTTTTTGTCCACTGAGTTCATGTGCCCAGTGAAGGCTTGCACTTCTTGGTTTCTGATTTTTCACCCATGTGTCATCTACAAATCTGTCCCAATGACTTGGTGCTGTTCTGTTAAAAAAGCTGAAAGCTCTCTATTCCATGTCCTCCATGTAAGTCTTTGCTACTATTGGCACAACCATGGTTTTGTCAGTAAAACGTTCCCATGACTTAAAAGTACGTAGTGTTGATGCAAAGTTCTCTCAAAAGGCAAATCTGTTCTGGGTTTAGTGTGGATCCATTCTGTAAGGTGCGATCACCTAGTAGACGTTGCCTCTCTGTCTCTACTGCATCCTGGGTTGGAATACAGGTGGACAGGGAAGTGACGTCGTATAAAACTATAGTTTCATTTTTCTCCAGCTTTATATCTCTGATCTTCGCTACAAAGTCGATTGAGTTTTGGACATGATGTTCAAGGAGGCACGTAAATAAAGTAATGCCTTGCACATATTAGTTATTGAAGTACTTGTTTGTATGTTTAGTTCATTCTTAAAATTGTTTTACATTGAGCAAGAGAGCACAGCATGCCAAGTCAAATACCTTGTCGGAAAGCTGTTTCCGACTGTATTCATGTTTGGCCCCGCCCCTAAATGATGCATGCATTGTTTTGCGCTTTGCGGCAATGTCCCTTCTGTTACCCGACAAGCCTCAAAGCCACTGTGCATTTGCTCCCATCACTCGTTGTGTCCTCATTCCTGTTGTCTACTGTGTTTTTTTTACTTGATAGTGTGACTTTGCCCTCTTAGGTGTGTACACTCCCATCAAATATAAAGTGGCTAACAACACAATCCTAAACAACAAATGGCGTTATTATCATAGCCAAGCTGGCATGTTGCTAGCTAGTCCAAACAGGCAGTGACTTGTTGAGGATTTTCAATCTGATGTAGTGCAAAATGGGCGGGTTCAAGCGGCGACTTAACTTTGACAGGTGGGGTTTTACTATGGCCACCAGGAAAACAGTTCAAAGAGGCACATAAATAAAGTAATGCCTTATATTAGTTATTTAAGTACTTGTTTGTATTTTGAGTTCATTCTTAAAATTATTGTTTTACATTGAACAAGAGAGCACAGCATACCAAGTCAGATTCCTTGTGTGTTAATAAACATTTTTGGCCAATAAAGCTGATTCTGATTTTGATCCTCCCACAGAAGAAAATTTCAACACTCTCTAAGAAGGGCGTGTCTTTAAGTTACATTACAATACAGTACATTGCGTCACAAGAAAAGTCCTTCACATTAATGTGAACACATTGAGGAAGTGAATTGTCATTTGCTCAGGTGTACGGTTGTAACAACAACGATCGCCAGGTAAGTTTGTCACTTTCTTTGTCTCGCTAAGTTGCTAACGAACAAATATTTTCATACAGCACTTGTGACAGCAGTTAATGAACATGCTTTTGTTATCAATGCCGATTGTGAAAATACACTACAGACTGCCTGGTAAGTCCATTCTAATGTTCCAAAATGATTAAATAAATGTACACCTATTATGACAGTTTTTACTTTTATGACTACTTTTGACATTGTTTACCTTGACCCAACATGAGTGGTTATGAACAAGTGCATTTTAGTCACTTTTTGTGGTTTCTTTTTTTAAAGAGAATATAACCAAACATTAAACAATGATACGCATTACGTATGTATACAAATAACTTATTTTCTGTGATATCAAGCAGTTTTTTTTGTTTACTTCAAAGGGGAACTGAACTTTTTGTTTCAGAATGTTGCCTATCGTTCCCAATACATTATGAGTGACAAGAGGACAATTTTTTTTGCAGTCTAACATGTCAAAATTGTCTCGTTCTTGGTGGCTAGCAATGCAGATAATGGGAAAAGTCCATTCTATCTCTAAATCACTTCAAAAATGCATTCAAAAATTGTCAACAATACTTAATTTACGTTCTGTAACCTGTATAATAACCAAGCTGTAGCAACTTTGTTATTAACGATCGCCAGGTAAGTTGGTCACTTTTTTGTCTCGCTAAGTTGCTAACTAACAAATATTTTCATTCTGCACTTGTGACAGCAGATCATGAACTTATTTATTTTATCAATGCTGATTGTGCAAATACACCGTATAGTGGCTGGTAAGTCCATTGTAATATTCCTAAATTATTTATTACATGTAAACCTATTATGACACTGTTTTTATTTTTACGACTATTGTTGACATTGTTTACTTTGACCCTACATGAAAAGTTATGAACAAGTGCATTATAGTCCATTTTTTCGTTTTCTTTTTTAAAGGGAATATAAACAAACAAACAATGATATGCACTACGTATGTACACAAAACATGTATTTTCTTTGATATCAAAAAGTTTTTTGTGTTTACTTTAAAAGGGAACTGCACTTTTTTTTTTTTTTAGAATTTTGCCTATCGATCACAATCATTATGAGAGACAAGAAGAAAAAAGTTTTTTTTGGTAGTCTAACATGTAAATATCGGCTTGTTCTTGTTGGCTAGCAATGCCGCTAATGGGAAGAATCCATTCTACCTCTAAATCACTTTAAAAATAGATTCAAAAACCGTCAACAATACTTTAATTTACGTTCTGTAACCTGTATAATAACCAAGCTGTAGCAACATTGTTATTGCAAAAGCGAACACTGAGGAACTCTTTTTTTTCTAGAGTACTAACATCACCATGAGGACGTTTCGCCATGTATAAGCCATAAAAGCTAACCACGGCAAGAGATAAGCTAGCATCTACGTCAACACAAAACGCTTTTGAGTTTGTAATACACAACACTGCCGTAGGACACAAATCTATACAGAGTGAAAAACATGAACAATCATATTACAGTATCTGTAAAGTATTATTTCATGTTGTTTGTACACAGCTAGCCAGACAGTGTATGTACTGTAGTTGTAATAACAAGCATGAATATAGTGACTCACTCGATGGACATTTGTTCGTTTGGTTCAGCTGGCCAGGGACGTTTTTTTCCGGTTTATTTTGGGTAAGCACACCATTTATGTCGAAATTTGCAGCGTCAAGTCACGCCGAACTCACTCTATCAGGTTCCGTCTACTCCAACGTTTCACCCTTCCTTTGTGCTCGCTTCTATAAGCAGCAGTTCATCCTCAGTATATTCAGATAAAAAAAGATAAGGTTGTTCTCATTTGTCCAAAAATAGTTGTTTTCTTTGTCTGGTATCAATTCTGTCATGATTTGAAGACAAACACACATTTGTTGCCAGAACTTGCATTGCAATGGAAACAGAAATAAATGTGCGGACGAAATCAGTCAGGCAATGATTAAAATGACCAAAATACGGTAAATATTGAACGTATTACATATTGTTATGAATAGTTTTGAAGTTGTTTTAGAGCAGTGGTCCCCGATTAGCTGAGTCCGATTAGCTGTGTTTTTCAAGCTTTTTTTTAATCTTTTAAAAATCCTAAAAAAAAGAAAAGTTACTGTCCTTCATAATGATCGTCAACGATGGGTCTTAAAGGGGAACTGCACTTGTTTTGGAATTTTGCCCGACTGTGGGCAGAGTTGACTTAAATATTCATATTACAAGATGGTTGATATTCTAAAAAGATTAAACTCTCTTCTTGTTTTGTTTTTTTGTCAGTGACTCACTCGCTCCAGTATTTCCACACTGCGTCCTCTCAAGTTACAAACTTCCCAGATTATGTGGTCGTGGCTTATATTGATGACGTTGAGATCGGTCACTATGACAGCAACACAAGGAAAGCAGAAGCCAAACAAGAATGGATGAACCGATTTACAACGGTGGATCCAGAGCACTTTTTGTGGCAGACAGATTTAGGTATTCGCAGTGAAGTGAAGGACAAAGAGGACTTGGAAAGTTTACAGAAGAGCTTCAACCACACTGAAGGTTGGTTCATAAATGTTTGATGTACTAAAAAAACACACATTACTGCACTTGTCTGTGGGCATCCATAATGACGTAGAAAAAACACATGAAGGACACTTAGAGAGCTCAAGTTATCAAAACTCATGTGTCTTGCATGTTGGCAGCTGCTGAAGAAGCCCTATTGTTAATGGTTTGTTGTTTTCTTGATTTGTGTGTTGGGTCACGTGAGCAGGTGGACATTGTACAGTGTGGCACTGCAGGTATGTTGTCCTGCTTGTTCGCCTAAATGAAACCTTTGCAAAGCAACATCGGGTGTGGTACCTGGCTTATTTGGAGGAATGCCAACACCTGTTGGCAGAAGGAGAAGCAAAATGGTCAAAATGAAAGTGTTTAGGGGTAGAACAACCAGCAATAAAAAGGCTAGATTTATTCATCCCACAATGGGGAATTTATGTGGTCGTTGTGCATATACAAAATATTCACAGAATATAAGTTCAAACACACAAAAACAAGACAGAAACATCATTGAACACAAAAGACAGGAAAGAGCGCAGAGCTGAGGCAACCTGCTGGCACTTCAATGGCGCCATTTCTACATACAGCCACAAAACTAAATCACACTGGAAAAACAAAAAATAAGCAGTAAATAATACGGGTGTCAAGAAAAAAAACATGTTTAAATTAATTGCGATTCTCATTTGTAATGATTCTTAATTGATTAAAAAAATTCTCAAAAATGTATTTTTAAAAATGTCAGTTAATTTTTATTTTCATTTCCTGTACAGCCATTTAGACAAATCATATCGATGTAGATTATCTATATCTGCTGTACACATTTACTTTAGAGAAGATAAGTATTGGATTGTTGCCTTATTTGTATTTAACTTTATTAAATGATTGGGTAGAATTGTATTAAAAACTGTTTTCTTTTAAGTAATATAAAAATTGATAAGATATTTTTATGTATTTTATGGAGGAACGTAGTTAATCATAAAACTGGCATCCAAAGTCATTAAAACATTTTTAATTTTTTTAATCGAGAATGGTTTCTGAATTGAATCGTTAACCCTAAGAAATGAATTGAATCAATCTCAACCCTAATGAATAATTATTTTGTGCACATCCGATTGGACCATGCATAGACAAACAGAACAAAAACAATTTCAACACCCACATACTGTACATGGCGGTGGCCATGGCCATCGTCTGCTGGGGTGGGACGTAGCACGACCAGAGACTAGAACAGACCTAAAGCAACCCACGGTAGCCTACCGCGTCCTAGGCTGCCCACTAGCTCTCTGCCAGTACAACCCAGTTTCAGTGGGGGCAGATGTACTCCCTTGGATTCTACCAAGACCAAGGGAAAACATGGATTGGATAGAAAAAAGGAAAGGGTGGAAAGAAGCTGATAATGTGTCCAGGTTGAAAGATATGTGGAAATTAGATTCTATAGTTTCCTAAATATTAATACAGACAGATGAAAGGACCCGGTATAAGAACATTTTGGAGCAGGAGTATCTATTCCAGAAGTTGGTGCGTCAACCTGTAATAGAACGACTAATAACCTGTCAGACACTTACATAACAACCTATTAAAGGAGAGTAATATAAAGGGATGTGTAGGAGAGAGCAGGTGGTGTACACACATCTTAGGGTAGGACTAGGCCCGGAATGTCGTCATTTTAGGTGCAAAGCCACTTGTTTTTTCGTGTCCTTAACCTTTTGAGGGCAAAAAGGCCAAATGTCAGGGCAGATTTTTGTGCGCACTCATGCTTGTTACATGAGGGCACAGGTCACTATACAGACCTCCAGCCTCATTCCGAAGAAGTAAACAGTGCCTGGTCATGCTTTGTGTTTTGTGGCAATACGCATGTGCATCTAAGAAGGCAGCCCCCAAAACAACTTGTTTTCAAGAGACACTTAGAAAGGGGCTTGAAGTTGGTCTGTGAAGCAAAATGTATCCAAAGTTTGACAAAAAGCACCATCATTACAGGCTATGTAGAACACAAGGAAGTGTGGTAATTGGAGAGTAAAATCATAGTATGACCTCTTAAAGACACAATTGTGTATGTGTGCATGTGGGTTGATGGTGATTAAGCCTTACTCCATTTTATACACTTTGTGTTACTCTTTCAGGTCTTCACATTTACCAGAAGATGAAAGGCTGTGAATGGAATGATGAAACTGATGAAACCAAGAGTTGGAGACAGTCCAGTTATGATGGAGAAGATTTTTTAGCATTAGATACCAAGACATGGACATGGACTGCAGCAAAACCACAAGCCGTCCCCATGAAACACACGTTGGACCATGACCAAGATTTTATGGCGTACTTAAAGTTTTACCACACTGAGATCTGCGTTCATAACTTGAAGGAGTATGTGAACTTTGGTAGAGACGTACTAATGAGAACAGGTAAACCACATGACGTACGCTGATAGCCCACCCCCTGTAGGAACATAAGTAACATTACAACCTACACTCTTTCCCATGCAGACCTTCCAAAAGTGTTTCTCCTCCAGAAGACACCGTCCTCTCCGGTCAGCTGCTTCGCGACAGGTTTCTACCCCAGCAGTGCAACACTGTTTTGGAAGAAAGACGGCAAGGATCTCCACGAGAACGTGGTGCACGGAGAAGTCCTACCAAACCCCGATGGAACCTTCCAGATGACGGTGGATCTGAAAGTGGAGGTGACGGCCGAAGTGGAGGGCAAGTACGAATGTGTGTTTCAGCTGTCTGGTGTCAAAGAGGACTTGGTCACCAAGCTGGAGAGAAGAAGCATTCTGAGCAACGCAAGCGATGAAGGTGAGGAGAACACATTGAGTTGAATTATTACGTCCTCAAATCAAGAACATTGAATTTTATCAGAACTTCCACCATTATTGATCCATGTCACAAGAACAATGCTGGATATTGATAGCATGCATGCAAAGTACTCATTTAGGTTTCCTCTTCTTGCCTTTTTGCTCTCAACAGACAACGTGAGGGTCATCGTCGGCACCACGTTGGCGGTCTTCATTGCCGTGATCCTCGCTATCATTGTCATTGTCGTAGTTGCCATACGTCACAAGAACAAAAAAGGTGAGGGTCACACTTCTTTTTTTGTAAGTTGGTGCTTTACTCCAGTCTGGAAAGGTGCCAACAAACACTCCAACATCCTCAGAGAGAGAGCACACACTCACATAGAAAGGTGATGTGAAGACAGAAGTCCAAGTCATCTTGTGTGTCTTTTATTTCAGCCAACTATGATCCAGCTGGTAAGTCAATCATATTCTCTTTCCTTTGAGCCGCCATAACCATAGCAGGGGTGAAGGATTACTCGTATAAAAGTCTGATGTGGACGTTTGTTACAAGATTAGCCTGAATATCTTCCTTTCATCTTACTGGATAGTAGGGTGGGGCATCTCTTAGTGATGGACATAACCATATGCATCGAGATACATGGGTTTCCATACCATTCAAAAAAGTTATATTTTAAAAACTGAATGATTAGATAGGGTGTATGAATGATTCCATTCCATGGTTAAGATTTGTTGATAGACACTTTTGTTCAGTTTTTTTCCGTATTGGCCCTCTGAATATGGGTCGTCACTCTGCATGAAAGGAATTACTCGCTGTGCACTCTTTGCATGTTTTATTTAGTACTATTGCAGCAACAGCAGCAGCAGCAGGTAATAACTTAAAAGTAAACATGAGCATAACAAAACAATGTATCTATGAATCATCATAATGTACAGTAGGGCATAAAAGTATTTAGTCAGCCACCGATTGTGCAAGTTCTCCCACTTAAAATGATGACAGAGGTCTGTAATTTTCATCATAGGTACACTTCAACTGTGAGAGACAGAATATGAAAAAAAAATCCAGGAATTCACATTGTAGGAATTTTAAAGAATGTATTTGTAAATTATGGAGAAAATAAGTATTTGGTCAACCATTCAAAGCTCTCACTGATGGAAGGAGGTTTTGCCTCAAAATCTCACGATACATTGCCCCATTCATTCTCTTCTTAACACGGATCAATCGTCCTGTCCCCTTAGCAGAAAAACATCCCCAAAGCATGATGTTTCCACCCCCATGCTTCACAGTAGGTGTGGTGTTCTTGGGATGCAACTAAGTATTCTTCTTCCTCCAAACACGACAAATTGAGTTTATACCAAAAAGTTATATTTTGGTTTCATCTGACCACATGACATTCTCCCAATCCTCTGCTGTATCATCCATGTATCCATTTTGGTATAAACCGATCTGCTGATCCAGACGCATCTCAGACGCATCCCACTGTCAACTGATAGATAGTCTCGTGCAACATCCGGTCGGTTAATCGATGAATCTAAAGATTCACAGCTGATTCTACTCAAATGAGGTGACTACTGCCGACTCAACCGAATCGCTCACTTGTCAAACTGGATAGCCAGTCAAACCAGTTTATCGTTACCAACCCTACTGGATAGCAGAGTCGGAAACTGGCGTTTTTGGAAGTTTTGGTACTACTATTGGTTAACATTAGAGCTGTCAAATTTAAAGGGAAAGTAAGGAGTTAACGCTAATTTACTTTAACAGCACTTTTTATTTCCCTTTGCCTGATTTGTGACCGTCAGCCCTCACCGTAAGTGCGGGAAAACACACAGGTGCTGCGGGAACAAAGACGGAGCAGAAACGGACAAAGAAAAGGACACACTAAATGGGAAAGTTACCCAAAGCCCCAAAGCAGGGTCTCCTGACAAGACCGAAGCCATCTGCCGCCGCCGTGAGCAGAGTCCTCATCACATCCCACTACGAACAACAACAAACTTTTCACAGAAATTGCAAATTGGGTGTCAACACCCCTAATTCTGCGACCGATCAGTATTGTGGAGTAATGATACTAGACGGTAATCTAAGGAAAGCACAGTCGACATGCTGACCCAGGCACTTTTTATGCTATAGTATAATAGTTATTTACAGTACATGTGTGGCTGAGTCAGAAGTGGTGTGCATGTGTGAAGTGTTTGTGTTAAGCTGTTTTAAAAAGGATAATGCATAAGAAACATGTGCAAAATACAACAAAATATCCAGTCCCATGTTGACAGTATTCAAAACTTGACAATCATCTGTCTCAGGCACAGATTCTCAAGCTGTTGTACGGCTCCATCTAGTGGTAAGCTAAATAATCACTTAATTAAATATAGTAATGACGTCACATATTTATTATTTTATTTTCCGTTACTGTTAAAAATGTTTGGAACGTTACAGTGGCCCAAAATATTGTTAAATATACTTGTTAAATAAACACTCCGCCTTTTTTTTTTTTTTTATGAATACGTAGGCTTTCTATGCTACTGCGTTTTAATGCTGGTCATTATAGTGGTTGCCAAGTGTTTTCCGAGGTGGTACTAAGTGAAAATAAGTTTGAGAACCACTGGTGTAAGGTAGACTTATTAAAGCTAATAACCTATCTGTGATTAACCGTTATTAATTATGAGTTAACTAAGGACAAAATGTGATGAATTACAATTAAATATTAAATATAAATCTTGATTGTTTAATAGCTCTGTTTGAAATGTAAATGATACCATCCCCCGCCCCGAGTCACGTGACCTGCTGACACGCAGGAAATGAAAACGTATCCCATATTTAACTTTTGACAGGAAGTAGAAGTGCACCACTCTGCTTCTTGATGTTTGTCAACCAATGGAGTCACACATCAAAGATCTGATACGAGTGAAGATGCACCTTTTAAATATACAGTAGGGAACATGAGTATTTGATGCCCTACGTTAGCATTCTGACTATCATGCAAGTTCTGGACTTTTCATACCTTTGGAAGGAAGTAAAGGTACAAAATGTGACGAGTTATGCGTTTGTGTTTGTCTGACAGCTGGTGACGAGGGTACCTACCGCACAGAGAACTCAACGGATGAAAGCAGTCGAAACACAGTAAGTTAGCTCACACTTTGCCAATATATTGTTGTTGTTTTTTTCAATTTAAGTTTTTTGTTGCAGTAGATTTACAATATGTTTTGTCCTGAGGACATACTTGCCGACCTTGAGACCTCCGAATTCGGGAGATGGGGGGTGGGGTTGAGTTTGGGTTGGGGGGTGGGGGGGTGTTCTGTGTTAGCAGGGGGTGTATATTGTAGCGACCCGAGAAAAGTTAGTGCTGCAAGGGGCTCTGGGTATTTGTTCTGTTGTGTTTATGTTGTGTTACGGTGCGGATGCTCTCCCGAAATGTGTTTATCATTCTTGTTTGGTGTGGGTTCACAGTGTGGCGCATATTTCTAACAGTGTTAAAGTTGTTTATACCGCCACCCTCAGTGTGACCTGTATGGCTGTTGAGCAAGTATGCTTTTCATTCACTTATTGTGTAAAAGCTTCACGGGCTTCACGGTGGCAGAGGGGTTAGTGCGTCTGCCTCACAATAAGAAGTTCCTGCAGTCCTGGGTTCAAATCCAGGCTCGGGATCTTTCTGTGTGGAGTTTGCATGTTCTCCCCGTGACTGTGTGGGTTCCCTCCGGGTACTCCGGCTTCCTCCCACTTCCAAAGACATGCACCTGGGGATAGGTTGATTGGCAACACTAAATTGGCCCTAGTGTGTGAATGTGAGTGTGAATGTTGTCTGTCTATCTGTGTTGGCCCTGCGATGAGGTGGCGACTTGTCCAGGGTGTACTCCGCCTTCCGCCCGATTGTAGCTGAGATAGGCGCCAGCGCCCCACGCGACCCCAAAAGGGAATAAGCGGTAGAAAATGGATGGATGGATGGATGGGGGATTGTGTAAAAGCCGCATATTTTAACTGACAGGGCTGTTTGTATGGCGGAAAAGCGGACATGACGACAGGTTGTAGAGGACGTTAAAGGAAATGCCTTTAAGGCACGCCCCCAATATTGTTGTCCGGGTGGAAATCAGTAGAAATTCGGGAGAATGGTTGCCCTGGGAGATTTTCGGTAGGGGCACTGAAATTCGGGAGTCTCCTGGGAAAATCTGGAGGGTTGGCAAGTATGCCTGAGCTTCCACCCTCATTTCTTTAACGTAGATTCACACCTAGCAAAACATGGCTAATGCCAACACTAACTAGAGTGAGACATTGTTCCAAGATGGCGGCGCCCGTACGGGCTGCAACATTGCGGAGCTGCTGCTAAAGATGGAACATTTGGCAGAAATACCGGACAATTCCACAGACTTTATGGCTGGCTCACATCGTGGTCACTCCGTGATCACGTACGACCGCCAGACACTTCTGGATGTGGACATATCGGGCCGTTTTGGACTGATAGACGCTTGCGTGCTAAACGTGCTAACTAGCATGGGAATACGTCGGCGGCTACATCCAGCGGCCCGTGAAGCAGCGGAGTCTAGTAGCAGCGGGGGCCGTCTACGGAGCAGACGCCAGCGGTGTGATCGGAAACGCGGATGTCGAGCGGGGCTAAAAACAAAGCAGAAGGCTAATCCCCACAGAACACCACTTCCCTCCATCCTGCAGCCGCATTTAAATAAAGGATGCGAGACTACTGGTCTGGGTAAGGAGTCAGTTAAATTGGAACACGTTTTTTCTGCTTTGAGTGTTTCAGAGTTGGACATGTGTTTTACCGAGGTGGCAAACTATGATGCGTGCAGTTTATCAAAGCAACAAACAAACAATCGGAAAATCCCCGTTACTGAGGTGGCTAACCATGATGCGTGCAGTTTATCAAAACAACAATCAAACAATCGGAAAATTCCTGTCGTATCAATTCCTAGATATGGTCGTAACTATACTAAATGCACTGGGCATAATAAACACAACATTATTAATATTGCTACTACGGATAATTTGATCAAAAATTCCCTGAAACAGCCCACTACCTATAATATAGGTTTTTTAAACATAAGATCATTGTCTCCCAAAACGTTGTTAGTTAATGATATTATCAGAGACAACAATCTTAACGTCATCGGTCTCAGCAAAACCTGGCTTAAACCAAACGACTTTTTTGCGCTAAATGAGGCATGCCCTCCTAACTTTACACATGCGCATTTGCCCGTCCGCTTAAAAGGGGTGGGGGGGTCGCACTAATATACAACGAAAACTTTAACTTTAGTCCTAACTTAAATAATAAATATAAATCGTTTGAGGTGCTTACTATGAGGTCTGTCACACCGCTGCCTCTACACCTGGCTGTCATCTACCGCCCCCCAGGGCCCTATTCGGACTTTATCAATGAATTCTCAGAGTTCGTTGCTGATCTAGTGACACACGCCGATAATATAATCATAATGGGGGACTTTAATATCCATATGAATACCCCATCGGACCCACCGTGCGTAGCGCTCCAGACTGTAATTGATAGCTGTGGTCTCACACAAATAATAAATGAACCCACGCATCGCAACGGTAATACGATAGACCTAGTGCTTGTCAGGGGTATCACCGTTTCCAAAGTTACGATACTCCCGTATACTAAAGTATTGTCCGATGCTTACCTTATAAAATTCGAGGTTCAGACGCATGTTCGTCAAACTAATAATAATAATAACTGCTATAGCAGCCGTAACATTAATACAGCCACAACGACAACTCTTGCTGACCTACTGCCCTCGGTAATGGCACCATTCCCAAAGTATGTGGGCTCTATTGATAACCTCACTAACAACTTTAACGACGCCCTGCGCGAAACCATTGATAACATAGCACCGCTAAAGTTAAAAAAGGCTCCAAAAAAGCGCACCCCGTGGTTTACAGAAGAAACTAGAGCTCAGAAATTATTATGTAGAAAGCTGGAACGCAAATGGCGCACGACTAAACTTGAGGTGCACCATCAAGCATGGAGTGATGGTTTAATAACTTATAAACGCATGCTTACCTTAGCTAAAGCTAAATATTACTCAAATCTCATCCACCGTAATAAAAACGATCCTAAATTTTTGTTTAGTACGGTAGCATCGCTAACCCAACAAGGGACCCCTTCCAGTAGCTCAACCCACTCAGCTGATGACTTTATGCAATTCTTTAGTAAGAAAATTGAAGTCATTAGAAAGGAGATTAAAGACAATGCGTCCCAACTACAACGGGGTTCTATTAACACTGATACGATGGTATATACGGCGGATACTGCCCTCCAAAATAGTTTCTCTCGTTTTGAGGAAATAACATTAGAGGAATTGTTACAACGTGTAAATGGAATAAAACAGACAACATGTTTACTTGACCCTCTTCCTGGGAAACTGATCAAGGAGCTCTTTGTATTATTAGTCCATCAGTGCTAAATATTATAAACTTATCACTCTCCTCGGGCACTGTTCCCCTAGCATTCAAAAAAGCGGTTATTCATCCTCTTCTTAAAAGACCTAACCTCGATCCTGACCTCATGGTAAACTACCGACCGGTGTCTCACCTTCCCTTTATTTCAAAAATCCTTGAAAAAATTTTTGCGGAGCAGTTAAATGAACACTTAGCGTCTAACAATCTATGTGAAACTTTTCAATCCGGTTTCAGGGCAAATCACTCCACGGAGACAGCCCTCGCAAAAATGACTAATGATCTATTGCTAACGATGGATTCTGATGCGTCATCTATGTTGCTGCTCCTCGATCTTAGCGCTGCTTTCGATACCGTCGATCATAATATTTTATTAGAACGTATCAAAACACAAATTGGTATGTCAGACTTAGCCCTGTCTTGGTTTAACTCTTATCTTACTGATAGGATGCAGTGTGTCTCCCATAACAATGTGACCTCGGACTACGTTAAGGTAACGTGTGGAGTTCCCCAGGGTTCAGTCCTAGGCCCTGCACTCTTCAGCATCTACATGCTGCCGCTAGGTGACATCATACGCAAATACGGTATTAGCTTTCACTGTTATGCTGATGACACCCAACTCTACATGCCCCTAAAGCTGACCAACACGCCGGATTGTAGTCAGCTGGAGGCATGTCTTAATGAAATTAAACAATGGATGTCCGCTAACTTTTTGCAACTCAACGCCAAAAAAACGGAAATGCTGATTATCGGTCCTGCTAGACACCGAACTCTATTTAATAATACAACTCTAACATTTAACAACCAAACAATTAAACAAGGCGACACGGTAAAGAATCTGGGTATTATCTTCGACCCAACTCTCTCCTTTGAGGCACACATTAAAAGCGTTACTAAAACGGCCTTCTTTCATCTCCGTAATATCGCTAAAATTCGCTCCATTCTGTCCACTAAAGACGCTGAGATCATTATCCATGCGTTTGTTACGTCTCGCCTCGACTACTGTAACGTATTATTTTCGGGTCTCCCCATGTCTAGCATTAAAAGATTACAGTTGGTACAAAATGCGGCTGCTAGACTTTTGACAAGAACAAGAAAGTTTGATCACATTACGCCTGTACTGGCTCACCTGCACTGGCTTCCTGTGCACTTAAGATGTGACTTTAAGGTTTTACTACTTACGTATAAAATACTACACGGTCTAGCTCCATCCTATCTTGCCGATTGTATTGCACCATATGTCCCGGCAAGAAATCTGCGTTCAAAGGACTCCGGCTTGTTAGTGATTCCCAAAGCCCCAAAAAAGTCTGCGGGCTATAGAGCGTTTTCCGTTCGGGCTCCAGTACTCTGGAATGCCCTCCCGGTAACAGTTCGAGATGCCACCTCAGTAGAAGCATTTAAGTCTCACCTTAAAACTCATTTGTATACTCTAGCCTTTAAATAGACTCCCTTTTTAGACCAGTTGATCTGCCGTTTCTTTTCTTTTTCTTCTATGTCCCACTCTCCCGTGTGGAGGGGGTCCGGTCCGATCCGGTGGCCATGTACTGCTTGCCTGTGTATCGGCTGGGGACATCTCTGCGATGCTGATCAGCCTCCGCTTGGGATGGTTTCCTGCTGGCTCCGCTGTGAACGGGACTCTCGCTGCTGTGTTGGATCCGCTTTGGACTGGACTCTCGCGACTGTGTTGGATCCATAGTGGATTGAACTTTCACAGTATCATGTTAGACCCGCTCGACATCCATGTGCTTTCCTCCTCTCTAAGGTTCTCATAGTCATCATTGTCACCGACGTCCCACTGGGTCATTATTGTCACCGATGTCCCACTGGGTGTGAGTTTTCCTTGCCCTTATGTGGGCCTACCGAGGATGTCGTGGTGGTTTGTGCAGCCCTTTGAGACACTAGTGATTTAGGGCTATATAAGTATACATTGATTGATTGATTGAAAAGAAAAGTGTTGTCTGTAGTTGAGATTTCCGGCAACAAACCTGGAACAACTGAATGCACACTGCAACGTTTGTTCAAAATATGCAGCAGCACAACAAACATTCTCCTTTCTTTAAAAGTAGGTGTAAAAAAAAAATAAAATCGGGAAATGACTTTATTGTGAAAAAATTTGAGATTTTATTTTTAGGCGATATCGCCCAAGCCTAGCTCACATGGACCATTTATGCATTCAAACTTATCTTTCAGCTAACATTCCCACTTAGATTCTTGTGCTTTTATCCTTTTCCTCCAGGATCTTTTGTGCATTGGGACAGAGAGCGACCACTGAGGAGCGTGGTCACACTTGAAGACGAGAAAGAGAAGTGTTTTGCTCATCATCAAATTGCTCCTTGTGTTTTACAGTCTCTTTTTTTATGTTTATGGCTTAGAAAACGAGTTACGATCAAATGTTTTGGCTGCCTTTTGTGGGATCACTTGCACTGTAACACTTGGATACTTGTAACTATGTATTTTCATTTTTGTACAGACCTCTGTAAATCATTGGCCAAATGCTATGCACCTCCCAAACAATAGGGGGCGATTCTAGCCATTTGCCCTTTGTCAACCAAGAAGGAAATGCTACATGCTAATGGCAGTAACTGGTACAAAATGGGTCAAATTGATAATTTGATTACCAACGGTAAAGCCAGGATACATCATTGTGAGTTGTACTCTCACATATGATGGCCTTTCTACTTGAAATTTGAGAGGCATTGGTACACTTAATAATTGGGCTAATGCCCTCTTACAATTGCAAGATAATAGTACAAATAAATATAAACTTGTCAGGCAGTGAATCTTTGGCACCACACGATTCGATTCAGAATTGATTCTCGATTCAAAACCAATACTTTTTTTAGTAACATTAGATGCCGGTTCTATGATTAACTACATTCCTCCATAAAATAAACATTTATGAACAATTTATATATTACATTAAATACATTTGTTTTTGTTTAATACTATTCTACCCAAACATTCAATACAGTCAACTACAAATAAGGTAAGATAAGTATTCCACACATTTCTAAAGTAAATCTGTACAGTAGATATGATCATCTACATCAACAACATGATTTGTCTGAGTGGCTGGACGGAACAGATAAACAATTATATTAATTTAAATCCATTTTTGATGTTTTTGAATCAATTATAAATCGTTATAAATAAGAATTACGATTAATCTGAAAATCGAAAAAAATCACAGGGTTTTTACGGGTGAGTATTAAAATTCACTGAATGAGTTTTGCTATAATTGAGGCCTTAAAAGGCATTAAAAAGCATTACATTTGATATCCAAAGGCATTACTAAACATTTAATTCGGTAAAATAACAAATGCTTTTAGCTAATCTCAAGTCGGTGATTAAAGGCAGGCGGCGGTTAACAGTGCCAATTTGTTTTTGGGTGTGACCCACAAAGCAACCTCTGCTGTCGCCACCAAAACTGGCAGCTGCTGCTACCACTACATAAAAATACATTCCCAGATTATACAATCTTGTGAGTCAAATTTAATTCAATACAGAGTAACAGTTAATGTAAGCTGTTCAACTATTCAAGATTAACATTGTCACATGCTTAGAATTGTGTCTGTATAGACAATAGTACATTTTGGATTATATAAAATAACTACCTGCAATAGGACACGGGCATTAAATGTGTTTTTTAGTGGCATTAAAATAGCATTATATTAGATCTGTTGATAAGAAACCCTGTATAAAAACCAGAGAGGAAACTTCATTTTTTTGCACTTGTTAGGTGACGAGCAGCAAAAGCTGCTAAAGATCTATTGTAAATGTTGTAATTATTATTATTGCTGATCCTGACCTATTGTATTGTTCCATTTATTATTATCGCTGCTCCTTACATGTTGGAATTCTTCCGTGTATTATTATTGCTGCTCGTGACCTATTGGAATTGTTCCCAGTTACTTTCAGAGTTCATTTTAAAAGTGTACTCAATGTTTTCAAATGCTTACACCAAGAAGTCCCGCCCTATCTTCTTGAGTTGATGCAGCCTTTTTGTCCCAGCAGGACTCTGAGGTGTTTAGACCAGCTCCTCCCAGCTGTCCCAATAACTAGGCTTAAAACCAGAGGAGATAGAGCCTTTCAGTGGCAGGACCCAGACTGTGGAACAACCTTCCACTATCTATTAGGTACTCCCAGTCTCTGAGACATTTTAAATCTAGGCTAAAAACAATTTTTTACTCCATGACGTTCAAATCCAGTTAGACAGGATTTCTTGGTTGTTTTTATTTCTTGTTTTATACAATTATTAATTATTGCATTATAGTATTTTGGGTGATTCTGCACTTTTAAGGTAATGTTTACTATTCTGATGTATTCATCCTTCCATGTTACAATTTAAATGTGACACTATGTGCCCCTTTTTTTTGTTGCAAATTGTTTATGTCTTTACAGCACTTTGGCCAACTGTACTTGTTATTAAATGTGTTATTTAAATAAATAAACTGAACTGAACAAAGTGATTTAGCCTACTCCATAGGATGTGGGCGTGGGAAGGCGACAAACTTTGATGGTCAAATTCATGATTCGCCATGAAACTGAACGTTATTAACTCGACCTCACAAAAACACACCTTTTTAATCAGGCTTTTTACTGATGTTGTTCACTTTTTACATTTTGAATAATGTTATTGTATTTTCTATCTTAATGATTAATATTACTACACAGTGAAAAAAAACATGTTGGATTAACTCTTAAAGAGCTGATATTAACTGTTTCAGATTGCATTTGGTCCCACTTAAAATTAAAGTAAAAATTACTAAATGGCCAGTGTCAACCATTCAGAGTTATTTCTACTCAATCAACAGTGAAATGTGTAAAAATTATTTAACACTGCTGGTTTTTCATTCTTATCAGAGTAATATGATAACACTTCAACACCAATTTGTATGATTTTTTACTTACCTGCAGTGTTTTTTTGCTACATATTTATATTATGCTCTATAATACTAAATTAGAAATCTATCAGAAAATAATACATAAACTAAAACACATTCAGTCCAAAATCATTGAACCCTCCACTTAAATTCACAGCAACTTGCCTTTTGTTTCTCTCCATCAATCCATACTCCATCCATCCATTTTTTACCGCTTATTCCCTTCTGGGGTCGCGGGGGGCGCTGGCGCCTATCTCAGCTACAATCGGCCGGAAGGTGGGTACACCCTGGACAAGTCGCCACCTCATCGCAGGGCCAACACAGATAGACAGACAACATTCACACTCACACACTAGGGCCAATTTAGTGTTGCCAATCAAACTATCCCCAGGTGCATGTCTTTGGAAGTGGGAGGAAACCGGAGTACCCGGAGGGAACCAAAACATTGTATTTTATTCTTTAACATACTGATATGTGAACAATAATTTCAATTCATACTGGGCCACACCTTCCAAAATGTCATGCATCACATAAACTGAAAAGTTCTCAGCTGTGTGAAAATATGTCAGGGAATTAAATGAGCATGAACACTTCACATCTAAAACTGGCTCAGGGTGGAGGACAGAGTAAAACAACTTGCACTGAGCCTAGTCTATAAAATCCGCTACACCTCCTTGATACCGAAGTACATGTCAAACTACTTCCTTAACGTAAATGACCGCCATAACCACAACACCAGGGGGAGCTCCACAAACCACGTTAAACCCAGATTCCGATCCAACAAAGGTCTTAACTCATTCTCTTTCTATGCCACATCAATGTGGAATGCACTCCTAACAGGTATAAAAGTAAGTGCATCTCTAACCTCCTTCAAAACCGCACTAAAACAACACGTCCAGGCAACTTCAACACTTTACTAATACCCTCCTCCATTCACATCCCATCTCCCCAGATTATAAACAACTCAAATGTACTTCTAATGTATATACTTGTTCTTATGCTATCTGTACTCACTATGTTCTCTGCTGGCTGTACATATCCTACTAAATAAGACCTACACTGTTTCAATGTCCACATTTCTCTGTTGATGACTGAAGTACTGATATAGACCAAAGCTCCTCATCCCACCTCCCGGATTGTAAATAATGTAAATAATTCAATGTACATACTATGATGATTAACTTGTGTGATGACTGTATTATGTTGATAGTATATATTTGTACCATGAATTGATTAACGTGGACCCCGACTTAAACAAGTTGAAAAACTTATTCGAGTGTTAACATTTAGTGGTCAATTGTACGGAATATGTACTGAACTGTGCAATCTACTAATACAAGTATCAATCAATCAATCAATCAATCAATAAATCAGGGAAGAGTTGAATTAAGAGACAATTCTTGAGCGTAAGCAGTGCGGGTGTCTTTGGATCACTACACCATTTTGGGAGAACCTTCAGAAAATTACGTTTGGAAGTCATCTTTTTTTAGCTAAATAAAACCTGCGAGCATTGAAGGACTTCACCAGACTGAACAAGCTATGTATGAAAGCCTAAATGATCACTTAACAAATATATGACGTAACAAAAGACATAAAACGCTTCAAAGAGTTCTTTAAGGGGCTCCCACAGAAGCTGTTGCCATATATGGAAGTGCGTACCTGTCAGTCACAAGGACGTAGGAGTGAATTCTGATTCTTGTTGCTCCCTCAGCAAGAAGGTAGGGCTGACAGCTTTGGTTGGTGATGTCCAGATGCTGCTGGACACTGGTTCCAGCCTACAAGATCACATCGATCAGTAGTATTTAGTGACCGACCTCTGACAATAGAGCAACTCACAACACTGTGCATGACATGGAAGTGATGAAAAGTACAATGGGTACGAAAAGTATTCAGACCCCTTTAAATGCGTTACTCTTTGATTCATTGGAGCCACCTATCGCTTTTGCATCATGGCATGGTCTTGTAGGACTTCCTTCGGCAGCAGCTGCTTTATTCCGCAGTGTTACACATGGTGAAGTTTATAATAATAGTAACATCAGATGCTGGGTTTAAGAATGATGATGACACACCTGTGTTTTAAAGAATATGAACAAAGCAGGGGCATTATATGGAACTGAAAATGCTCCCTTTTACAACATTTAAATTAAATGTGAAGATAAATGTTGATGGTCAATGATTACCAAGTTCTTCAGTGCACAATGTGACTCAGAAGGTTCCAAGTCAACGTCAGAAATGCGTTATCCTTTTGACTTTTGTCTACAGTGACTGTAATTTTAGTCTACTAAAATGTTGACTACCTACACTAAAACTAAATCCAGTTAGATGACTAAAATATGACTTACACTAAAATGCATTGTCCGACTAGAACTAAAACAAAACTAACACTGATATTATTCTGCTATATTAGCACAAATTATACTTTTTTATTTTATAATGTGGAATTTTTAAAAAGGCTTGATCAAGTGAAATTATTCACAGAACAATGTTGGGTATAGAAAACACTAAACTTACAACATAAAAGTACATATTTTTTTATGGCAGAATGTTGGAAAATGATTGGCCGAGTGAAATTACTTAAGAGAACAATGGATTGTATCAAAAGCACTAACCAAATGTATGCTTTTTAAGTGTAGTGCTAATTAGTTGTATTGTTTTGTTTTAACCAAACGGCCAAAATAATTTATTAAATTAAGCTCATGACGCAGTAAGATGAAGGATGCGAAAACGTTTGGTACTGGATACTTTGTATTAAGCTTCTGCCTTGGGGACTTTGTGTGTGTGTGTGTGTGTGTGTACATGCCACACAACAATAATTAGGTGATAATTGTTTATATTGACAAATGTGCAGTTTTAGTCTGCAACATAGTTTAATGCAAGTTGAAATCATCTAATACATGTTTTGTTGCTGATTTTGGACCAATATTCAATATTAATATTGGCTCAGGACACAGCTCATCTTAGTTGTAACATTGATTTATCTTGACGCTAAGACTGACCTTCTTTTAGGAAGCCATCAAGTGTTGGATCACACAGCCTGACATTCTGCTCTCGACTATCCAAGACAGGCAGCAACATGTTCTGTTTATATAAAAAAAGAGTAAACATTAATGACCAAGAAAACAGTCAACAAATAGTTACCTATTGATGTGCTTAAAAAGTGGTGTTTTTAAATAAAATAGAACCATTATTCGAAAGTAAATACTTTTCTAAACAGCTGGTATAGTATGAAGACATGCTAACTGTGAGCAAAGATGATTTATCAATCATTTCTGGTGAAGAGAATTACTGCATATGTGTCAAATGTGGCTCAAATTTAATGCTGTTTAATAAGATAAGTTAAGATAATATCTAATGTCTACTGTTGCAGTATAATATAAACTAACTTACCAACTGTTAGTCCACTCAATTCATTGGGGATCTGTGAAAAACAAGATAGTAGATTTTCTGGAGTCACAATTCAATTAATAAACATTTGAGCAACTTAACTAAGATTGTACGTAAGTAAACTTACAACTTAACTAAGACTGACCAAGTTCTAGTACACAGGTAAACACCTAGCATAAATGCTAATTAGTGATCATTAGCATACTAAACAAACATTACTTGTTAAAAGTATGCCATAAGACAGGTAGCAAAATGATCACTAGAAGCAAACACAATAAACACACAGTTAGTTAGTTATATGGGTGAAATGACTACAAGTAGCAAGCTGAATAAACACACAGTTATATGGGTGAAATGATCACTGGTAGCAAACACAATAAACACACAGTTAAATGGGTGAAATGATCACTAGTAGCAAACACAATAAAGAAACAGTTATACGGGTGAAATGATCACTAGTAGCAAGCACAATAAACACACAGTTAGTTATATGGGTGAAATGATCACTAGTAGCAAACACAATAAAGAAACAGTTATACGGGTGAAATGATAACTAGTAGCAAGCACAATAAACACACAGTTAGTTACATGCATGAAACGATCACTAGTAACAAGCACAATAAACGCAAGTTATATGGGTGGGATGATCACTAGTAACAAGCTCAATGAACACATAGTTAGTTAGTTAAATGATCACTAGTAACAAACAATGAACAGACAGTTAGTTAGTTAAATGATCACTAGTAACAAACACAAGGAACACACAGTTAGTTAGTTAAATGATCACTAGTAACGAATACAATGAACACAGAGTTAGTTAGTTAAAGGATCACTAGTAACAAGCGCAATAAACACAGTTAGTTAGTTAGTTAGTTAGTTAGTTAGTTAAATGATCACTAGTAACAAAAAATGAACAGACAGTTAGTTAAATGATCACTAGTAACAAACAATGAACAGACAGTTAGTTAAACGATCACTAGTAACAAGCACAATAAACGCAAGTTATATGGGTGGGATGATCACTAGTAACAAACTCAATGAACACACAGTTAGTTAGTTAAATGATCACTAGTAACAAACAATGAACAGACAGTTAGTTAGTTAAATGATCACTAGTAACAAGCACAAGGAACACACAGTTAGTTAAATGATCACTAGTAACAAATACAATGAACACACAGTTAGTTAGTTAAATGATCACTAGTAGCAAGCACAATAAACACAGTTAGTTAGTTAGTTAGTTAGTTAGTTAAATGATCACTAGTATCAAACAATGAACAGACAGTTAGTTAGTTAAATGATCACTAGTAGCAAGCACAATAAACACAGTTAGTTAGTTAGTTAAATGATCACTAGTAACAAACAATGAACAGACAGTTAGTTAGTTAAATGATCACTAGTAACAAACAATGAACAGACAGTTAGTTAAACGATCACTAGTAACAAGCACAATAAACGCAAGTTATATGGGTGGGATGATCACTAGTAACAAGCTCAATGAACACACAGTTAGTTAGTTAAATTATCACTAGTAACAAACAATGAACAGACAGTTAGTTAGTTAAATGATCACTAGTAACAAGCTCAATGAACACATAGTTAGTTAGTTAAATTATCTACTAGTAACAAACAATGAACAGACAGTTAGTTAGTTAAATGATCACTAGTAACAAGCTCAATGAACACACAGTTAGTTAGTTAAATTTTCACTAGTAACAAACAATGAACAGACAGTTAGTTAGTTAAATGATCACTAGTAACAAGCTCAATGAACACATAGTTAGTTAGTTAAATTATCACTAGTAACAAACAATGAACAGACAGTTAGTTAGTTAAATGATCACTAGTAACAAACACAATGAACACACAGTTAGTTAGTTAATTTATCACTAGTAACAAGCACAATAAACACAGTTAGTTAGTTAGTAAAATGATCCCTAGTAACAAGCACAATAAACACAGTTAGTTAGTTAGTAAAATGATCACTAGTAACAAGCACAATAAACACACAGAGTTAGTTAAATGATCCCTAGTAACAAGCACGATAAACACAGTTAGTTAGTTAAATGATCACTAGTAACAAGCACAATAAACACAGTTAGTTAGTTAGTTAAATGATCCCTAGTAACAAGCATGATAAACACAGTTAGTTAGTTAAATGATCACTAGTAACAAGCAAAATAAACACAGTTAGTTAGTTAGTTATTTAAATGATCACTAGTAACAAGCACAATAAACACACAGTTAGTTAGTTGAATGATCACTAGTAACAAGCACGATAAACACACGGATAGTTAGTTAAATGATCACTAGTAACAAGCACAATAAACACACAGATAGTTAGTTAAATGATCACTGGTAACAAGCACAATAAACACACAGATAGTTAGTTAAATGATCACTAGTAACAAGCACAATAAACACACAGACAGTTAGTTAAACGATCACTAGTAACAAACACAATAAACACACAGTTAGTTGAATGATCACTAGTAACAAGCACAATAAACACAAAGATAGTTAGTTAAATGATCACTAGTAACAAGCACAATAAACACCCAGATAGTTAGTTAAACGATCACTAGTAACAAGCACAATAAACACATATATGGGTGAAAGTTAGCTGAATGAAGACATAAATATTGCTGCTGCACTGCTAGCATAAAAGTAGACCATGTCACTCGACAGAACACCTTTCAACACGTTCATAATCAATATCAATCATACTGTAAAACCCTGCTTAGTGAGAAAACAACTAATTAAACTAGAATACAAGCCTTGGAATATCAACCTTACTCACTTGAATTTGGCTCCACTTTGTGGAAATGGTGAGGCGGTGCTTGGAGGAGGTCTGGTGCTGAACACTGTCATGACCTCCTCAGTAAGGAGAGTAGCTATTGGCTGTTGTGAAAGTCGCCAGATGACGTCATCGTCTTATAGGAGCCATAAAAAGGGAGTTAAAATAAATAAAGCTACGTTTGATGCGGAATGCAAACGAACATTCTTCTGTTGATTTGTATTTATTTTCGATTCAAATCACTTTTGTTCTGCGTTGTTTAATTGAGTAAAGACGCCAAGAGGATTTGAAAGTCGCCAAATTTAGGATCAAAGTGCCAACTGCTGATTGACACAATGTACAGTTGACCTTTTAACCTTTTTGAACAAGTCGTGCATGCTTTTATTTCAAGTGGCCTGGACTACTGCAATGCACTTTATGCTGGCATTAGCCAAAAAGCTCTCTACCGGTTGCAGTTAGTCCAGAGCGCAGCAGCACGACTTTCAACAGGGGCCAGGAAACGCCAGCATATAACCCCAATTCTTCAGAGTTTGCACTGGCTCCCTGTTCATTTTAGAATTGATTTTAAAAACCTTGCTCTTTGTTTTCAAAGCTTTACATGGACTGGAACCTCATTTAATCTCAGACCTCATCCAAATTTACAATCCTGCGCGCGCTCGGAGGTCCGAGAGCCAGCTCCGGCTCGTGGTGCCCAAGACCAGACTTAAAACTAGGGGACACAGGGCCTTCTCTGAGGTCGCCCCTAAGCTCTGGAACACTCTGCCCCTCCATGTTGGAACTGCTCCCACAGTGGAGTATTTTAAGTCTCTCCTAAGACCCATTTTTAATCATATTTATTTTATATTGTTTTTATAGTGGTTGTATATGTAATTATGTATTATTATTTATCGTTTTTATTCAGTCATTGGTAGAGCTCAAGATAGTATTTGAATGTTGTTTTTAATATTATTGTGCAGCACTTTGGAAACATTTTGTTGTTTAAATGTGCTATATAAATAAAGTGTATTGGATTGGATTGACTCACATGTCAAATTTACAAACATTACAGCATGACGCAACGGCACCGGCTCAAAACCACCCTCCTCACAGGGTGCAGAGTTGGTGAAAGAGACGCTATGTTCAAAGAGGCACGTAAATAAAGTAATGCCTTGCAAATATTAGTTATTTAAGTACTTGTTTGTATTTTTAGTTAATTCTTAAAATTATTGTTTTACATTAACAAGAGAGCACAGCATACCAAGTCAGATTCCTTGTGTGTTAATAAACATTTTTCCGCCTCCTTTTCTACATGAAGCATTCTTCAATATTCTCCAAGTAGGGCGTGGCCATGACATTACCGGATGTGAACACATTGAGGAAGTCAATTGACATTTGTTGTGGTGTACAGTTGTAACAACAGCGATCTCCATATAAGTTTGTCACTTTCTTTATCTTGCTAAATTGCTCACTAACAAATATTTTCATTCTGCACTTGTGACAGCAGATCATGAACATGCTTTTCTTATTAATGCTAATTGTGCAAATGCACCGCACGCTGCCTGGTAAGTCCATTCTATTATTCCAAAATGATTAAATTTAAACTTATTATGACACTGTTTTATTTTCATGACTATTGTTGACATTGTTTACTTCGACCCGACATGAGTGGTTATGAACAAGTGCATTTTAGTCCTTTTTTTGGGGGATTCTTTTTTAAAGGGAATACAAACAAATAATAAATAAACAATGATATGCACTACATGTGTATACAAATAATGTATTTTCTGTGATATAAAGTATACTTTAAAGGGGAACTGCACTTTTTTTTTTATTTTAGAATTTTGCCCATCGATCACAATCATGAGAGACAAGTGGACAAAAGTTGGTTTTTTTTGCAGTCTAACATGTAAAAATCGACTTGTTTTTGTTGGCTACAATGCAGCTAATGGGAAGAATACATTCTACTTCTAAATCACGTTAAAAATACATTTAAAAAAACTTCCGGTGTTGTGCCGAGTCATGCCCACAGCCTGCCAGGGGGCGCATAATTCGGCACAACACGTCAAACTTTTTACTTACTCTTTAAGTCTAACTACTTTAAGGTGTTTTTTTCCTGGCTGACGCACCCTTTTTGTGCGAAATACTGTGGTTATTGCGACGCAATGAGCAACTTGAAGACAAAATCGACAACAACTCGAGCAGATAGTGTCTCAGCTGAACTAGCTAACATGGCGGCCGCAGCAGCAGCAGCTTCAGGGTCGGAAGACAAGAGAGCCGAACTCGACGGCCAATCTGACCCAGTTACCAAGAACGACATCGAGGCTCTCCTCAATAAACAGCGCGATTGTTTCAAGGCTGATGTGACTTTTCTGATTCAACAGTCGACTGAGTCCCCGAAGCAGTCAGTCGATTCATTGGGACAACGGGTGAAGACATTTAATAGATAGGTTTCCGCTGTCGGCAAAGGGCTGGCTGTATCGATACCAAGCATCGATAGTGAGTATCGGTATCGTATCAACACTGGCGTGATGGTATCGATACTTCACCAAATTAAGCGAATCACTCCGATTAAAACAAATGTGAGCGCAGCGCTCCTCGCCACGCCACCCTCCTCCCTAGTGATGGGTCGCGAACAAGATTTAAAAACACTTTGAAAATTCATCTTCAACCCAAAATAAAATAAAATAAATACAATTAACATGACGCTTGGTGCGTTCGCGCACGCACATCAGTATAATTCGCTCCGAGGTTCACTCGAACACGCACACACACACACGCGTGCGTTTCCAGTGCGACTTAATGCC
Organism: Nerophis ophidion; assembly: GCF_033978795.1. Taxonomy (NCBI): domain Eukaryota; kingdom Metazoa; phylum Chordata; class Actinopteri; order Syngnathiformes; family Syngnathidae; genus Nerophis; species Nerophis ophidion. Next base: position 16,570,141 of record NC_084616.1, on the reverse strand, counting down.
TTGGTTGTAAACTGTAAAGTATTTTATTACACTAAAATAACGATAAGAATTTCTCAGTGCTTTTGTTTTTTGTTCATTTTTACAACTGTTTAATAACTAGTGTTTTTCTTTTTTACTTAAGTTCTTGTGTGTTGTGAGGCGACTAGCCAAGTTCAGTATTTGTTTTCACCTTATTTGCACTACTTACTTTGTTGTAATTGATATTATTACTTTTTTATTTGAATTCCTCACTTCTTTTGTTTGTGTTCATGTTTACAACTTTGTTCAATAACTAGAGTTTTGTTATTTACCTTAAGTGTTTGTGTGTTTTGAGGCGACAAGCCAGGTTCAGTAGTTGTTTGCACCTTATTTGCATTACTTTATTGCTATTGATATCACTTTTGTAATAAATATTTTAGTATTTGACTTAAATTGTCGTCCTGTGTTGTATTATTATCCATCCATCCATTTTCTACCGCTAATTCCCTTTTGGGGTCGCGGGGGGCGCTGGCACCTATCTCAGCTACAATCGGGCGGAAGGCGGGGTACACCCTGGACAAGTCGCCACCTCATCGCAGGGCCAACACAGATAGACAGACAACATTCACACTCACATTCACACACTAGGGCCCATTTAGTGTTGCCAATCAACCTATCCCCAGGTGCATGTTTTTGGAGGTGGGAGGAAGCCGGAGTACCCGGAGGGAACCCACGCATTCATGGGGAGAACATGCAAACTCCACACGGAAAGATCCCGAGCCTGGAATTGAACCCAAGACTGCAGGACCTTTGTATTGTGAGGCAGATGCACTAACCCCTCTGCCACCGTGAAGCCCGTTGTATTATTATCATAATCCATTAATAAAGGCAAAATTACAAATTTGTTTTTCAAAAGTATCGATACCCCGAAGTCCCCCCCCCCCCCCCCCCCATCAGATGACGACACTTCCGGTATCGGCGATACTGGCTGGTATCGGATCGGTATCGATACCCAAATTTGCAATATTGCCCACTCCTACTAGCAGCGATTACCCATAATCCTTCGTGGCAGCCGCCATCTTGTGTGTCAAAACTTGGTTTGCTCGTCTGCGGCAGTTTTCAAAATATTTTTCCACACTTTTGCAGCAACAATGACGTCCACTTCGGGAAATTTGAAAGAAGTCGTAAAAGTTCCCTACAGACAGACGCTAGATGGGGTTTGCAAAGCCAGGTATTTACAGAAATGGAAGGCGATGGCGATAAAGATCCGTATGAGATGGGAAAGCACAAATGGACTACGGACTTGAAATGTTATCCTGATATAACTTACCCCGACATCGTCAACTATTTGGTGAACAATGTTAGTGCCTACACTCTGGATGAGCTCAAGGGCTACACGTTGCTCGAAGCATACAATTACTTTGTGTGTTAATGGGTACAGGAAATGAAACTGGCTACAATGGAAGATAAATGTGTTCTTGTGTTCGTCACTCCCAGAGATCAACTGATCCGTGATTGGTGCCATGGGTCATATCAGAGAAGACGGGTAATGGGTTCCTCTCTTTAAGAAGGGGGACCGGAGGGTGTGTTCCAACTATCGTGGGATCACACTCCTCAGCCTTCCTGGTAAGGTTTATTCAGGTGTACTGGAAAGGAGGCTACGCCGGATAGTCGAACCTCGGATTCAGGAGGAACAGTATGGTTCTCGTCCTGGTCGTGGAACTGTGGACCAGCTCTGTACTCTCGGCAGGGTTCTTGAGGGTGCATGGGAGTTTGCCCAACCAGTCTACATGTGCTTTGTGGACTTGGAGAAGGCATTCGACCGTGTCCCTCGGTAAGTCCTGTGGGGAGTGCTCAGAGAGTATGGGGTATCGGACTGTCTTATTGTGGCAGTCCGCTCCCTGTACGATCAGTGCAAGAGCTTGGTCCGCATTGCCGGCAGTAAGTCGAACACATTTCCAGTCAGGGTTGGACTCCGCCAAGGCTGTCCTTTGTCACCGATTCTGTTCATAACTTTTATGGACAGAATTTCTAGGCGCAGTCAAGGCGTTGAGGGGTTCCGGTTTGGTGACCGCGGGATTAGGTCTCTACTTTTTGCAGATGATGTGGTCCTGATGGCTTCATCTGACCGGGATCTTCAGCTCTCACTGGATCGGTTTGCAGCCGAGTGTGAAGCGACCGGAATGAGAATCAGCACCTCCAAGTCCGAGTCCGTGGTTCTCGCCCGGAAAAGGGTGGAATGCCATCTCTGGGTCGGGGAGGAGACCCTGCCCCAAGTGGAGGAGTTCAAGTACCTAGGAGTCTTGTTCACGAGTGAGGGAAGAGTGCATCGTGAGATCGCCAGGCGGATCGGTGCGGCGTCTTCAGTAATGCGGACGTTGTACCGATCCGTTGTGGTGAAGAAGGAGCTAAGCCGGAAGGCAAAGCTCTCAATTTACCGGTCGATCTGCGTTCCCATCCTCACCTATGGTCATAAGATCATGGGTACAAGCGGCCGAAATAAGTTTCCTCCGCCGTGTGGCGGGGCTCTCCCTTAGAGATAGGGTGAGAAGCTCTGCCATCCGGGAGGAACTCAAAGTAAAGCCGCGGCTCCTCCACATCGAGAGGAGCCAGATGAGGTGGTTCGGGCATCTGGTCAGGATGCTACCCGAACGCCTCCCTAGGGAGGTGTTTAGGGCACGTCCAACCGGTAGGAGGCCACGGGGAAGACCCAGGACACGTTGGGAAGACTATGTCTCCCGGCTGGCCTGGGAACGCCTCGGGATACCCCGGGAAGAGCTAGACGAAGTGGCTGGGGAAAGGGAAGTCTGGGTTTACCTGCTTAGGCTGTTGCCCCCGCGACCCGACCTCGGATAAGCGGAAGAAGATGGATGGATGGATGGGTCGTGTTTTATCACAACACTGTACGTGTATGGCAGGCATTGGCGAAATATGTTCACATGTTTCTGCATTGTTGTTTGCCATTGAAGCGAGCGTCAAGATGCGGGACAACACCACAGTCACACAGGAAAAATCTTACAGGCTACTTCCATCTGCAGTCAAGAAAGTTGGGTACAAGACCATATAGGACATTAACTTCACATCCGCCAAGACAATGAAGAGAGAGCTAGACAAGGCAATCGTATTTGGAGATACACCAGCACCATTAAAACAGAGGAGACTACCGGAGGTACAGAAGGGGACACAAGATGAACTGTCAGACTTGTACAGAGAATTAAAATCCAAAAGAAAAATTAAGCCTGTCTTACTTTCTCTGATTCCAGGATATGCTAAAGACTATCGTCCAGAAGCACTTGATAAAAAGTACCCAAAAGTATTTTCAGAACTATATGAGATGGCGACTTGTCCAGGGTGTACCCCGCCTTCCGCCCGATTCTAGCTGAGATAGGCGCCAGCGCCCCCCGCGACCCCGAAAGGGAATAAGCGGTAGAAAATGGATGGATGGATGATTATAACTATGCAACTGCATAGTTTAGGGTATCTTGATTTAATTCATACAAATTTTAATAAAATCGTCCAAAAATAAGCGGAGATTGCCTATATTATATATGGAAGGTTATATTTGTGCAACAACAACGTCAGACGTCAAGCGTTATTAAGTACAAGCACAAGCACAGTAGTTCCTCCGTTTTAATATCTATTTTAACCATAACACATTTTATCACCGAGACAGAGAGCAACATAATTCAAAGTACCTGTTACAAAATGATCAGAGCAAACTTTATAATGTCGTTTTGCTGGATCAGGGGTAAATCCCACTCGATTGATTCTAGCTGGCCACAGGTTGCGCCTTTCTGTCGACAGTCGCTCGGTTTCTTTTCCCTGTTTTACTATGACCTTAGGGATATCGTAGTACTTTGTTGTTCTTTGTCCTGAATTGGCGCGGTTTACACGGGCCCCCCCCCCAAAAAAAATGTGTGACTCATTCCTCACAAAAATAACCACGGAGGCGTCCTTTGTTACTAGTGTTTGTTTTGACACACAAGATGGCGGACAAGGGAATTGTGGGACGGTTGTGATGCCATCGGAAACCCACGTATAGCCGTCTGACTCAAACCGAAGTCACAGTGGGTGAAAACTTTGAAAAACTCACCGAGATGGAAGCCGCTGTGAAGTTTCTACAGTCCCAAACTACGGTGCTCCTGGAACGAGTGGACGACCTTGAGAACCGGTCCCGCCGGAGATAGAGAGAACTCACCGCTCCCTCGGTCCCAGACCGCTGGATGCTGGCGCCGGAAAACCGCGGACCTTCATCAATAAATTCCTCCGTTTCCAGGAGAAAAAAAAAGTCCTCAGATGGGCCAGACAACATAAACTGGATTACTGCGGCACCGAGTTGAGTTTACCCGGACATCAGCCCTGCTTTGGCCAAGAAACGAGCTGCTTTCAACCCCGTCAAAAATATGCTCTACCTGAAAGGAATAAAGTTCCGCTTGCTGCATCCCGCCCGTCTCCAGGTCTGCTTCAGAAATGAAAACTTGTACTTTGATTCTCCACAAAAAGCCCAGGACTTCTATGACGAAAGCATCGCTCCCTCAGGTTAGTGGAAGATGACTTTGTATGGAAGGTGTTTCAGACCAAAAGCACGTTGAAGAGGACATTTTTTTTTCTCTTCTTCCTTAAAAGTTATGACTAACATAAATATTATAAATTGGAATATTTATTTCTCTATTTTATCTAATTTTTTAAATTTGAAACGAACACTTACCAGGGGCTACTTGTTATTATTATTATTATTATTATTATCATCATTTATTTATTTATCTATTTTATTTTATTTTTTTCTCTCTCCCATTATTATTTTCTATATATAATTTTGCTGCCAATATGGTGCTTATTCCTATTTAAGTGGCACCTAATGTACATTATAGACACATTTGCAGATACAGGAGCCATATCTGCTCAATGATATTAGTGCAGTGGTCCTCAACCTTTTTCAGTGATGTACCCCCTGTGGACATTTTTTTAATTCAAGTACCCCCTAATCAGAGCAAAGCATTTTTGGTTGAAAAAAAAGAGATAAAGTAAAATACAGCACTTTGTCATCAGTTTCTGATTTTTAAAATTGTATAACAGTGCAAAATATTGCTCATTTGTAGTGGTCTTTCTTGAACTATTTGGAAAAAAAGATATAAAAATAACTAAAAACTTGTTGAAAAATAAACAAGTGATTCAATTATAAATACAATTTCTACACATAGAAGTAAAAATCAACTTAAAGTGCCCTCTTTGGGGATTGTAATAGAGATCCATCTGGATTCATGAACTTAATTCTAAACATTTCTTTACAAAAAAATTAAAATCTTTAACATCAATATTTATGGAACATGTCCACAAAAAATCTAGCTGTCAACACTGAATATTGCATTTTTTGTATTTTTTCCCCCACAGTTTATGAACTTTCATAAACTGTGCATCACCTTGCCACCAGGTGGCTTAACCATGAAATGTTCAAAAACAAAGTAATAAAATAAAATAAGTTTGAATATTTCTCTTTTGGGGCAGCACGGTGTGAGAGGGGTTAGTGCGTCTGCCTCACAATGCGAAGGTCCTGAGTAGTCCAGGGTTCAATCCCGGGCTCGGGATCTTTCTGTGTGGAGTTTGCATGTCCTCCCCATGACTGCGTGGGTTCCCTCCAGGTACTCCAAAGACATGCACCTGGGGATAGGTTGATGGCAACACTAAATGGTTCCTAGTGTGTGAATGTTGTCTATCTTTGTTGACCCTGCGATGAGGTGGCGACTTGTCCAGGGTGTACGCCGCCTTCCGCCTGATTGTAGCTGAGATAGGCACCAGCACCCCCTAAGGGAATAAGCGGTAGAAGATGGATGGATTTCTCTTTTGGTCTATGCTTTCTATGGGATTTTGGTGTGGTTCCTGTATATTTTGATAATTTTCATGGTCAAAATCGTGGAAATTCCGTCACGTGGTGCCACCGCGGCTACACACAGTGTGTATTGAGCGTGTGCGTGTGAGGGGGAGCGTGCTTGTTGCCAGGGGAAAAGGCAGGCCATGAGGCAGCAAGTACCTCTGCCACGAGGTAGGGGGCGATATATTGTCAACAGTACTCTGACTTGCTACACTGGGAGAAGTGGGGGCGCTCTAGCTAGCAGACACATGTCTCTCTAGCTGAAGCCTGCCTATTTTTGTCTTTTTAAAATAAGAAAACAAAACTGTATGTATAACAAAAATGGCATTTTTATTCGAGTAAGCCAGCATTTGTGGGTGTTTTTTTGTCAGACGCAAAAAATATTGTTTTATTGCTTGGAATGAAATTGAATTAAATGAATGTGTCTGCCGATATGGAGGATTATATACTGTATCCAAGATTAAATACTTATTTAAACTGGACTTTTAGACAAAATGAATGTGATCATACAAAGTACATTTTCTTGGAGAATAGCTATTGCTGATTCAGATACAAACACAGAAAGGTAATATACACTCACAATACTTGATTTATTTTGTCACAAGCAAATGGTCCTGAAAAGTATTTAATAATAACTTTATCAAATACGTTTTGGACCCATTTATCATATCATAATATTATTATGATAACATTTTTATGAAAGCGAATAACTCCCTTCTTTTTACTGTTACTCTAATGTGCAGACTAAATTAACAGTGATTAGAGCTGCACATATGAATTTAAGTTAAAAAAATAAAAATTCAAAAATATCTGTGCTTCACCTGATATTTCTTTCACCGCACGTCACTGCGTACTAACACTTCACCATGAGGACGTTACGCCATGGTATGAGCCGAAAAAGCTAACCAAAGGCAAAATATAAGCTAGCTTCTACATCAACACAAAACGCTTTTGAGTTTTTAATACACAACACTGCAGGAGGACATCAATCTGTTCTGAGTAAAAAACATGAACAATCATATTACAGTATCTGTAAAGTATTATTTTAGGTGGTTTGTACACAGCTAGCCAGACAGCGTATGTACTGTAGTTGTAATAACACTCATGACGTGCTGCGGGTATCATGATCATTAGTATAGTGACTCACTCGATGGACATTTGTGCGTTTGGTTCAGCTGGCCAGGGACATTTTTTCCGGTTTATTTTGGGTAAGCACTGTCGAAATTTGCAGCGTCAAGTCACGCCGAACTCACTCTATCGGGTTCCGTCTGCTCCAACATTTCACTCTTCCTTTGTGCTTGTTTCTATAAGCAGCAGTTCATCCTCAGTATATTCAGATTAAAAAAGATAAGGTTGTTCTTGTTTGTCCAAAAATAGTTGTCTTCTTTGTCTGGTATCAATTCTGTCATGATTAGAAAACAAACACACATTTGTTGCCAGAAGTTGCATTGCAATGGAAACAGAAATAAATGTGCGGACGAAATCAGTCTGGCAATGATTAAAATGACAAAATACGGTAAATATTGAACGTATTACATATTGTTATGAATAATTTGAAGTTGTTTTAGAGCAGTGGTCCCCAACCACAGGTCTGGGGACCAGTACCGGTCTGTGACGCAATAGCTACCGGGCTGCAGAGAAATATTAAATTATTTATAAAAAATGCATTTTCTCCGTTTTAACTTTCGCCTGTTTGTCTGGACACACCAATAAGCTTGTTTATAGATATACAATAAAACTCCATAGAACATTGCTATTTGTTTTAACTTTGTGACATACAATGCACATGAATGAACATATAAAATATAAATGTGACAGATTGTAGCCAAAGGCTGATTTCCATCTGCATTCTGCAGGGGATCTCATTGCAAAGAAACTAGCCCAGGTCTCCCACTAATTCAGCATTACAGTGACTTGTACTTTTCATGCACCTATTTTCATCTGGAACAAGTGGAATTCCGGTCCCTGAAATTAAATGCCTACATTAAACCGAGTCCATGGTGCAAGACCACTGTTTTGAAGGCTACAGCTATGAGTCCGATTAGCTGTGTCTTTCAAGCTTTTTTTTTTATCTCTTAAAAATCCTAAAAAAAAGAAAAGTTACTGTCCCTCATAATGATTGTCAACGATGGGTCTTAAAGGGGAACTGCACTTGTTTTGGAATTTTGCCCGACTGTGGGCAGAGTTGACTTAAATATTCATATTACAAGATGGTTGATATTCTAAAAAGATTAAACTCTCTTCTTGTTTTGTTTTTTTGTCTGTGACTCACTCGCTCCAGTATTTCCACACTGCGTCCTCTCAAATTACAAACTTCCCAGATTATGTGGTCGTGGCTTATATTGATGACATTGAGATCGGTCACTATGACAGCAACACAAGGAAAGCAGAAGCCAAACAAGAATGGATGAAGAAATTTGCAACGGTGGATCCAGAGCACTTTTTGTGGCAGACAAATTTAGGTATTCGCAGTGAAGTGAAGGACAAAGAGGACTTGGAAAGTTTACAGAAGCGCTTCAACCACACTGAAGGTTTGTTCATAAATGTTTGATGTTTTGAAAAAACCACACATTACTGCACTTGTCTGTGGGCATCCATAATGACGTAGAAAAAACACATGACTGACACTTAGAGAGCTCAAGTTATCAAAACTCACTTGTCTTGCATGTTGGCAGCTGCTGAAGAAGCCATATTGTTAATGGTTTGTTGTTTTCTTGATTTGTGTGTTGGGTCACGTGAGCAGGTGGACATTGTACAGTGTGGCACTGAAGGTATGTTGTCCTGCTTGTTCGCCTAAATCAGGGGTCGGCAACCCGCAGCCTTGATCACTCTGATTTGGCTTAGCTGCATACTTGCCGACCTCCCCGAATTTTCCGGGAAGTTTACGGATTTCAGTGCCTTTCCCAGAAATCTCCCGGGACAGATATTCTCAAATTTTCACTCATACCCATACATGCCAACCTTGAGACCTCCGATTTTGGGAGGTGGGGGGCGGGTAGGGGAGGGGGTTGGGCGGAGGCGTGGTTGGGGGCTCGGTTGGGGCGGGGGCGTGGTTAAGAGGGGTGGCGTGTAATTCACCAACTCAAGTATTTCATATATATATATATGTATATATATATATATATATATATATATATATATATATATATATATATACATATATATATATATATGAAATACTTGACTTTCAGTGAATTCTAGCTATATATATTTATTTTATTATACATATAAACAAAAGAAAGTGGAATTTCCGACGGCACCTGTCAAATACACAGTAATAAAAACACAGTTGTTCTACTAACTGTACTGTGCTTGCTGGTTAGTAAAAAAACAACAACAACACTTACCTTTCACCATTTGAGTAACCTTTTTTCTTCCATTTGCGTATTGGCGAGCGATTTCCGAATCCGGGAACATATCCTTCACGGATTTGTTGTAGACATCCGGAAATGAGAACGAGATGTTGCTTCCAGCTATCAGCATAGCCATAATGGTCTCAGCATAAGATACACCATCAGGTCTTCATTTTGCGAGGTGGGCCATAGTACTGGGTTGTGAACGATGCTGCGCTGCGGACGCTTTGTACTTCGCTGACCGTTCATGCCTGAATATCCGTTAGGCCGCCGTGTTCAATGGAGAAGTCTGTTCTACAAAATTTACAGGCAACATACGCCTTCTCCTTCGAACTCTCCTGGATAAACTGAAATTCTTGTTTCCAATCGTTCTGGAACTTGCAAGCGTATTTCTTCATTTTGCTCGTTGACGGTGTAATATATTGGGTTGGAGTCAATAACCAGGCGACGTGATGAAGTAACGTCTCTTTACTGTGGGCTTCAGAACAAATGTAGAATATATTTACATTCTATTCTATGTACGGTAGATGGCAGTATAGTCCTGTTTAAGAGGGTCACAACATTGAGTCAGGTCTGACTCAATGTTGGAGGGCGTGGCCTCCAGCTCTGCTTGTATTTCGGGAGATTTTCGGGAGAACATTTGTCCCGGGAGGTTTTCGGGAGAGGCGCTGAATTTCGGGAGTCTCCCGGAAAATCCTGGAGGGTTGGCAAGTATGCTCATACCTCAATATAGAGGGCGTATCATGAAGTCAATGCTTTTAGCGTCCTCTGGAACATGTCGTCACGGCCATGCTATCAACGTGCCGATTGGTTACGCTTAGTGTGCGGTTGCCGTTACCACACGTCAGTGACTGCAAGGCATACTTGCTCAACAGCCATACAGATTACACTGTGGGTTGTGATACAAACAACTTTAACACTCTTACTAATATGCACCAGACTGTAAACCCACACCAAACAAGAATGACAAACACATTTTGGGAGAAGATCCGCACTGTAGCACAACATAAACACAAAAGAACAAATACCCAGTATCCCATGCATCCCTAACTCTTCCGTGCTACATTATACACTCCCACTACCACCAAACCCCGCCCACCTCAACCTACGCACGTATAATGTAGCCAGGAAGTTTTATGTAACCTGCTGGCACTTCAATGGCGCCATTTCTACGTACAGCCACACAACTAAATCACACTGGAAAACCAAAAAATAAGCTGTAGAGCTGTCAAAAAAAAAAAAAAAATGATTAATTGTAATTCTTAATTGTAATGATTCTTAATCGATTAAAAAAAATATCAAATGTATTTTTAAAAATTTCATTGTAATTTTTACTTAATGTTTTCCTGTACAGCCATTCAGACAAATCATATTGTTGATGTAGATTATCTATATCTGCTGTAAACATTTACTTTAGAGAAGAGAATTGTTGGATTTTTACCTTATTTGTATTTAACTCTATTAAATGGTTGGGTAGAATTGTATTAAAAACGGTTTTCTTTTAAGTAGTATAAAAATTGATAAGATCTTTTTATGTATTTTATTGAGGAACGTAGGTAATCATAGAACTGCCATCCAAAGTTATTAACACGTTTGCTATTTTTTGTAATCGAGAATTGTTTCTGAATTGAATCGTTAACCCTAAGAAATGAATTGAATCAATCTCAACCCTAATGAATAATTATTTTGTGCACATCCGATTGGACCATGCATAGACAAACAGAACAAAAACACAATTTCAACACCCACATACTGTACATGGCGGTGGCCATGGCCATCGTCTGCTGGGGTGGGACGTAGCACGACCAGAGACTACAACAGACCTAAAGCAACCCACGGTAGCCTTCCGCGTCCTAGGCTGCCCACTAGCTCTCTGCCAGTACAACCCAGTTTCAGTGGGGGCAGATGTACTCCCTTGGATTCTACCAAGACCAAGGGAAAACATGGAATTGATAGAAAGAAGGAAAGGGTGGAAAGAAGCAGATAATGTGTCCAGGTTGAAAGATATATGAAAATGAGATTCTGTAGTTTCCTAAATATTAATACAGACAGATGAAAGGACCCGGTATAAGAACATTTTGGAGCAGGAGTATCTATTCCAGATGTTGGTGCGTCAACCTGTAATAGAACGACTAATAACCTGTCAGACACTTACATAACCAATTAAAGGGGAGTAATATAAAGGGATGTGTAGGAGAGAGCAGGTGGTGTACACACAAATTAGGGTAGGACTAGGCCCGGAATGTCGTCATTTTAGGGGCAAGGCCACTTGTCCTTTCGTGTCCTTAACCTTTTGAGGGCACAAAAGGTCAAATGTCAGGGCAGATTTTTGTGCGCACTCATGCTTGTTACATGAGGGCACAGGTCACTATACAGACCTCCAGCCTCCTTCCGAAGAAGTAAACAGTGCCTGGTCATGCTTTGTGTTTTGTGGCAATACGCATGTGCATCTAAGAAGGCAGCCCCCAAAACAACTTGTTTTCAAGAGACACTTAGAAAGGGGCTAGAAGTTGGTCTGTGAAGCAAAATGTATCCGAAGTTTGACAAAAAGCACCATCATTACAGGCTATGTAGAACACAAGGAAGTGTGGTAATTGGAGAGTAAAATCATAGTATGACCTCTTAAAGACACCATTGTGTATGTGTGCATGTGGGTTGATGATTAAGCCTTACTCCATTTTATACACTTTGTGTTACTCTTCCAGGTCTTCACATTTACCAGAGGATGAAAGGCTGTGAATGGAATGATGAAACTGATGAAATCAAGAGTTGGAGACAGTCCAGTTATGATGGAGAAGATTTTTTAGCATTAGATACCAAGACATGGACATGGACTGCAGCAAAACCACAAGCCTTCCCCATGAAACACACGTTGGACCATGATCAAGCTTTTATGACATACTTAAAGTTTTACCACACTGAGATCTGCGTTCAAAACTTGAAAAAGTATGTGAACTTTGGTAGAGACGTACTAATGAGAACAGGTAAACAACATGACGTACGCTGATAGCCCACCCCCTGTGGGAACATAAGTAACATTACAACCTACACTCTTTCCCATGCAGACCTTCCAAAGGTGTTTCTCCTCCAGAAGACGCCGTCCTCTCCGGTCAGCTGCTTCGCGACAGGTTTCTACCCCAGCAGTGCAACACTGTTTTGGAGGAAAGACGGCAAGGATCTCCACGAGAACGTGGTGCACGGAGAAGTCCTACCAAACCCCGATGGAACCTTCCAGATGACGGTGGATCTGAATGTGGAGGTGACCGCCGAAGTGGAGGGCAAGTACGAATGTGTGTTTCAGCTGTCTGGTGTCAAAGAGGACCTGGTCACCAAGCTGGAGAGAAGAAGCATCCTGAGCAACGCAAGCGATGAAGGTGAGGAGAACACATTGAGTTGAATTATTACGTCCTCAAATCAAGAACATTGAATTTTATCGGAACTTCCACCATTATTGATCCATGTCACAAGAACAATGCTGGATATTGATAGCATGCATGCAAAGTACTCATTTAGTTTTCCTCTTCATGCTTTTTTGCTCATAACAGACAACGTGAAGGTCATCGTCGGCACCACGTTGGCGGTCGCTGCAGTGATCCTCGCTATCATTGTCATTGTCGTAGTCGCCATACGTCACAAAAATAAAGAAGGTGAGGGTCACACTTCTTTTTTTGGGAGTTGGTGCTTTACTCCAGTCTGGAAAGGTGCCAACAAACACTCCAAGATCCTCAAAGAGAGATCACACACTCACACAGAAAGGTGATGTAAGGACAAAAGTCTAAGTCATCTTGTCTGTCTTTCATTTCAGCGAACTATGATCCAGCTGTTAAGTCAATCATATTCTCTTTTCTTTGAGCCGCCATAAACAAAGCAGGGGTGAAGCATCACTCGTATGAAAGTCTGATGTGGACGTTTGTTAAAAGTTTAGCCTGAAAATCTTCCCTTCGTCTTACCGGATAGTAGAGTTGGACATCTCTTAGTGATGGACGAATCCGTATGCATTGAGATACATGGGTTACCATGCCATTTAAAAAGGTTATATTTTAAAAACTAAATGATTTGATAGGGTGTATGAATGATTCCATTCTATGGTTAACATTTGTTGATGGACACTTTCTTTTTTATGCCACAAAAGGACAAAAGCATTCTTTCCTGTGCGTATGCTCCTCCTCATGTTTGATGAATAGTTAGGACCTTGGCACCAAGTGCTCAGCCGAGATCTGTCCAAGCTAAGTTTAAGAGCATAAACTGATGAAAACTACTCTATTGAGAAGCCAAACGTTTTCTAAAACAAACTGAACAATCAACTGATTAGTGGAATGTCATGAGGATACAAATAACCTGATGAATGAAAACACTGTTGGCACATTCATCTTCAAATATAGAAAAAAAACATTCTTTAAAAGGGACATGCTTACAGTATTTTCAAATGTGTAAAACACCACATACGTATATCCCTAAAATGCTTTAAGGCAAAGATAAAGTAAAACGACAACAGAATCACATATCAAATATATCTATTTTTAGACATGGACCAAAAAACACTATCTAAATAAACATGTTTCTTTGATAAGATAATATAAAAATGCCACCCATCTTCTTCCGCTTATCGGATGTCGGGTTGCTGGGGGACTTCAGCCTAAGCAGAGAATTCCAGACTTCCCTCTCCCCAACTACTTCGTCCAGCTCTTCCCGGGGACTCCGAGGCGTTCGAGGGGCCTTCTAACCGACAGAGCTTCTCAATCTATCGCCAAGGGAGAGCCCCGCCACCCATTGAAGGAGACTCATTTCGGCCGATTGTACCCATGATCTTGTCTTTTCGGCCATAACCCAAAGCTCATGACCATAGATGAGGTTAGGGACATAGAGCGACTAGTAAATTGAGAGACTTTGCCTTCCAGCTCAGCTTCCTTTTCACCACGAAGGACCGATGAAGGGCCCGCATCACTGCAGACGCTGCACCGATTTGCCTGTCGATATCACAATCAACTCTTTCCTCACATGAAAAAGAAAAACCCTGAGGTACTTGAAGTCCTCCAATCGGGACATGATCTCTTCCCCAACCCAGAGACGGCACTCCACCTTTTTCTGGGCGAGAGCCATGGACTCGAAGTCGGAAGTGCTGATATACATCCCAGTCGCTTCACATTCGGCTGCAAACCGATCCAGTGAGAGCCATAAATCCTGGCCAGTTGAAGCCAGTAGGACCACATCATCCGCAAAAAGCAGAAACCTAATCCTGCAGCCACCAAACAGGATCCCCTCAACGCCCTGACTGCGCCTAAACATTCAGTCCATAAAAGTTGTAAACAGAATTTGTGACAAAGGGCAGCCCTGCCCGAGTCCAACTCTCACTGGAAATGGGTTCGACTTACTGCAGGTCATACAGGTATGTCCTACCCCATACTCTCTGAGCACTCTCATCAGGACTTCCCAAGGGACATGGACAAATGCCTTCTCTAAGTCTACAAAACACATGTGGACTGATTGGGTAAACTCCCATGCACCCCTAAGGAATTGGTCCACAGGACGAAGATCACAATGCTCCTCTTGAATCTGAGGTTCGAGTAGCCAACGTAGCCTCCTCTCCAGTACACCTCTTATCAGGAAGGCTGAGCAGTGTGATCCCATGATAGTTGGAATACACCCTCTGGTTCCCCTTTTTAAAAAGAGAAACCACCACCCCAGTGGGCTGATCCAGAGGCATCCCCCTGTCAACTGATTGATAGTCTCGTGCAACATCTGGTCGGTTAATCGATGAATCTAAAGATTCACAGCTGGTTCTGATTGTATGAGGTGACTGCTACCGACTCAACCGAATCGCTCACTTGTCAAACTGGATAGCCAGTCAAACCAGTTCATCGTTACCAACCCTACTGGATAGCGAAGAGGAAAACTGCCGCTTTTGGATGTTTTGGTACTAGTATTGGTTAACATTAGAGCTGTCAAATTTAAAGGGAAAGTAACGAGTTAACGCTAATCTCCTTTAACAGCAATTTTTATTTCCCTTTGCCTGATTTGTGACCGTCAGCCCTCACCGTAAGTGCGAGAAAACCCACAGGTGCTGCGGGAACAAGGACGGCGCAGAAACGGACAAAGAAAAGGACACACTAAATGGCAAAGTTATCCAAAGCCCCACAGCAGGGTCTCCCAACAAGACCGAAGCCATCTGCCTCCGCTGTGAGCAGAGTCCTCATCGCATCCCACTACGAACAACAACAAACTTTTCACAGAAATTGCAAATTGGGTGTCAACACCCCTAATTCTGCGACCAATCAGTATTGTGGAGTAATGATACTAAACGGTAATCTAAAGAAAGCACAGTCGACATGCTGACCCAGGCACTTTTTTATGCTATAGTATAATAGTTATTTATAGTAAATGTGTGGCTGAGTCAGAAGTGGTGTGCATGTGTGAAGTGTTTGTGTTAAGCTGTTTTAAAAAGCATAATGCATAACAAACGTGCAAAAAAAAAAAAAAAATTATCCAGTCCCATGTTGACAGTATTCAAATCTTGACAATCATCTGTCTCAGGCAGTGATTCTCAAGCTGTCGTACGACTCCATCTAGTGGTTTACCAAAGAATCAATTAAATATTGTAATGACGTGATGTGTTTTATTTACTGATATTTAAACAGTGTTACTGTTCAAGTTATGTGGAACATTAGTGGCCAAAAATATCAAATATACTTGTTAAATAAAACCTTTGACGCTACTGTATTTTAATGCTGGTCATTATGGTGGTTGCCAAGAGTTTTCTGAGGTGGTACTTAGTGAAAATAAATTTGAGAACCACTAGTGTAAGGCAGAATTATTAAAGCTAATAAACTATCTGTGATCAACCTTGATTAATTATGAGTTAACTATGGGCAAAATGTGAAAAATCATAATTGATTTTAAATTTAAATGTTAATCGTTTGATAGCCCTAATTAAAATGTACTGTAGAAAATGGATGGATGGATGGATGATAAGATACTCTGTCCCGAGTCACGTGACCTGCTTACACGCAGGCAATGTAAACATATCACATATCTAACTTTGGACAGGAAGTAGAAGTGCACCACTCTGCTTCTTGATGTTTTTCAACCAATGGAGTCACACATCAGAGATCTGATATAAGTGAAGATGCACCTTCTAGATATACAGTGGGGAACATGAGTATTTGATGACCTACCAGCCAGTTAGCATTCTGACTACCATAAAAGTTCTGGACTCTTCATACTTTTGTAAGGAAGTAAAAGGTACAAAAAGTGAGGCGTTGAGGTCACGGTGCGTTTGTGTTTGTCTGACAGCTGATGACGATGGTACCTAGTGCTCAGAGACCTCTACGGATGAAAGCAGTCGGAACACAGTAAGTTAGCTCACACTTTGACGATATATTTGAGTTTTTTGTTGCAGTAGATTTAAAATATGTTTTGTCCTGAGGAGCTTACACCCTAATTTCTTTAGCGGAGATTCACACTTAGCAAAACATGGCTAATGCTAACACTAACGAGAACGAGATGTTGTTCCAAAGAAAAGAAAAGTGTTGTCAGTAGTTGAGATTTGAGGCAACAGACCTGGAACAACTGACTGCACACTGCAACGTTTCTTCAAAAAATGCGGCAGCACAACAAACTTATTCCTTTCTTTAAAAAAGTAGGTGAGAAAAAAAATTGTAAATCAACTTTCTTGTAAAAAAATCTGAGATTTTATGTTCAGGCCATATCACCCAGAACGAGCTCACATGGACCGTTTACGCATCCAAACTCATCTTTAAGCTAACACTTGGATTCTTGTGCTGTCATGCTTTTCCTCCAGGATATTTTGTGCACTGGGACAGAGAGCGACCACTGAGGAGCGTGGTCCCACTTGAAGACGAGAAAGAGATGTGTTTTGCTCATCATCAAACTGCTCCTCGTGTTTAACATTCTCTTTTTTTTATTAAGTTCCGCCAGGCCCATTGCAAAAGGACTCCTTTGGAAGTTACTAAACTTTCTTGATTTCACTACACTAAACCACACCTTTAAAATTAATTGGATAAGACTTTACTTGAAAGACCCTCCCTCAATTTGGAACTTTATTTTTCATCATGTATTTCCTAACCTTGGAGGCCTAAAAATTTTAATATTGTGTAATTACAACATTGATAGAATTCCTGTTGCGCTCTCAAACTTCCACAAACAAGCCCTTCTAGCATGGTCTCTTAAATACAAGCACAATTTTTCACCTACAAAGACATATGTTACAAAAGGAAATATATTTTCCTCAACAATTGGTTTAACAATAACATTATTTTAATGAGTCAGCTTTTCAATAAGGAAGGTCAACTTTTTAACTACCAAGAATTTCTCAACCATTTTAAGATCCATGTGACTCCCAAACAATTTGCCATTGTATTTGATGCCATTCCAACAGGTGTTATTATGTTGTAAAGGGCTTATACACCTCCTCTTTCTGCTGTAAAAATTGTGAATGATCCACTTGACAAAACTTTGCTTTGATCAAAATGATCAGACACACAAAATGATTGTGTGTCTGTCTCCTATGTAATTTCCATCTGGAATACTGTTGTAAATGACATCTGTTGGGTCAAAACATGGTCCCTTCCTAACAGGTATTTACTTACCAACAAAGTCAAAGAGATATAATTTAAAATCATTCATGGTTATTACCCTGTAAAGACTGTAATGGTTAAATACAAAAGGACATTGATGTTACCTGCACCTTTTGCAACATGCATCTAGAGACTGTTAACCACTTGTTTTGGACTTGTGAAAACATTAGATCACTATGGCAGGGCATCGGTCGCTTCATCCTGGACAATATTTATGACAAATTTGTGCTTTGCTTTAAAGATGTGATTTTTGGTTTTACACTGTATGGACAAAAAATTGAAAATGATATCTACCTTTGCAACCTCATTATTTTATTGGCTAAGTTTTATATTCATAATGTAAGTTTCTTAATACCCAAACTATCTTTTGTGCCTTTAAAAAAGATTTTGAACTTTACATTAAAACACTCTCTACCTCTAACAACAAAAAAGCTGTGAAAACAATGATGCTGTGTTCCAAATTTAAGTTGTTTAATGTATCTGAATGAACCTATGGCTTTGCACTTTATTATACATGTTTTTTTTGTTTTTTATTTTGAATTTACAACTCCCTGGCGCTGTTTTGTACTGTTTTCAGAATGTTTTATATTGTTGTTGACTCACTGTTTGTATATGTTCAAATTTACAAATAAACATCCCATCCATTTTCTACCACTTATTCCCTTTTGGATTCACGGGGGGCGCTGGCGCCTATCTCAGCTACAATCGGGCGGAAGACGGGGTACACCTTGGACAAGTCACCACCTCATCGCAGGGCCAACACAGATAGACAGACAACATTCACACTCACATTCACACACTAGGGCCAATTTAGTGTTGCCAATCAACCTATCCCCAGGTGCATGTCTTTGGAAGTGGGAGGAAGCCGGAGTACCCGGAGGGAACCCACGCATTCACGGGGAGAACATGCAAACTCCACACAGAAAGATCCCGAGCCTGGGATTGAACCCAGGACTGCAGGACCTTCGTATTGTGAGGCAGACGCACTAACCCCTCTGCCACCGTGAAGTAATAAATAAACATTTAAAAAAAAAACGTCCCTTCTGTTACTCGACACACGCCTCAAAGCCACTAAGCATTTGCTCCAATCACTCGTGGTTTCCTCATTCCTGTTGTCTACTGTGTTTTTTTTACTTGATAGTGTGACTTTGCCCTCTTAGGTGTGTACATTCCCATCAAATATAAAGTGGCTAACAACACAATCCTAAACAACAAATGGCGTTATTATCATAGCCAAGCTGGCATGTTGCTAGCTAGTCCAAACAGGCAGTGACTTGTTAAGAAATTTCAATCTAATGTAGTGCAAAATGGGCGGGTTCAAGCAGCGACTTAACTTTGACAGGTGGGGTTTTACTATGGCCACCAGGAAAACAGTTCAAAGAGGCACATAAATAAAGTAATGCCTTATATTAGTTATTTAAGCACTTGTTTGTATTTTGAGTTCATTCTTAAAATTATTGTTTTACATTGAACAAGAGAGCACAGCATACCAAGTCAGATTCCTTGCGTGTTAAACATTCTTGGCCAATAAAGCTGATTCTGCTGAAGATGCTTTCCGGCTCCTAAAAAAGCAAAGTTCAACGCTCTCTAAGAAGGGCGTGTCTTTAAGTTACATTACAATACAGTACATTGCATCACAAGCAAAGTCCTTCACATTACCTGATGTGAAATGTTTATACATAGCACATTTGCTCAGGTGTACAGTTGTAACAACCACGATCGCCAGGTAAGTTTGTCACTTTGTCTCACTATGTTGTTAACTAGGGCTGGGCGATATTGGCTTTTTTAATGTTGCAGTATTTTTATGCCATATTGTGATATACGATATATATCTACATATTTTGCCTTAGCCTTGAATGAAGACTTGATGCATATAATCACAGCAGTATGATGATTCTATGTGTTTACATTAAAACATTCTTCTTCATGCTGCATTAATATATGCTACTTTCATGCAGATGGGATCACAACTTAGTCAATTCACCAAAACTGTATTTATTGAATACTCTTCATTCTCTTGCGGGTGACTTTTAAATTAAAGAACAAATTAGTAGTGCAGCTACCTTTTTTAGCAACATTTCTGCTGCATACTTTGCATATTGCTGTTGTCTGCTAAATATCTTGAAATGTGTTTGTCATTCTTGTTTGGTGTGGGTTCACAGTGTGGCGCATATTAGTAAGAGTGTTTAAGTTGTTTATATCACAACCTTCAGTGTAACCTGTATGGCTTTTGAACAAGTATGCCTTGCATTCTTTGGCGTATGTGCCAATATCATTACATTTTCATATTAAGGTGCGGGCCGCGTGTCTGAGACCCCTGGTTTATACATAGCACAAAGTTAAAAAAAACTCTGTATGCAGTGTTATTTCATTTTAAATTTCAAAAGAATTTTGTGGCTCCCATTGTTTTCTTTATTTTGTGAAACGGGTCAAAATGGCTCTTGGAGTGGTAAAGGTTGCCGACCCCTGATGTAGTGTAATGCCCGCAGCTAAAAGCAACTGCATGAGAACATATACTCGAATATTACGATATAGTCATTTTCTATATCGCACAGAGACAAACCCGCGATATATCGTTTCTATCGATATATCGCCCAGCCCTATTGTTAACTAACAAATATTTTCATTCTGCACTTGTGACAGCAGATCATGAACTTGCTTTGGTTATCAACGCTAATTTTGCAAATACACCGCGGACTGCCTGGTAAGTCCATTCTAATATTCCAAAATTATTTATTAAATTCACACCTATTATGACACTGTTTTTATTTTCATGACTATTGTTGAGATTGTTTACTTTGACCCAACATGAGTGGTTATGAACAAGTACATTTTAGTCCTTTTTTTGGGTTTCTTTTTTAAAAGGGAATATAAACAAATCAACAATGATATGCACCACATATGTATACAAATAATGTATTCTCAGTGATATCAAGTTTTTTTTTCTTAACATTAAAGGGAAACTGCACTTCTTGTTTTAGAATGTTGCCTGTTGATCACAATCATTATGAGAGACAAGAACACAAAAGGTTTTTCTTGCAGCCTAACATGTAAAAATCGACTCGTTCTTGGTGGCTAGCGATGCAGCTAATGGGGAAATCCATTCTACCTCTAAATCACTTTAAAAATGCATTCAAAAACTGTCAACAATACTTAATTTACATTCCGTAACTACATAATAACTAAGCTGTAGCAATCTTGTTGTTGTAAGAGCAAACACAGAGGAACTTTTTGTCTAGTGTACTAACACATTGCCATGCTACGGTATGGTATATGCTGTAAAAGCTAACCATGGCAAGAGATCCAGCTGGCCGGGGACGTTTTTTCCGGTTTATTTTGGATAAGCACTCCGATTATGTCGAAAATTTACAGCGTCAAATCAAGTCAGACAGACTCTCTTGGCTTCCGTCTGCTCCAACGTTTCACCCTCAGTATATTCAGATTCAAAAAAGAGAAGGTTGTGAATTGTCATTTGTCCAAAAATAGTTTATTTGCGTTGTCTGTTACCAAGTCTGCCATGATTAGACAACACACTCATGTTTGATTCCGAAAGTATAAACACACATTTGTTGCCGGAAGTCGCACGTGCGCCGCTATGCAAACGGAAGTAAATGCGCGGACGAAGTCAGTATCGAACATGACTAAAATGACCAAAGTACTGTAAATATTGAACATATTACATATTGTTATGAACACGTCTGTTATTTCCATTTTATATATATATATATATATATATATATATATATATATATATATATATATATATATATATATATATATATATATATATATATAAAATCAAAAATATATAATCCAGCGGGTGAAGTGTGTCTCTCTTTACTAGCTTCGTTGAAGCATGTTGCTTTTGTGGGTGTTTCAGCAAATCTGAAATGCTGTTTTGGACAGTAGATGGGATCTTTGATCCAAGACATAACTTACATTTAACTAAAATTTTCTTTTCTTTGTACTCGACAAAAGAAAAGTAGTGCGAATATCTCTATGTAAAGAAACTCGACTTCGGCTCCGCTATGATGTCTTGTTGTTCGTAAACACAGAACCCCGCCCCCCGCCCCATCCACACTGCGTGCCTCTTTACTTCCTTGTGACACAGAAAGAATCAGAAGGACGACACTGCAACTCTCCAATAACACACACTCAAATCTTCTCAGTTTCTAGCCGATACTATATAAAAAAATAACGTAAAATAACGCAGTAACACATCATGTAGTAACGGTAACTGAGTTATTGAATCTAAAAAATTACGCGTTACACTATTCGTTACCGCCGAAAATAACAGCGTTACAGTAAGGCGTTACAAAGTAATGCGTTGGTTCCAACACTATATGAATATACATATAAACAAATATATATATATATATATATATATACAGTGGGGCAAAAAAGTATTTAGTCAGCCACCGATAGTGCAAGTTCTCCCACTTAAAATGATGACAGAGATCTGTAATTTTCATCAGAGGTACACTTCAACTGTGAGAGACAGAATGTGAAAAAAAATCCAGGAATTCACATTGTAGGAATTTTAAATAATTTATTTGTAAATTATGGTGGAAAATAAGTATTTGGTCACTTCAAACAAGGAAGATCTCTGGCTCTCACAGACCTGTAACTTCTTCTTTAAAAAGCCCTTCTGTCCTCCACTCGTTACCTGTATTAATGGAACCTGTTTGAAATCGTTATCCGTATAAAAGACACCTGTCCACAGCCTCAAACAGTCAGACTCCAAACTCCACTATGGCCAAGACCAAAGAGCTGTCGAAGGACACCAGGAAAAGAATTGTAGACCTGCACCAGACTGGGAAGAGTGAATCTACAATAGGCAAGCAGCTTGGTGTGAAAAAATCTACTGTGGGACCAATTATCAGAAAATGGAATACATACAAGACCACTGATAATCTCCCTCGATCTGGGGCTCCACGCAAGATCTCATCCCGTGGGGTCAAAATGATCATGAGAACGGTGAGCAAAAATCCCAGAACCACACGGAGGGACCTGGTGAATGACCTGCAGAGAGCTGGGACCAAAGTAACAAAGGTTACCATCAGTAACACACTACGCCGACAGGGAATCAAATCCTGCAGTGGCAGACGTGTCCCCCTGCTTAAGCCAGTGCATGTCCCGGCCCGTCTGAAGTTTGCCAGAGAGCATATGGATGATACAGCAGAGGATTGGGAGGATGTCGTGTGGTCAGATGAAACCAAAATAGAACTTTTTGGTATAAACTCAACTCGTCATGTTTGGAGGAAGAAGAATACTGAGTTGCATCCCAAGAACACCATACCTACTGTGAAGCATGAGGGTGGACACATCACGCTTTGGGGTTATTTTTCTGCTAAGGGGACAGGACGACTGATCCGTGTTAAGGAAAGAATGAATGGGGCCATGTATCGTGAGATTTTGAGCCGAAACCTCCTTTCATCAGTGAGAGCTTTGAAGATGAAACGTGGCTGGGTCTTCCAGCATTACAATGATCCCAAACACACCGCCCGGGCAACAAAGGAGTGGCTCCGTAAGAAGCATTTGAAAGTCTTGGAGTGGCCTAGCCAGTCTCCAGACATTAACCCCAGAGAAAATCTATGGAGGGAGTTGAAAGTCTGTGTTTCTCGGCGACAGCCCCAAAACATCACAGGAATGGGCCAAAATACCAGCTACTGTGTGTGCAAACCTGGTAAAGACCTATAGTAATCGTTTGACCTCTGTTATTGCCAACAAAGGTTATACTACAAAGTATTGAGTTGAATTTTTGTTATTGACCAAATACTTCTTTTCCACCATAATTTACAAATAAATTCTTTAAAATTTCTACAATGTGAATTCCTGGATTTTTTTTCACATTCTGTCTCTCATAGTAGAAGAGTACTATGATGAAAATTACAGACCTCTGTCATCAATTTAGGTGGGAGAACTTGCACAATCGGTGGCTGACTAAATACTTTTTCGCCCCACTGTATATATATATATATATATATCTATATATATATATACATACTTGCAGTGTGTATATTCCGCCCTATGTGTCTGTGTCCGTGACGTAAACAAGTTGACAGTTAACGTGAAGATCGCAAGAAAAATTAAGAAATAGTCCAGGCCTTTTATCTTCAAGAAGTTTTAGTGGTTTTCACAGAGAATGCTCCTTTCCCTTATTCTTGTCTAATTAGTAATTTCTTTGTTTGTTTTCTCTTTTCCCTGTTTCCCTTTTGTTTTGTCATCTTCTCTTTTTTATCTATTTGTAAAACTGTATAAAGAGACAGAAAATATGTCAAATAAACACTGCTAAGTAACCACATTTCCATAAATGTTTGCTGCATAAGTTTCACACGTAAACACACAGCCCATACAATAGCATGTAACCAGTGCTCATAAACTTTAGCCCATGTTTCACTCAAAACCACAAATGATTATGATTTAAAAATGGAATGGTTGCAAACAAAACGGATAAAATACATCATATACTGAGGAGAAACACAAACATTGCATCCTCGATTAGAGGAGTGAACTAGCAAGCAAAGAAGCTACATGCTAAGTAGCAACAAGCTAACACCGGAGAACAAACTATCGTCGCACAGTACTATTTCTACATTTACACGTGCACACGTCTTCATATCACTCATCAAGCAGACACAGGACTTACAGACAATCTTTTCAAAGCACTTTGTGGGAAGAAACAACGAACTTGGAGCGCTAAAACACGTAAATTTGTCTCATGTGTAAACGAGTGAGCGTATGACTGTCGCGCGGAGACTACCGGAAACTAGAGGAGGGAGCAACTCGCCTTCAAAATAAAGGTCCATTCTCATAACCTGATAATGTTACGTCAGTGTATATTAAAACACTGATAGAGGGTTTCAAAGTTGTTTTAGAGCAGGGGTGCCCACACTTCTTCTGCAGGCAAGCTACTTTTCAATTGACCAAGTTGAGGGAATCTACCTGATTCATATAAATCATTTATATGTTTTTATTCATGAATCAAGGTTTTTAATGATAATGCAATAATGTTTAACACATAAAGAGTCATTTCTTTCATGAAGACAAGAATATAAGTTGGAGTATTACCTGATTCGGATGACTTGCATTGATTGGAATCTGACAGAAGTGCGGATAATGTCGGCATTTTCAAATGGAGGAGAACAAAAGTCCTCCTTTCTGTCCAGTACCACATGAAAGTGTTTGGTTTTTGGCATCTTATTTGTCCAGCTTCCATACTCGTTTTTATACACTTTACAAGAAATCCATTAGCTCCGTAGCTTGCTAGCTTGTGCACACCAGCTTTCTGAGACTCTTATTTTGTTAGCGCCGGCAAGAGGAAGCAGCGCTTTTATTGTGAAGATAGGAACCGTGCAGTCAGTCTTTAGAGTTTTGACAGCAGGTACGGCACGAATGTGTTGAAATAAAACGTGTTTCTCACCTTCCTGTCCATCACTTTTTCTTAATAATGAGCTCGCAGCAGCCAGTGTCATCTCACAAGACCCTCAGGTGTCGTGAATGTCAGTCAAGTGACGAAACTGACGTCTTTGTGAAGATTGATGATCGCTAATTTTTAGGTCTATTTTTTAAAATGCCTGGCTGGTGATCGACTAACACATCCTCCGGGATCGACCGGTGGCTCGCGATCAACGTAATGGGTACCCATGTTTTAGAGGCTTTGAAGGCTACAACAATGACTCCTATTTTAGCCACATCTTTCAAATGTTTTTCGTCATCTTTACAATTTTAAAAATAAGAAAAGACACATGTCTTCTTGTCTCTCATGATTGTGAACAATAGGCAAAATTCCTAAAAAAGTGCAGTTCTCCATCAAGATCCAACTGTGGACAGAGTTGACTGAAATATTCATAGAACAAGATTGTTATTTAAAAAATATACAATTCTAATTTGGTTTTGTTTTTCTGTCAGTGACTCACTCGCTCAAGTATTTCCATACTGCGTCCTCTAAAGTTGCAAACTTCCCAGATTATGTGGGCCTGGCTTATATTGATGACATTCAGATCGGTCACTATGACAGCAACACAAAGAAAGCAGAAGCCAAAGAAGAATGGATGAAGAACTTTACAACGGTGGATCCAGAGCACTTTAGGTTGCTTACACATTTAGGTATTCAGGCTGAAGTGAAGGACAAAGAGGACTTGGAAAGTTTACAGAAGCGCTTCAACCACACTGAAGGTTGGTTCATAAATAGTTGATGTACTAAAATGAACACATGTTACTGCACTTGTCTGTGGCATCCATAATGACGTAGAAGAAACACATGACTGACACTTAGAGAGCTCAAGTTATCAAAACTCATGTGTCTTGCATGTTGGCAGCTGCTGAAGAAGCCCTATTGTTAATGGTTTGTTGTTTTCTTGATTTGTGTGTTGGGTCACGTGAGCAGGGAGGGACATTGTACAGTGTGGCACTGCAGGTATGTTGTCTTGCTTGTTCGCCTTAATGAAACCTTTCCAAAGCGTCATCAGGTGTGGTACCTGGCTTATTTGGAGGAATGCCAACACCTGTTGGCAGAAGGAGAAGCAAAATGGTCAAAACGAAAGGGTTCAGGGATAGCACAAGCAGCAACAAAAAGGATAGATGTATTCATCCCACAATGGGGAAATTATGTGATAGCAGTGCGGATGCAAAACGTTCGCAAAAAACAAGTTAAAACACACAACAACAAGACGGAAACATATAGAACACAAAAGATTTGGAAGAGCCCAGAGCTGATGCAACCAGCTGGCACTTCAATCGCACTATTTCTACATACAGCCTCAAAACTAAATCACACTGGAAAAATAAAAATAATAGGTGTCAACAAAAATTTTTTGGGCTCTTAATCCATTCATCCATCCATTATCCTTCGCTTACCAGAGGTCGGGTCGCGGGGTCAGCAGCCTAAGCAGAGAAGCCCAGATTTCCCTCTCTCCAGCCACTTTGTCCAGCTCCTCCCGGGGGATCCCGAGGCGTTCTCAGGCCAGCCGGGAGAGACAGTCTTCCCAACGTGTCCTGGGTCTTCCCCTTGGTCTCCTGCCGGTCGGACGTGCCCCAAACATCTCCCTGCGAGGCGTTCGGGTGTCATCCTGAGCAGATGCCCTAACCACCTCATCTGGCTCCTCTCAATGTGGAGGAGCAGCAGCTTAACTCTGAGCTCCTCCCGGATGACAGAACTTCTCACCCTATTTCTAAAGGAGAGACCCACCACCCGGCAGAGGAAACTAATTTTGGCCGCTTGTACCCATGATCTTGTCCTTTCGCTCATAAGCCACAGCTCATGACCATAGGTGAGAATGGGAACGTAGCTCGACCGGTAAATTGAGAGCTTTGCCTTCCGGCTCAGCTCCTTCTTTACCACAACAGATCGATACAGCGTCCGCATTACTTAAGACGCCGCACCGATCCGCCTGTCGATCTCACGATCCACTCCTCCCCCACTTGAGAGCAAGACTCTTAGGTACTTGAAGTCCTCCTCCACTAAGGGCAAGATCTCCTCCCCAACCTGGAGATGGCACTCCAACCTTTCCCGGGCGAGAACCATGGACTCAGACTTGGAGGTTCTGATTCTCATCCCAGTCGCTTCACACTCAGCTGCGAACCGATCCAGTGAGAGCTGAAGTTCCTGGCCAGTTGAAGCCATCAGGACCACATCATCTGCAAAAAGAGACCTACTAATCCTGTAGCCACCAAACCGGATCCCCTCAACGCCCTGACTGAGCCTAGAAATTCTGTCCATAAAAGTTATGAACAAAATCGGTGACAAAGGGCAGCCTTAGCAAAGTCCAACCCTTAATGGAAACGGGTCCGACTTACTGCCGGCAATGCGGACCAAGCTCTGACACTGATCATACGGGGAGTGGACCGCCACAATCAGACAGTCCGTTGCCCCATACTCTCTGAGCACTCCCCACAGGACACGGTCGAATGCCTTCTCCAAGTACACAAAGCCAAGTAGACTGGTTGGGCAAACTCCCATGCACCCTTAAGTACCTTACCGATAGTATAGAGCTGGTCTACCGTTCCATGACCAGGACGAAAACCACACTGTTCCTCTTGGATCAGAGGTTTAACTATCCGGCGTAGCCTCCTCTCCAGTACGCCTGAATAGTCCTTACCGGGAAGGCTGAGGAGTGTGATCCCACGATAGTTGGAACACACCCTCTGGTTCCACTTCTTTAAGAGAGGAACCACCACCTCGATCTGCCAATCCAGAGGGACCACCCCCGATGTACAGGCGATGCTGCAGAGTCTTGTCAACCAAGACAGCCCCACAGCATCCAGAGCCTTAAGGAACTCCGGGCAGATCTCATTCACCTCCGAAGCCTTGCCACCAAGGAGCTTTTTAACTACCTCGGCAACCTCTGGCCCACAAATAGGAGAGCCCACCACAGATTTCCCAGGCACTGCTTCCTCAAAGGAAGATGTGTTGGTGGGATTGAGGAGGTCTTCGAAGTATTCCCTCCACCGATCCACAACGGCCGCGGTAGAGGTAAGCAGCACACCATCTTCACCATACACGGTGTTGACAGTGCACTGCTTACCCCCCCGAGGCGGCGGATGGTGACCAGAATCGCCTTGAAGCCGTCCGGTAGTCGTTTTCCATGGCTTCGCCAAACTCCTCCCATGTTCGAGTTTTTGCCTCCATGAGCGCTGAAGCCGCACTTCGCTTGGCCTGTCGGTACCTGTCCGCTGCGTCTGGAGTCCCATGAGCCAAAAGGACCCGATAGGACTCTTTCTTCAGTTTGACGGCATCCCTCACTGCTGGTGTCCACCAGAGGGTTCTAGGATTACCACCATAACAGGCACAAACCACGTTGCGGCCACAGCTCCAATCAGTCGCCTCGACACTCGGACTCAATATCCAGCACCTCCCTCGTGACATGTTCAAAGTTCTTCCGGAGGTGGGAATTGAAACTCTCTGACAGGAGACTCTGCTGGACCTTCCCAGCAAACGCTCACAATGCGTTTGGGCCTGCCAGGTCTGTCCGGCATCCTCCCCCACCATCGGACCCAGCTCACCACCAGGTGGTGATCGGGAGAAAGCTCCGCCCCTCTCTTCACCGAGTGTCCAAAACATGAGGCCGCAAATCCGATGACACAACTACAAAGTCAATCATGGAACTGCGGCAGAGGGTGTCCTGGTGCCAAGTGCACATATAGACACCCTTATGTTTGAACATGGTGTTTGTTATGGACAATCCGTGAAAAGCACAAAAGTTCAATAACAAAGCACCACTTGGATTCAGATCCGGGCGTCCATTTTTCCAAATTACGCCTCTCCAGGTTTCACTGTCGTTGCCAACAGGAGCGTTGAAATCCCCCAATCCCCCAAGTCTCTCGGTTCTTAATCGATTAAAAAAATAATCAAAGATTGATTGGTAAATATTTTATTGTAATTTTTTTTTCCAATTCATCCTGTCCAGCCACTTAGACAAATCATATTGATGATGTAGATGATCTATATCTGCTGTACACATTTACTTTACAAAATAAGTGTTGGATACTTCTCTTGTTGCCTTATTTGTCTTTGACTTTATTAAATGTTTGGGTAGGACTGTATAAAAATCTATTTTCTTTAAAGTAATATAGAAATTGGTCAGAGCTGTTTATTTTATGGAGGGATGTAGTTATTTATAGAACTGGGATCCAATGTTAGTAAAAAAGTAATGATTTTGAATCGAGAATAGTTTTGAATTGAGAATTGATCCTGAATTGAAACATTACCCCCAAGAAATTAATCGAATCGTGTGGGGCCCAAAGTTTCTCAGCCCTAATGAATCATACGTTTTGGGCACATCCGATTGGACCATGCACAGACAAACAACAAAACAAAGCAAAACCCCAATTTCAACACCCACATACTGTAAATGGCGGTGACCTCTGCAGTGCTCCACACCATCGTCTGCTGGGGTGGGACATAGCATGGCCAGAGACTAGAACAGACCTAAAGCAACCAAGATAATCTACAGCCTAGGCTGCGCCAGAAGCGCTCTGTCAGTACAGCCTAGTTTTAGTGTAGGCAGATGTACTCCCTTGGATTCTACCAAGACCAAGGGTAAACATGGAATTGGTAGAAATAAGGATAGGGTGGAAGGAAGCTAATGAAAGTGTCCATGGTCGAAAGGTATGCGAAAATGAGATTCGATAGTTTCCTGAATATTTATACAGACGGATCAAAGGACCCAGTATCTGACAATGTTGAAAAATGAGTATCTTTTACAGATGTTGGTGTGTCAACCTGTAAAAGCATGACTAAAAACGTGTTCGTTTTCACAGATGAAATGGTCTCTAATCATACAATGGATAAAATAAATAAAACCGATGAGAGCAGTCATTTTTTCAGACTCAGCTGCAGCTGTGGAAAGTCCAATTGTAAAAGAGACTTGTAGGGATGATTTGTTTACTAAAAGTTCAGTAATTACTTTTTAAGATTCAGAGGACTGACTGGTCTTGAGGTAAACTTCTGTCGGATCCCGGCGCACATTAGAATATGGGGCAACGAAAGAGCAGATAAAGCGAAGAGAGCACTCAAAATGGTAGACAATGAGTTAATTCAAAACCCAGTTGGAAAAGGGGGATGAATCATGAATTTATACAGCAATAGAGGAGTCCTGGCAGAAACTGAGGAAGGTAAGGCAGACATCTACATAACAACCAATTAAAGGACAGGAATATAAAAGGACATGTAGGAGAGAGCAGGTGGTGTACACACAATTTAGGTTAGGACCAGGCCCGAAAATGTAGTCATTTTCGGGGCAAGGCCACTTGCCCTTTCGTGTTCTCAACCTTTTGAGGGGAAAAAGGCCTAATGTTGGGGAAAATTTTTGTGCGTAAGCAAGCTTGTTACATGAGGGCCGTGGTCACTTAACAGACCTCCAGTCTAATCCGAGGAAGTGAGAAATGCCTGGTTATATTTTGTGTTTTGTGGCAATGTGCATGTGCATCTAAAAAGGCAGACCCAAAATGACTTGTTTTCTTCAAGACACACTTAGAAAGAGCTTAAGTTGGTCAGTAAAGAAAAATGTATCCAAGGTTTGGCAAAAAGCACCATCATTGCAAGCTATGTAGAACACAAGCAATAATGTAATTGTAGAGTAAAATCATAGTATGACCTCTTAAAGACACAAGAGTGTATCTGTGCACGTGGGTTGATGGTGATTAAGCCTTACTCTATTTTATACACATTGTGTTAATCTTTCAGGTCTTCACATTTACCAGAGGATGTATGGCTGTGAATGGGATGATGAGACTGAGAAAATCAAGGGTTGGGAACAGTCCAGTTATGACGGAGAAGATTTTTTAGCGTTAGACACCAAGACATGGACATGGACTGCAGCAAAACCACAAGCAGTCTCCATCAAACACACGCTGGACCACGATCGAGATCTTATGGACCACTTAAAGTTTTACTACACAGGTATCTGTGTTCATAACTTGAAACAGTATCTGAACTTTGGTAGAGACGTACTAATGAGAACAGGTAAACCACATGACGTACGCTGATAGCCCACCCCCTGTAGGAACATAAGTAACATTACAACCTACACTCTTTCCCATGCAGACCTTCCAGAAGTGTTTCTCCTCCAGAAGACACCGTCCTCTCCGGTCAGCTGCTTCGCGACAGGTTTCTACCCCAGCAGTGCAACACTGTTTTGGAGGAAAAATGGCAAGGATCTCCGCGAGAACGTGGGGCACGGAGAAATCCTGCCAAACCCTGATGGAACCTTCCAGATGACGGTGGATCTGAAAGTGGAGGTGACGGCTGAAGTGGAGGGCAAGTACGAATGTGTGTTTCAGCTGTCTGGTGTCAAAGAGGACCTGGTCACCAAGCTGGAGAGAAGAAGCATTCTGAGCAACGCAAGCGATGAAGGTGAGGAGAACACATTGAGTTTAATTTTTACGTCCTCAAATCAAAAACATTGAATTTTATCAAAACTTCCACCATTATTGATCCATGTCACAAGAAAAATGCTGGACATTGGATAGCATGCATGCAAAGTACTCATTCAAGTTTCCTCTTCTTGCTTTTTTGCTCTCAACAGACAACGTGAGGGTTGCCGCCTGTGCCACATCGTCGGTCTTAATTGCCGTGATCCTCGCTATCATTGTCATTGTCGTAGTTGCCATACGTCACAAGAACAAAAAAGGTGAGGGTCACACTTCTTTTTTTGTAAGTTGGTGCTTTACTCCAGTCTAGAAAGGTGCCAACAAACACTCCAAGATCCTCAGAGAGAGAGCACACACTCACATAGAAAGGTGATAGGAAGACAGAAGTCCAAGTCATCTTGTCTGTCTTTTATTTCAGCCAACTATGATCCAGCTGGTAAGTCAATCATATTCTCTTTTCTTTGAGCCGCCATAAACATAGCAGGGGTGAAGGATCACTGATATAGACGCTTGTTACAAGTTTAGCCTGACAATCTTCACTTTGTCTAACTGGATAGTAGGGTTGGACATCTCTTAGTGATGGACGAATCCGTATGCATCGAGATACATGGGTTACCATGCTATTCAAAAAGGTTATATTTTAAAAACTGTATGATTAGATAGGGTGGATGAATGATTACATTCTGTCGTTAACATTTGTTGATGAACACTTACGTTTATACACCACAAAAGAAAAAAAGCATTCTTTCCTGTGCATACGCTTCTTTTCATGTTGGAAGAATAGTTAGGACCTTGGCACCAAGCGCTCAGACTTGAGATCTGTCCGAGCTAAATCTAAGAGCATGAACTGATGAAAACTACTCTATTGAGAGGCCAAACGTCTTCTAAAACAAACTGAACAATCAACTGATTAGTGGAAAGTCATGAGGATACAAATAACCTGATGAATGATAACACTGTTGTCAGATTCATCTTCAAATATAGAAAAAAAACATTCTATAAAAGTGACATGCTTACAGTATTTTCAAATGTGTAAAACACCACATACGTATATCCCTAAAATGCTTTAAGGCAAATATAAAGTAAAACGACAACAGAATCACATGTCAAATATATTTATTTTTAGACATGGACCACAAAAGACTATCAAAATAAACATGTTCCTTTGATAGGATGATATAAACATGCCACCAATCTTCTTCCGCTTATCGGATGTCAGGTTGCCCCTGGGGGGACTTCAGCCTAAGCAGAGAATTCCAGACTTCCCTCTCCCCTACTGCTTCGTCCAGCTCTTCCCGGGGACTCCGAGGCGTTCGAGGGGCCTTCTGACCGACAGAGCTTCTCAACCTATTGCCAAGGGAGAGCCCTGCCACCCATTGAAGGAGACTCATTTCGGCCGATTGTACCCATGATCTTGTCTTTTCGGCCATAACCCAAAGCTCATGATGTGAGGTTAGGGACATAGAGCGACTAGTAAATTGAGGGTTTTGCCCTCCAGCTCAGCTTCCTTTTCACCACGAAGGACCGATGAAGGGTCCGCATAACTGCAGACGCTGCACCGATTTGCCTGTCAATACCACAATCAACTCTTCCCTCACTCATGAACAAGAAAAAAACAGAGGTACTTGAAGTCCTCCACTTGGGAAATGATCTCCTCCCCAACCCGGAGATGGCACTCCACCTTTCTCTGGGCGAGAGCCTTGGACTCGAAGTCGGAAGTGCTGATTTACATACCAGTCGCTTCACATTCAGCTGCAAATTGATCCAGTGAGAGCCATGAACCCTGGTCAGGTGAAGCCAGCAAGACCACATCTTCCGTAAAAAAGCTGAAACCTAATCCTGCAGCCACCAAACCGGATCCCCTCAACGCCCTGACTGCGCCTAAACATTCTGTCCATAAAAGTTGTAAACAGAATTTGTGACAAAGGGCAGCCCTGCTGGAGACCAACCCTCACTCTCATCAGGACTTCAAAAGGGACATGGACAAATCAATCAATCAATCAATGTTTACTTATATAGCCCTAAATCACTAGTGTCTCAAAGGGCTGCACAAACCACAACACGAACCACTACGACATCCGCCTTCTCTAAGTCTACAAAACACATGTGGATGATTGGGCAAACTCCCATGCACCCCTAAGGAATTGGTCCACAGTTCCGCGACCAGGACGAAAACCACAATGCTCCTCTTGAATTCGAGGTTCGACTAGCCGACGTAGCCTCCTCTCCGGTACACCTCTTATCAGGAAGGCTGAGGAGTGTGATCCCACAATAGTTGGAATACACCCTCTGGTTCCTCTTTTTAAAAAGAGAAACCACCACCCCAGTTGGCTGATCCAGAGGCATCCCCCTGTCAACTGATAGATAGTCTCGTGCAACACCCGGTCGGTTAATCGATGAATCTAAAGATTCACAGCTGATTCTGATTGTATGAGGTGACTGCTACCGACTCAACCGAATCGCTCACTTGTCAAACTGGATAGCCAGTCAAACCAGTTCATCGTTACCAACCCTACTGGATAGCCAAAAGGGAAACTGCCACTTTTGGATGTTTTGGTACTAGTATTGGTTAACATTAGAGCCGTCAAATTTAAAGGGAAAGTAACGAGTTAACGCTCATCTCCTTTAACAGCACTTTTTATTTCCCTTTGCCTGATTTGTGACCGTCAGCCCTCACCGTAAGTGCGAGAAAACCCACAAGTGCTGCGGGAACAAGGACGGAGCAGAAACGGACAAAGAAAAGGACACACTAAATGGAAAAGTTACCCAAAGCCCCACAGCAGGGTCTCCCAACAAGACCGAAGCCATCTGCCTCCGCTGTGAGCAGAGTCCTCATCGCATCCCACTACGAACAACAACAAACTTTTCACAGAAATTGCAAATTGGGTGTCAACACCCCTAATTCTGCGACCAATCAGTATTGTGGAGTAATGATACTAAACGGTAATCTAAGGAAAGCACAGTCGACATGCTGACCCAGGCATTTTTTTAGGCTATAGTATAATAGTTATTTATAGTAAATGTGTGGCTGTGACAGAAGTGGTGTGCATGTGTGAAGTGTTTGTGTTAAGCTGTTTTAAAAAGAATAATGCATAACAAACATGTGCAAAAAACAAATAAATTATCCAGTCCCATGTTGACAGTATTCAAATCTTGACAATCATCTGTCTCAGGCAGTGATTCTCAAGCTGTCGTACGGCTCCATCTAGTGGTTTACCAAAGAATCAATTAAATATTGTAATGACGTGATGTGTTTTATTTACTGATATTTAAACACAGTGTTGCTGTTCAAACTATGTGGAACATTAGTGGCCAAAATATTAAATATACTTGTTAAATAAAACCCCTTTGACGGTACTGTATTTTAATGCTGGTCATTATGGTGGTTGTCAAGTGTTTTCTGAGGTGGTACTTAGTGAAAATAAGTTTGAGAACCACTGGTGTAAGGTAGACTTATTAAAGCTTATAACCTATCTGTGATTAACCTTGATTAATTAGGAGTTAACTATGGGCAAAATGTGAAAATATCATAATTGATTTTAAATTTAAATGTTAATCGTTTGATAGCCCTAATTAAAATGTACTGTAGAAAATGGATGGATGGATGGATGATAAGATACTCTGTCCCGAGTCATGTGACCTGCTTACATGCAGGCAATGTAAACGTGTCACATATCTAACTATTGACAGGAAGTAGAAGTGCACCACTCTGCTTCTTGATGTTTCTCAACCAATGGAGTCACACATCAGAGATCTGATATAAGTGAAGATGCACCTTCTAGATATACAGTGGGGAACATGAGTATTTGATGCCCTACCAGCCAGTTAGCATTCTGACTACCATAAAAGTTCTGGACTCTTCATACTTTTGTAAGGAAGTAAAAGGTACAAATTGTGAGGCGTTGAGGTCACGGTGCGTTTGTGTTTGTCTAACAGCTGATGAAGATGGTACCTAGTGCTCAGAGAACTCTACGGATGAAAGCAGTCGGAACACAGTAAGTTAGCTCACACTTTGCCGATATATTTGAGTTTTTTGTTGCAGTAGATTTAAAATATGTTTTGTCCTGAGGAGTTTCCAGCCTCATTTCTTTAGCGGAGATTCACACTTAGCAAAACATGGCTAATGCTAACACTAACGAGAGCAAACATTGTTCCAAAGAAAATAAAAGTGTTGTCAGTAGTTGAGATTTGCGGCAAACTACTTGGAACAACTGACTGCACGCTGCAATGTTTGTTCAAAACATGCGGCAGCATAACAAACTTTTTCCTTCCTTTAAAAGTAGGGGAAAAAAATATCCTAACCTCGTCACGTCCGTTGTGTCCTGAGCAAGACACTTCACCCTTGCTCCTGATGGGTGCTGGTTGGCGCCTTGCATGGCAGCTCCCTCCATCAGTGTGTGAATGTGTGTGTGAATGGGTAAATGTGGAAGTAGTGTCAAAGCGCTTTGAGTACCTTGAAGGTAGAAAAGCGCTATACAAGTACAACCCATTTATTTATTTATTTATATCTACATTCTTGTGAAAAAATCTGAGATTTTATGTTTAGGCCATATCACCCAGAACGAGCTCACATGGACCGTTTACGTATCCAAACTCATCTTTCAGCTAACACTTCCACTTGGATTCTTTGTGCTGTCATGCTTTTCCTCCAGGATCTTTTGTGCACTGGGACAGATAGCGACTACTGAGGAGCGTGGTCACACTTGAAGACGAGAAGGAGATGTGTTTTGCTCATCATCAAACTGCTCCTCGTGTTTAACAGTCTCTCTTTTTCTTAATGTTTATGTCTTAGAAAACTAGTTACGGTCAAATGTTTTTGCCCCCTATGGTTGGATCACTTGCACTGTAACACTATGATACTTGTAATTATGTATTTAATTTTTGTACACATCTGTCTAATTCATTGGCCTAACACTATGCACCTCCCAAACACTAGGGGGCGATTGTGGACATTTGTCCTTTGTCAACCAAGAAGGAAATGCTACATGCTAACAGCAGTAACTGGTAGAAAATGGGTCAAATTGATAACATAACATTCTACAGCTCCTACATACAGACAGTAACTTAAAAACGGAACAACTTTATTATTTATTACCAACGGTAAAGCCAGGATGCATCATTGTGAGTTGTACTCTCACATAGGATTGCCAGATCTTTCTCCTTGAAATATGAGGCATTGGTACACTTTTATCTACAAAGCATTAATTGGGCTAATGCCCTCTTACATTTGCAAGATAACAGCACACAGAAATATAAACTTGTAGGGCTGTGAATCTTTGGCACCACACGATTCGATTCAGAATTGATTCTCGATTTAAAATGTTTCTCAATTCAAAACCAATACTTTTTTAATAACATTAGATGCCGGATCTATGATTAACTAGATTCCTCCATAAAATAAACAGTTATGAACAATTTATATATTACATTAAATACATTAGTTTTTGTTTAATATAATTATACCTAAACATTTAATACAGTCAAATACAAATAAAGTAAGATGAGTATCCCACACTTTTCTAAAGTAAATCTGTACAGTAGATATGATCATCTACATCAACAACATGATTTGTTTGAGTGGCTGGACAGAACAGATTGAAAACCATTATAAAAATTTAAATCCATTTTTGATGTTTTTGAATCGATTAAGAATCGTTACAAATATCAAATGCGATTAATCTGAAAATGGAAAAAAATGTCAGGGTTTTTGCGGGTGAGTATTAAAATTCACTGAATGGATTTGCTATAACTGAGGCCTTAAATGGCATCAAAAAGCATTACATTTGATATCCAAAAGCATTACTAAACATTTAATTTGGTAAAATAACAAATGCTTTTAGCTAATCTCAAGTCGGCGATTAAAGGCAGGCAGCAATTAACGTTTGTTAACGGCGTGACCCACAAAGTAAACTTTACTGTCACCACCACAACTGGCAGCTGCTGCTACCACTACAGAAAAATATATTCCCAGTTTAAACAATCTTGTGAGTCAATTTTAATTCAATACAGAGTAACAGTTAATATAAACTGTTCAACTATTCAAAATTAATAGACAAAAGACACACTTTATTAATCCCCGAGGGGAAATTAAAAATATTGTCAAATGCTTAGAATTGTGTCCTTATAGACAATAGTGCTTTTTCGATTATATAAAATAACTACCTACAATAGGACACGGGAATTAAATGTGTTTTAAGTGGCATCAAAATAGTATTAAATTAGATCTGCTGATACCTGCAGAAACCCTGTATGAAACCCAGAGAGGAAACCTCATTTATTTGCACTTGTTAGGTGACGAGCAGCAAAAGCGTTTAAAGACCTATTTTAAACGTTGTAATTATTATTATTATTGCTGATCCTGACCTATTGTATTGTTCCATTTATTATTAATGCTGTTTGTGACCTATTGGAATTGTTCCATTTATCATTATTTTCCCAGTTATTTTTAAAATGTTCATTTCAAAATTATACTCAATGTTTTTAAATGCTTACACCAAGAAGCCCTGCCCTATCTTATTGAGTTGCTGCAGCCTTTTTGTCCCAGCAGGACTCTGAGGTCTTGAGACCAGCTCCTCCCGGCTGTCCCAATGACTAGGCTTAAAACCATAGGAGATAGAGCCTTTCAGTGGCAGGACCCAGACTGTGGAACAACCTTCCACTATCTATTAGGTACTCCCAGTCTCTGAGACAATTTGAATCTAGGCTAAAAACTATTTTTTACTCCATGACGTTCAAATCCAGTTAGACAGGATTTCTTGGTTTGTTTTTATTTCTTGTTTTATACAATTATTATTTATTGCTTAGTGGTATTTTAGGTGATTCTGCACTTCTTTTAAGGTAATGTTTACTATTGTGATGTATTCATCCTTCCATGTTACAATTTAAATGTGACACTATGTGCCCCTTTTTTTTGTTGCAAATTGTTTCTTATGTCTGTACAACATTTTGGTCAACTGTGCTTGTTTTTAAATGTGTTATTTAAAAAAATAAACTGAACTGAACAAAGTGATTTAGCCTACTCTATAGGATGTGGGCGTGGGAAGGCGACAAACTTTGATGGTCAAATTCATGATTCGCCATGAAACTGAACGTTATTAACTCGACCTCACAAAAACACACCTTTTTAATCAGGCTTTTTACTGATCTTGTTCAATTTTTACGTTTTTAATGATCTTATTGTGTTTTCTACCTCAATGATTAATATTACTACACAGTAAAAAAAACAACACATGTTGGAGTAACTCTTAAAGAGTTGATATTAACTGTTTCAGATAACATTTGGTCCCACTTAAAATTAACGTAAAAATTACTCTATGGCCAGTGTCAAATTTTCAGAGTTAATTCTACTCAACAGCAGAGGTGGGTACATTTACTCCGTTACATTTACTTGAGTAACTTTTAGGATAAATTGTACTTCTACGAGTAGTTTTTATGCAACATACTTTCACTTGAGTATATTTATAGAGAAGAAACGCTACTTTTACTCCGTTCCATTTATCTACATTCAGCTCGGTACTCGCTACTTTTTTTTAATCGATCTATTAATGTTTGTTTTGGTTAATGACAGAGCTTCAAAGTAGGATCTACGCATGCCTGCGTTTCACCAATCACATGCAGTTACTGGTGACGTTGGACCAATCAAACAGAGCCAAGCGGTCACATGACCCAACTTAAACAAATTGAAAAACTTATTGGGGTGTTACCATTAAGTGGTCAATTGTACGGAATATGTACTGTACTGTGAAATCTACTAATAAAAGTTTCAATCAATCAATCAAAAGTGTAAAGGAAAAAAGACGCTTTTTATTTCAACCGTACTTCCCGTCAAAAGCCTAAAGACTGATCGCACAGTTCCTGTCTTCACAATAAAAGTGCCGCTCCATCGCGCCTGCGCTAACAAAATAAGAGTCTTCGAAAGCCAGCGCAAACAAGCTAGCATAATTACAGAGTTTGCCGCCAATGTATTTCTTGTAAAGTGTATGAAAACGAATATGGAAGCTGGACAGATAACATGCCAAAAACCAACGACTTTCATGTGGTATTAGACAGAAAAGAGGAACTTTTTTTCTCCTCCATTTGAAAACGTGGACGTCTGATTCCAATCTATGCAAGTCATCAGAATCAGGTAATACACCAACTTATATTCTTGTCTTCATGAAATACATGCATGTATATTCATTAAAACACCTTCAACATGTCAACAAAAACGGCAAAATAAATAAATATACTGTATATATAAATGTATGTATATACATATATATACACATACATATATAGATATATACATATACATATACATATATATATATATATATATGATATGTGTGTGTATAAATGATTTGTGTGTGTATGTATGTATGATATGTGTGTGTATAAATGATATGTGTATGTATGTATGATATGTGTGTGTATAAATGATATGTGTGTGTATGTATATGTATATATGAGGTAGATCACCTCGACTTGGTCATTTACTAAGTAATTGATAAACGTTGAAAAACTTATTGAGGTGTTACCATTTAGTGGTCAATTGTACGGAATATGTACTGTACTGTACAATCTAATAATACAAGTTTTAATCAATCGATCAATCAATCAAATCAATGAATGCCTACTGAGGCTATGGTGCTGTTAAGTTATTGTGGCTCAATGTGCCATTTTTGTATTTTATTTTAATGTACTATTATTTAATATATATTATTGTTTTAGTTGCTTAAGAGATATTCCTGGCTGTGAATTTGGTCATTGCTATTTTTATGTTTTTGTGCATTATTTGTTGCCGTAATCAGGTTACTCATCAGTTACTCAGTACTTGAGTAGTTTTTTCACAACATACTTTTTACTTTTACTCAAGTAAATATTTCAGTGACTACTCCTTACCTTTACTTGAGTAATAAATCTTTAAAGTAACAGTACTCTTACTTGAGTACAATTTCTGGCTACTCTACCCACCTCTGATCAACAGTGAAATGTGTAAAAAATATTTAACACTGTTGCTTTTTTATTCTTGTCAGAGTAATATGACAACACTTAACACCAATTTGTAGTATTTTTTTACTTACCCGCAGTGTTATTTTGCTACATTTTATATTATGCTCTATATTATTAAATTAGAAATGCATCAGAAAATAATACATATACTAAAACACATTCAGTCCAAAATCATTGAACTCTCCACCTAAATTCACAGCTACTTGCCTTTTGTTTCTCTCCATTAATCCATACTCAAAACATTGTATTTTATTCTTTAACATACTGGTATGTGAACAATTAATATATGCTGATTTGAAACTTTCATGCAGAGAGGGAAATCACAACTAAAAAAAAAAATCACTATTTTTTTCATATGGTGTTGATCTGGAAATGGCACCGAACGGAGATGTTGACATGCGTAGTATGCACTCTTCATTCTCTAGCAGGTCACTTTTCAAATGATGCTACATATTAGTAGCAATGCTACTTTTTGTAGCAATGCTTTTGCCCCACACTTGACAAATTACGGTTGTCTGTTCGACATATTTCTAATTGAAGCCAAACCACCGCCAGACGATGAACCACCTGCTGTATTTCTTGGGAATTAATTCTTCTTTCATTTGTTACCGGATTCGCACGTTCTTTCTCTTGTATTACCAGCAGCTAAAAGCAACTGTGTGAGAACGTATACTCGAATTGTCACGTTGGAAACGCATTGTGATGAGCGTGGAGTCACCCCAAGATGCAAATGGATCAAGACATGCAGGAATTGCAGGTAAAACTTAATTTAATACAAAAAGGTAAAAGAACAAAACCAAAAGACGTGCCGAATGCACGAGAAGCTAACGCTAACATAGCAATGGGGTTTAATGTCCAAAATGTCCAAAATAAGTGTGCCGAGCGCACGAGAAGCTAAGGTGAGACATAGCACAAGTAACAGACATAAGCAAAGATACCAACGTGAAAGTTGCGTGAGGCAAACAACGAATCAAGAACGAACTGAGGTCAAAGGCAGGCTTAAATACTAAAGTAACAATCAAAACACAAGTGCGTGACAAA
The DNA here is from genome assembly GCF_033978795.1 of Nerophis ophidion. Lineage (NCBI taxonomy): Eukaryota > Metazoa > Chordata > Actinopteri > Syngnathiformes > Syngnathidae > Nerophis > Nerophis ophidion. The sequence continues at coordinate 16,528,463 of NC_084616.1, read as the reverse complement.
AGCAGAGCAGGTGGAACAAATAATAAACTATGGTAACCGAACAAACAAGGAAGTGCACGAACTATGGATTGGAAGAGTCCAAAAATAATCAGAAAACACACAAAAAGGACTCAAGAACAAAAACTATGTATGATCCGGGCGGCGGATCATGACAAGAATATATATAGTCATTTTCTATATCGCACAGAGACAAACCCGCGATATATCGAGTATATCGATATATCGCCCAGCCCTAAGTTATTATCACTTGTTACTAGATGTTGTCTTTTCCACATGATTCATTTTTTCAAAATCTACAGAATAATCCATCCATCCATCTTCTTCCGCTTATCCGGGGGGCAACAGCCTAAGCAAGGAAGCCCAGACTTCCTTCTCCCCAGCCACTTCATCCAGTTCCTCCCGGGGGATCCCGAGGCGTTCTCAGGCCAGCCGGGAGACATGGTCTTTCCCGTGTACTCCTCTCCGAGCTGCCACCTTAACGTGGTAGAGGAGTTTGCGTGTCCCAATGATCCTAGGAGCAATGTTGTCCGGGGGCTTCTATGCCCCCTGGTAGGGTCTCCCAAGGCAAACTGGTCCTAGGTGAGGGATCAGACAAAGAGCAGCTCGAAGACCTCTATGAAGAACACAAACAAAGAACCCAGATAATAATAATAATAATAATGGATTAGATTTATATCGCGCTTTCCTATTGTTAGATACTCAAAGCGCTCACAGTGAAGTGGGAACCCATCATTCATTCACACCTGGTGGTGGTAAGCTACATCAGTAGCCACAGCTGCCCTGGGGTAGACTGACGGAAGCGTGGCTGCCAGTTTGCGCCTACGGCCCCTCCGACCACCACCAATCATTCATTCATCATTCATTCACCAGTGTGAGCGGCACCGGGGACAAAGGGTGAAGTGTCCTGCCCAAGGACACAACGGCGGCGATTTGGATGTCAATAGGTGGGAAGCGAACCTGCAACCCTCAGGTTTCTGGCACGGCCGCTCTACCCACTGCGCCATGCCGCCCCAAATTTCCCTCGTCCGGACGCGGGTCACCGGGGCCCCCCTCTGGAGCCAGGCCCGGAGGTGGGCCACAATGGCGAGCGCCTGGTGGCCACCTCATCGCAGGGCCAACATAGATCGACAACATTCACACTCACATTCACACACTAGGGCTAATTTAGTGTTGCCAATCAACCTATCCCCAGGTGCATGTATTTGGCGGTGGGAGGAATCCACGCAGTCACTAGGAGAAGATGCAAACTCCACTTGGAAAGATCCCGAGCCCGGGATTGAACTCAGGACTACTCAGGACCTTTGTTTGTGAGGCACATGCACTAACCCCAGCGTTCCTTTATTTTGTTACGTTCATAACTAATGTTATATTTCAGATACCCACTCTTCTCCAATGCCCATTTGAATGTTCTCTTTTCTTTTTTTAAACAACCAGAGAAACCTGATCTCAATTCTGGGCAAAAAAACGAAACGATTCACATCTTTGTCAGGATCACGTAGCTCTAATTTGAACCCATGTGTGGAGAAACAGCGACTCGGCATCCCGTCGTCTTTAACCTCTCGGCCACATCAAAGTCAACCGAGGGCTAAAAAAAGAACCTATGGTGAGCTATATGGCTCAAACTGTCGAGTACTCGCTGGACAAGGTAGAGTTAGCGGAATCGATGCCTGCATTCTCCAAATGATATGGGCTCAGAGGCTTGTAACGTTTTAATAAACCCCAACCCTGCTTGAAATCCTAAAGGGAAACCCTGTCCTCACGTTCAGACCCTACTTTGAAAACCTAACCCAAACTTGAAACCAAAGCTTGAGAACCCTTGCATGAAACCCCAACAACAAATACTTACCTTTTGATCACAGTAACAATTTATGCGTAAAGTGATTACTCGTGGAACAATGCAGAAGAAATGACGTAGCATTGACCAACTGTAGCCCGAACGAGCCCTTCCTGCTCGTTAATAATCAATTAACATCTGATTGGCAGCCACTTTGTTTAGATGTTGACACTTTTGATTGACGGGCCTGGGATCAAAGGGGCTAACGTGTGTCTCCAGTGGCGTCTCCTCCCGGTGGAGCCAGAAAAAGTTTATGGCATTGTTGTGTGTGTGCGTGTGTGTGTGACAGGTGCTTGAAGGGTTTATGCAGCATTAATGTGGCATGTGTGTGTGTTAGCCGTCTAAAATCAGACCCTGTGGCCAGTAAGTAGGTGGTAATGAACCCAAGCTTAAGTCAACCGTTAACCTAACTCCATGTTGGTTCGACAACCTCGAGGGTACGCAACCTGTTCCAAGATGCTATTCGTTCCATAGGAGGAGATTGAGACGGACTCTTACCTTAGCGTAATGTAGCACTGTAAAAATGACTGTCTGAGGTTTACATGTCACGACGAAGACCTTGCCAGGTAACACCTTTGGTGATCTCGTAGGTCCTTGCTCGGATGAGTAGCGAAACCCAAAACAAAGAAGGTAAACAGACGTTTGTTGTCCAAGCAGCGTACTCTACTGTCCATGAGCCGGTGCGCTTAATAAATAAAGTTGACAGGACTTACTGCTGATGTGGTTCCACGTTTCTGTGTAAGCCCACCAGCTGTCCCATCTCTGTCTTCTCCCCTGAGGTCTTCCAAACATGCCTCCTCATCTGAATTGGTCAAATGAAAGTAATGAGAGGGTGAAAGCCATAGTGTGCACCAGTGGTGCTCAGGGATGGACTCATTGACTTTTGAACCAATACTGCTGCCAAATCTCTTCTTTTGAAACGGTACTAGGGGAGGGCGGCCGTGTCAGCAAACTGAAGGTTCCTGGTTCGAACCACAGTTTCTACGAACCTAGTCACGTCCGTTGTGACTTCACCCTTGCTCCTGATGGGTCGTGGTTGTCATAACCGGAGGGTGGCAGCTTACTGAGAGGTTTGTTTTCCTGGGATGCAAACGGACTATTCCGGACAAGGCTTGCAGGTAGGAACATATTTATTAATCTAACTCAAGAAATCTTGGCAGAGCATGAGGTAAACAAACAAACTATGGCGTGGAACAAACACGAAACTGTGGCATGAGGTAAACAAACAAACTATGGCCTGGAATAAACACAAAACAGTAGCATGAAACAAACAGCATAAACTATGGCGTGGAACAAACAAACTGTGGCATGAGGTAAATAAACAAAGTATGGCGTGGAACAAACACAAAACTGTTGCATGAGGTAAATAAACAAAGTATGGCGTGGAACAAACACAAAACTGTGGCATGAGGTAAACAAACAAACAAACTATGGCGTGGAACAAACACAAAACTGTGGCATGAAACAAACAGCATAAACCATGGCGTGGAACAAACACGAAACTGTGGCAGAAGGTAAAAAAACAAACTATGGCGTGGAACAATCACGAAACTATGGCATGAAACAAACAGCATAAACTATGGCTAGGAACAAACACAAACTGTGGCATGAGGTAAACAAACAAACTATGGTGTGGAACAAACATGTAACTGTTGCATGAAGTAAACAAACAAACTATGGCCTAGAACAAACACAAACTGTGGCATGAGGTTAACAAACAAACTATGGCGTGGAACAAACACGAAACTGTGGCATGAAACAAACAGCATAAACTATGGCGTGGAACAAACACAAAACTGTGGCATGAAACAAACAGCATAAACTATGGCATTGAACAAACAAACTGTGGCATGAGGTAAACAAACTATGGCGTGGAATAAACACGAAACTGACATGAGGTAAAAAAAAAAAAACTATGGCGTGGAACAAACACGAAACTGTGGCATGAAACAAACAACATAAACTATGGCGTGGAACAAACAAACTGTGGCATAAGATGAACAAACTATGGCGTGGAACACACACGAAACTGTGGCATGAGGTAAACAAACAAACTATGGCCTGGAACAAACACAAAACTGTGTCATGAAACAAACAGCATAAACTATGGCTTGGAACAATTAAACTTTGGCATGAGGTAGACAAACATAAACTATGGCGTGGAACAAACACAAAACTGTGGCATGAGGTAAACAAACAAACTATGGCGTGGAACAAACAAAACTGTGGCATGAAACAAACAGCATAAACTATGGCGTGGAACAAACACAAATCTGTGGCATGAAACAAACATTATAAACTATGGCGTGGAACAAATACAAACTGTGGCATGAGGTAAACAAACAAACTATGGCGTAGAACAAACACGAAACTGTGGCATGAAACAAACAGCATAAACTATGGCGTGGAAGAAACACAAATCTGTGGCATGTAACAAACACGAGTTACGTGGACACGGCATGAATCGAACAACATGAACTATGGTATCGCGTGAAAACCAGCAGGAAACTACTAATGACGCCAGGCCGAGTGATCAGAAAGGGCAGGCTAAAATAGTGGCTGATTAGTGCTGGGGCAGCAGGTGAGCTGGAAACAATACATAACCATGGTAACCACAA